>NC_050578.1:261019797-261619797 GCF_011100635.1 Trichosurus vulpecula | reverse complement strand
AACAAAAACAGAAGAGAAAAAAAAATGTAGAGCAATCAGTTTGCCTCAATCTGCAGCTCGTGCCATCATGAGTCTTTTGGAGTTGTCTTTGAACCTTGTATTGCTGAGAAGAGTGAAATCTATCAAGGTTAGTCATCACAGAATTAATATATCTGTGGTTGCGTATAATGTTCTCCTCATTCCGCTCTGCTCACTCAGCATTATATTGTGTAGGTTTTTTCCAAGTTATTGTGAAGTTCATATCTTCCTCGTTTCTCATAGCAGAATAGGACTCCATTTCATTCATATGTCACAACTTGTTCAGCCATTCCCCAACTGATGGGCATCCTCTTGATTTCTAATTCTTTGCTACTGCAAAAAGAGCTGCTATAAATATTTTTGTACATACGGGTCCTTTTCCCACTTGGGTAATCTTTTTGGGATACAACCCTAAAAGTGGTATTGTTGGGTCAAAGGGTATGAACATTTTTATACCCTTTTGGGAATAGTTCCAAATTGCTCTCCAGAATGGCTGGATGAGTTCACAACTCCACCAGCAATGCAACAGTGTTCCAATTTTCCCACTTCCTCTCCTGCATTATCTGACAGGAGAGATGTGGTACCTAAGAGTTGTTTTAATTTGCATTTTTCTAATCAGTAGTGATTTAGAGCATTTTTCTTATGCATATAGATATCTTTAATTTCTTCCTCTGAAAACTGCCTGTTCACATCCTTTGACCATTTCTCAATTGGAGATTGATGTATTCCTATAAATTCGGCTCAATTCCCTGTATATTTTAGAGATGAGGCCTTGGATATTAGTTGTAAAGATTTTCTCCCAATTTTTTGCTTCCCTCCTAATCTTTATTGCATTGGCTTTTTTAATACAGAAACTTTTTAATTTAACATAATCAAAATTATCCATTTTGCATTTTTTAATGCTGTCTGTTTCTTGTTGTGTCGTGAATTCTTTCCTTTCCCATAAATCTGATAGGTAAATTATTCCTTGTTCTCCCAAAATGCTTATGCTATCAGCCTTTATTCCTAAATATTAAACCCATTTTGACTTATTTTGATATATGGTGTAAGACATATGCCCATTTTCTGCTCTACCATTTTCCAATTTTCCCAGCAGTTTTTGTGAAATACTGAATTCTTAGCCCAGAAGCTGGATTCTTTGGGTTTATCAAAGAGTAGATTGCTATAGTCTTTGACTACTGTGTCTTGTGTGCCTAACCTATTCCACTCATCCACCACTGTTTCTTAGCCAGTACCAAGCAGTTTTGATGACTGCTGGTTTATAGTACAGTTTGATATCTGGTATGGCTAGGCCACCTTCCCTAGCATTTCTTTTCTCTGTAAGATGAAAATTCTCTTTTCATTGTCAATGAGGCCATTTATTCCAATCATTTGATGAGATGGCCTCTAACATCCCTTCCAACTCTAAACTTATGATCTTATGATCCATTCATATCTTCATATCTCTTTAATTTACTATAGTGCTTGGTTGTTGTTCTGTCATTTCATTTATGCGGGACTCTTCATGACCCCACCTGAGGGTTTCTTGGCAAAGATAGTAGAGTGGTTTAACATTTCCTCCTTCAGCTTATTTCACAGATGAGTAAACTAAGGCAAATAAGGTAAAGTGACTTGCCCAGGGTCACACAACTAGTAAGTATCCTAGGTCAGATTAGAACTCAGGAAGATAAGTCTTCCTGACTGCAGGCCCAGCACTCTTATCCACTGTGCCACCTAGCTACTACAGTGCCTGGTACACAGAAGATATTTAATAACTGTTTATTGATTGGTATTGTGACAATATCTCATGATATGTTTGACTCAAGAGGGAAGTTTAAGAGATATTGGGAAAAGGAACAGGGAAATGTGATGAAGCCAAGGCACTTCTGGCATTTTGGGGAAATATTTGAAAGAAACGGTCACTACTATTGTGTGAATTACTTCTGTAGAAAGATTTTCCTGGTCCATAACTTCTTCATGGAATTCTTTACTTCTGCATTTCTCAATGTGTAAATCAAGGGGTTCAACATGGGAGTGATAATGGTATAAAACACTGCCACCATCTTATCTTCTGAAAAAGTTGTGTCCGGCCGCATATACATGAATGTGCAGGGACCAAAAAATATAATGACCACAGCTACGTGTGAACCGCAGGTAGAGAGTGCTTTGCGCCTGCCTTCAGCTGAGTGTTTCCTCAGGGACACCAGGATGACTGTGTAGGACATTAGTAAGATAACAAAGCTCCCTAAAGCAATGGTTCCACTGTTGGCTGTCACCACAGCCCCTACAACGTGGGTGTCAGTACAGGCAAGTTTCAGTACAGGATGCACATCACAAAAATAGTGATCAATTTCATTGGGGCCACAGAAAGGCAACTGGACTACCAGTGCCACTTGGATGATGGAATGGACAAAACCACCTACCCATGTCCCCAGCAGCATCTTATTGCACCTGTCCCTGTTCATGATGGTCATGTAATGTAAAGGCCTACATATGGCTACATATCTGTCATAAGCCATCACCGTGAGGATGAAGATCTCTGTGCAGCCAAAGAAGTGGACCCCAAACAGTTGCATCATGCAACCTGCATAGCTGATGCTTTTCTGCAATGCCAATAAGTCTGCAATCATCTTGGGGGCTGTGACAGAAGAGTAGCAAATGTCTACAAAAGATAAGTAATTTAGGAAGAAGTACATGGGTGAATTAAAAAGGTTGCCAATGCGGATGGTTGTTATTATGAGGAGGTTGCCCAGAAGGATGATTGTATAGAAAAAGGTAAAAAACACAAAGCATATCTTCTCTACTTCTGGATTCTGAGAAAGTCCCCAGAACATAAATTCAGTCACATTGTTTATGTTCTCCATGGACTTTCTTTGTGTAGCCACATACCCCAGGGGAAAAACAAAATCAGTCCATCTGAAATGATTCAGAAATAAATCAATAGTATAAATTAAAATAATAATGACCATTCTTATTTCATCAGTGCTTTTTTCCCATTGAAACTTCATGAGATAAGCTATGCAAATTTTATATCTCTAATTTATAAATGAGGAAAACACTCAGTCACAAAACCACTTAAGGTACAATTCTAGATTTAAAGCAAGTTCTGGGGGCAGCTAGGTGGTGCAGTGAGTAGGGCACGGGCCCTGGAGTCAGGAGTACCTCAGTTCAAAGCCAGCCTCAAACATTTGACACATTTACCAGCTGTGTGACCTTGGGCAAGTCACTTAACCCCATTGGCCCTGCCTTCCCTTCTGCAAAATAAAGTCAAATAAAATA
This sequence comes from Trichosurus vulpecula, assembly GCF_011100635.1. Classification (NCBI taxonomy): domain Eukaryota; kingdom Metazoa; phylum Chordata; class Mammalia; order Diprotodontia; family Phalangeridae; genus Trichosurus; species Trichosurus vulpecula. The sequence continues at coordinate 261,616,521 of NC_050578.1, read as the reverse complement.
AAAACAAGTTCTTAGCTCCACTCCATGGCTTTTTCCATGACAACATATATAACTCAAAGAGAAACCCAGCATGAATTTATTTCTTTCCTGACTTGAGAACACTTGAGAAGGAGGGAAGATTAAAAGAGGAAACGGGGTAAAAATGAGATACGAGACAGGTGTAGCAGTATCTATGTATCTGTACTTATATCTATAGATACACATATGTAGACATGCATATACATATACAGATGTGTGTATGTACACATATACATATGCTCGTGTGTATACATACATATTTACATATATGTGTGCATATATACCTGTATGTGTGTATATGTATATGTGTGTATACATAGATACAGACATATCTAGCTGTCTATATCTCCATCCATCTCTCTGTCTCTCTCTCTCTCTCTCTCTCTCTCTCTCTATATATATATATATATATATATAAAAATCTAGACAGATGGATAGATAGGTATAGATATAGATATGTCAAATGGAATATGGCTTTCAGCAGTGATGGTAGCCTCAAATTCACAGGCTGTTACTTAATATTATTCCTTTCTTTATACAATAGATTAAAAAAGGCTCAATTGAGTTCAGTTAAGTAAGCTGTTGTATGCCATACATTATTACTAAAAATACAAAGAAAAGAAAAGAGTACATGCCCTTTAAGTGCTTGGATTCTAGTGGAGAGACATATGGTAAGGTGAGAAAATACCAAAAGTACACAAGGTAGATAATAAAGTAATTTTGTGGGTGAAGTAGCACTAATAATTGGAAATTCAGTACGGACACCATATAAGAGGTGACACTTGAAGCAATCATTGAAAATTTGGCTAAAAATTTTAAGATAGAAAAATATAGAAGGAGAATATATCTGGTAATGGCACAGACACACAGGACATGGAATGTCACTGATAGAAATCATTAAATGTGACAAATTGGCTGAAATGTACAGTGAGTGACTGAGAGTCATGTGCAACCAATCTGGAGTGATAGTTCGAAGTCAGATTATTACAACTTTTAATTGACAAATGGAAGGATTGATATTTTTATCTTGAGGTGGTCAGGGTGTATATAATGTTTTTTGAGCTAGGAAATGTTGTAGTCAGGTTGATGCCTTAGGGATATCCTTTTTACAGCTGGATAGAGAGTGGCTAGGAGAAAGAGACAGGAAAATAATGCAGCCATGGTAATTTGGAGGCTGTTTATAACCTTCTGGGTCCCAAGTAAGATATGATTTGGGCTTGAACTCATGTGGGATGGTGCCGCTGAGGAGAAGGGGACTGATGTTAGACATATTTTGTAGGTAAAATCAACAACGTTTTACATGGAGTGGAATTTAGGGATGAAAGAGTATGAAAATGTGAAGTCAACTCTAATATTGGGAGGTTGAGAAAGTAAAAGAATGGAAGTACCATGGACAGAAAATAGGTATTTAGGAGATTGTGTGGGTCAAGTAGGAAAGATAACGAGTTTTGTTGTCAATTTATTGATTGTGAAATCCCTAGGAGATGACCAGGTGGACTTATATGAGTGAAGCATGATGGGAGTTTGTGAAAGAGATACAAAACTTTGCTGTATGCATCTGGGAATCTACTACATAGAGATGATCATTGAACCCATGGGATCTAGTGAATTTGCTCTGAGGGGGAGCGTGGAGAAATGAAGGTCCAAGACAAAGCACTGGAGCATGGCCATATAGAGCAAGTCAGAGAGGTGAGAGGAGAACCAAGAGAGAGATAGTGTTATAAATCCCTTGGAAGAGAAAATATCCAGAAAGAAAAGCCATCAATCAGTCATGCTAAAAGGTAAAAAAGAATGAATGACAAAAATCATTGAATATACTAACTAAAATTTGGATTTCTACCTTGGAGAGAGCAAGCCAGGTTACAAGTATTGGAGAAGTGAATGAGAGCCAAGGAATTTTAGATAATGTATATAAAAATCTCCTTCTAAAACTTTTGCAAGAGAAAAGACTGATGGATAGTAGGTTTAGGAGTGGGTGGGATCAAGTGAGCATTTTATTTTGCTTTACTTTTATAAAAAGTGAAGAATATATTGTACAGTTTGTCGTCAATGGATAAGAGCTAGTGTTTCTTTGTTAGATGTCATACCCTCTCAGTGTGTCTATTCTTAAAGATTTGCGTTAAAATTTCACAATTCTCATCCCAGAAAAGAAAAACAAAAATTGGCTCAATATACTATACACACACCCCACATACCTACGCATCACACACACACACACACACACACACACACACACACACACACACAAATAATAATCTCAGAGAGGAAGGGACCAGGGAGACCATCCATTTTAATCCATACCTGAATATACCATACACAAACATACATACATACATACATACATATATACAAAAATTCATACCCTCACACCATACACACTTGAACACACACATACACACACACACACCACATGCATACACACCATATGGATACAAATAATGCTCTCAAAGATAAAGGGATCTGTGAGATCACTCTAATCCCTACCTGTGCCACAAGACATATATGCATACATACATGCATGCATACATACATACATACATACATGCATATATGCATACACATACATTCATACATACACACACCATACAACCCCCACATAAGTACATGCCAAACAGACAGAAATACTACTATCAGAGATAAAGGCATCTGGGAGACCATTCCATTCCATACCTGTAACAATACAAACTCACATAGACACACACATACACTTGAAAATGTAGCCAAACTTCTTTGAGCGTGCATTTAGCAACAGCAACAAGAAAACTCTGATAAACCACATAATAATTACATAGCACACTAAAAATTACTCTGATAGATTCTCTATCACTGGAAGTAATTTGAATAAATACTATTATCTTGATTTTTACAGATGGAGAAACTGAGAGTTGAAATGATTTCCTTACAGTTACACAGCCAGAAAGTGTCATATCTGGAAATCAACTTGGGTCTCCTGATTTCAATTCAAGGGTATTTCCATTATATTTACTTCCCTCAGACTGAAGAATTTATTTGGAATTTGTCATCATGAAAAGTTCATTAATAAAATGATTAATCATCCTTCTATCTTCTTTTCAAAGGGATGCTTCAGGGGACTTTGGGTCTCTTGCTCTCCCCTGTGACATTTGACCTTGTTTCTTGCTTCCTAGGTAACTTCTCCCTGGCTGAGGCCACATGAGGCTATCTAAGACAGTGTTTCTTTTTTATTCCTTTTAAAAAATAATGAATAAAGTTCTTAATTGTTCTCACTACTGCCCAACAGATCTCCAGTTTTTTTTTTTTAATTTCTGGTCAATCACAAACCATCTGGTTATAAACTGTCCTGATCAACTCTTCAGCAATTACCCATGTCTGCAAACTCAGTTATGATGCCTGCTGAATTAAGTCAGACCTCAGTTTGTTTAACATACAAGGAAAATGGCAAGCATTAATTGAAATGTTCTAAGTTCAATCTGTTTGTCTTGCTGTTATAAACTCAGCAATTTCCTCCCTGTCCTCCAAAAGAAGATTTAAGATGTAAATACGTACATAATCATGCTTTAAAATTTATTTAAAATAAAATATTAACAATCATACACCATAACGAAAATATACTAAAATAATTAGTTCTTAATAAATGCTGTATCCATCTGTCATCTATGTATTTGTCTACCTACCTATCGTCTATATCATCTACCTGTCAGAAAGTAAGATGATTACAACTAAAATGTTGGAAAGGAGAAGTTATTTCCCAATCGAAGACCATGTAGGCTTTTTAGGGGAAGGGATAATGAAGTCAAAGGAAAAAGAAAATCAAAGGAGCTGTTTAAAGCCAACTGTTGTGGAATTCTCCCTTTCACTGATTTTGTCTCATGAGAAATCACTCCTTTAGGTGGTAAATCTTAAAAGTGTATAGTATTACTAGTTTATTTTGCTTGGGATAAAGGGCCACAACTTTAAAATGTTTTTTGTCTTTCCAATACTGTAGGAGGAGGAATGAATATAATAATGACTAGTTTCGTAGTGCTATGAGGTTTGCAGAAAACTGCACATACTAACTCATTTGATTCTAACAGGAAACATTTGAAGTAGGTGATATTAAGTTAGGTGAACTCTCTAGACAAGGTCAAGACATTTTGTGCAATGTATAGCCTTAGAGAATAACCAAAAGAAATTAGATTAAGTGGCTGTCACAGAGTCACATAGATACTGTGTTGATCCCAAGGCTGCCTAAAATTGAGGCTTTCTCTCTATCCACCATACATTATCTTTCCAGAAATTCTCAATGTATACTATAGGAGGCTACATAGAAATTGAAATTCTGTCATCTTAGGCCATTGCCTTTTATTCTACGTTTAGAGATGTGTTACTGCTTTCTGACAAGATAAATACTGAATTAATATTATAATATAAAATGAACCATGATGATTGGAAACTTGCCTCTATCTTCCTATCTGTCTGTCAGTCTATCTGTCTTGCTATCTATCTGTCTGTCTATCTATCTATTGCCTACTCCATTTTCATGAAAATTTTCACTATAATCTCATTATTTCCTAATAAAATTGCATCAGGTTATGGACAGGATGGAGTTCTCTTGGGTACTTCAATAGAGCCAATTTCCCAGTCTGGATATGATAGCTAAATATTTTTTTTAAAAAAATAAAATTCCAACTTCTTTCAACTATGAATGGAATTAGAGCATAAGAGACTTTAGATTTTATTACACATCGCACATAGGTTTCAGGAGTAGCCCCAAACTATTGGAGAATCAATTTGTCATGGTTATCAGGCTTTTGTTTTGTCTTAACTATGTGGGTACATACCACAAACTCCTCAATGACAGGAGCTATCTCTTTTTGTCCTCCACTGTGCTTAGTATAGAATGTTAGATGTATCCAACATTCAGTAAATATTTATTAGCTGAATGAATAGGTGATAATACAATTTAGACTGTGTCCTCCATGACCAATCCATTCATTACCAAACACTCAGTCTGAAAATATCCATACTAATCTAGCTGCAGTCCTCTCTTCATTTAAAAGAAAGTGTTAATGGAGAAGTCTATAATTTCATTTAGCTTCACTTTTTAGTCCATCTAATTTGAAACCACCATCTTTAGACATTTGACTTTCAGAGAGCTATGGATTGGAATTAGTCACCTTCAAAGTCCTTTCTTTCTATGAAATGAAGTGATTTTACAATAGAAATGGATATTGTTTCTCTCATTTTTTTCTCAATTACATGTAAACCTTTTTTAACATTTTTTTTTAAAATTTTGAGTTTGAGATTCTTTTCCTCCCTTCCCCCAACCTTCCTTGAGAAGGCAAACAATTTGACATTAATTATATGCTTGTGAAGTCATACAAAATATTTTCACATTAGACATACACACACCAAAAAGGTCTTTGTTTGCGATCTAATGGTTGCAGATAGGAAAGCTTGCCTGGAGATGTGGCTTGACAGGAAAAAAATGAATGGATTCAATGCCTCCACAAAGTGAAGTTCCCAGAGGGACGGATGAATAGGAGCTAAAAGATGATGCAAACATTTTATTTTTGACTTGAATGACCAATCATTGTCAACTGCAGTATTTCTATAGACCTGAAAACATAAGCTCAGTTGATTAATTTCAATAGTAGAGGAAGTTATTGACATGAAAATATTGTTTAATAAACTGGAAATTAAACTGAAACTAAAATTTCAATTGTATAAATGAAAATCATCTAAAAATCAATGATCCAAAAATCTATCCTGGTGCATAAACATGGCTTCTTCTTTGAAAGCATGCTACTATTTCCTTGTTTTTCTTTCTAAATAGATCCTTTCTTTGTTTTCTCATTGATAAAATAAAAAAAGAACCTTAGAGATCAACTAGTCCAACCCCTTAATTTTACAGATCATAATGGTGAGGCTCACAAAGTCTAAGTGATTTGGTGATGATCATATTATTGACCATAGCAAGCTTCAAGATTCTAATGCAGACCCTCTTAATTTTGAACTCAACTTACCATATAACTTTTTTCTTTCCATAAATCAGAAAACAACAGAATTTCAAATACTCTCAATCACTTTGTGGTGTCGGACCTCCTACTGGAACCCAACTTGCTTTTTGCAGAAAAAAAATCATATCATTGGGAAGCATATTTTCTTTTTCCAAATTATCCATATCTATCTTAAGGACTTATGATGAAAAATGCTATCCATCTCCAGAGAAAGAAATGATGAAGTCCGAATTCAGACCTATGTGTACTACTTCTTTTTGTCTGTGTATGGTTAATGTGAAAATATGTTTTGTATGACTTCACATGCATACAATTAATTTCAAACTCCTTGCCTTCTCAAGGAGGGGAGGGGGAAGGGAGGAAAAGAATCTGGAACTCAAAATTTAAAAAAAAAGTTTAAAAATGTTTTACATATAATTGAGAAAAGTAAATTAAGAGAATCATTATCCATTTATATTACAAAATCACTTCATTTTAGAGACTGAAAGGACTTTGAAGTTGATCAATTCCAACCTATAGCTGTTTCTAGTCACCTTCTACAAAATATTCTCTCAAGTAATCTCTCTCACCTTGGGCACCTCACCAGAGATCTTCAGGGTCTGGTATGTCCTGAGTCCCCCTGTTTCTTCCTGACAAAACAGGCCATGGAATTAGAAAAAATGTTGAGGATCTTTGGCTAAGAAAATGTGTATTCAGTATCTTTACTTTCTGAAAAAACAGCAAAGCCTGTTTGTTTTTTTAATACTGACATATTCAAAGCCAACCTCAATTATCGATGTCTTTTGAAATCCCACCCCTCACCAAATGTGGAGAGATGCCTTTCCATTCTTACCAGCAGGTATATTTAAAATGGATGAAGTAAAACACAAGGGACCTGGGATATGTCCTTCCCCAAGGAAATACTTCCTAGTAATTAGAGTTATGATGGCTCAGGAGGGTAGTGAATTTTGCTTTTTTTGGCAATATATATATAAAACATCTAAATAGGCTACTCTTAGGTATTCTGTAGGGGTCATTGGTTCTTAAAGTGTGGTATGTGGATTCTAGGGTTCCCTGAAACACTTTCAGGGCAGTCATGAGGTAACAAATACTTTCATATTTTAAATATGTTTTCCTTTTTCAAGTATATATTGTGTAAGGCCAGATTTTCTTCATGTACTTCATCCAAAATAACATATCACTATGTGTTGAAAAAAGAAGCAGATAGAACCCAGATTTTTCGTATTAAGACAGTCATTAAAGAGATTTGAAAAAAAAATACAACTACTCACTTTTTTTTCTTTTTTTGAAAAACATGGTTTTCATTAAAAATATTTTATTAACATGAAATAGATTTATTATTTTACATGTAAATGAATTAAAAGTTATTTTAATTTATGAGTTTTAATTTGTAATATTATAATAATTGATAGGTACAACCCACATAAACAAAAATTCTTTAGGGTCCTCAATAATTTTTAGGAAAGTGAAAGGGTCCTGCGACCCAAAATTTTGAGAACAAATGATATGCGGAATTATAGTTCAGCTTTGGATTGAATTAAGTGACCTATGAGGTTCTTTGCAACTTTGTGATACAATCAGTTCATTAAAGAATCAATCAATAAACAATTATTAAATTCCTACTATATATCAGGCACTGTTCTAACCCCTGGAGATGGAAAAGGAGAGAAAAGACAGCCCCTGCCTTCAAGAAATTTATGATATAATGGATTAAAGGCTGAGGACCTTTCTGTTTAGGACAAAACATTTCCTAAAGCTAAGTTCACTTTTCTTCTTGTTTATTTGTTTCTTTACTTTGTTTTGCCTCCCTTTAACCATGACTGTGGATTTTTCTTTCAGTCACAAATTTCATTCACATTCATGCTGTTGTGTTCATAGTAATAGCAGCTAACATTTTTGTTGTACATTATGGTTTGAAAAGCACTTTACAAATATTATCTCATTTTAGGTTCACACAAATCCTAATGATTTCTCATTATAATCTTTTTTATAATTTTGTAGAAACTGAGGCAGGGAGAGGTCAAATTATTGACTCAGGCTCACACAGGTAGTGTCTGAGTCAGCATTATAACTTAGGTCTTTTTGACTCTATCTACTGAGTCATTACCTGAATACTGTGCTGATAGTTCACATATAAAACATGATACATACATACATAGTTATATCGATATAGGTATGGCAATCACATGTACTTAGTTAAATCCACAAAATATAATTACCACAATTATATTTAACCAGAGTAACCACAACAATATTGTTATCATTGATTTTTATTTTAATCGTAAACATATTTGCAAACTCCCTCTCCTCCCCCCTCCCCTGCCAGCTAAGAGATATTCTCATGCAGGGAAACAATGTGTTTCAGTGGAAAGAGTCCAAGATTCGGAGCCAGAAGACCTAGGTTACAATCCAAACTCTGATACCTCTTAGACCTTGGTCAAATCGTTTTGCCTCTCTAGACCTCCGTTTCTTTATCTGTTAAAGGAAGAAACTCTAAATCTGTGATTCTTTGATCACATATTATATTGAGTGCATTTCATAGGATAAGTGAACAATTTCTATGTACATTTGAGGAAAATAGTAGAAAAAATGACAGTAACACATTGAGGGTGGAACATGAAGGAGAATCTGGAAGTGGAAAGTGACATTGGGAAACAAGAAATATTAAAACTCCCCCATCTAGAAGATGGCGGCTGGTAAGCACGGACTAGAGTGAGCTCCGTACCCGAGTCCCTCCAAAAACCTATAAAAATGGCTCTGAACCAATTCTAGAACGGCAGAACCCACAGAACAGCAGAGGGAAGCAGGGCTCCAGCCCAGGACAGCCCGGATGGTCTCTGGGTGAGCTCTATTCCACACGGAGCTGGGAGCTGGGAGCTGGGAGCTGGGAACGGAGTGGAGCAGAGCCCAGCCTGAGCGGCGTGGACGATCCAGACCGGAAGCCGGGCGGAGGGGGCCCTAGCGCCCTGAATACGTGAGCAGTTACCAGACCCCTCGACCCACAAACACCAAAGAATGCGGAGAAGGTTAGTGGGAAAAGCTGCGGGAGTGGAAGGAGTTCGCGGTTCGGCTTCCAGCCCCGGGGGCAGCGGAGGTGGGGCAGCTACAGCTGTTGTTACTTCCGGCTCCAGGCCCACCTGGTGGGGGAAATTAAGTGGCGGATCACAGCAGGGGTGCACAGCCTGCCGAAGATCTGAGCCCAGTCTGGACTGGGGGTCCTTAGGGAAGGAGGAGTGCGGCTCTGACAGAGCTGGCACCTCCCCCCCAAACGTAGAACATAGAACTCTGTAATCTACAAGCAGTCATACATACCCCACTGAAAAACTCAAGGGTCAAGTTAGTTGGTTGGGAATATGGCCAGGACGCGAAAACGCGCCCAGATTCAGTCTCAGACTTTGGATTCTTTCTTTGGTGACAAAGAAGACCAAAACATACAGCCTAAAGAAGACAGCAAAGTCATAGAGCCTACAACCAAAGCCTCCAAGAAAAACATGAACTGGCCCCAGACCATAGAAGAACTCAAAAAGGATTTGGAAAAGCAAGTTAGAGAAGTAGAGGAAAAATTGGGAAGAGAAATAAGAAGGATGCGAGAAAACCATGAAAAACAAGTCAATGACTTGCTAAAGGAGACCCAAAAAAATACTGAAAAATACACTGAAGAAAACAACACCTTACAAAATAGACTAACTCAAATGGCAAAAGAGCTCCAAAAAGCCAATGAGGAGAAGAATTCCTTGAAAGGCAGAATTAGCCAAATGGAAAAGGAGGTCCAAAAGACCACTGAAGAAAATACTACTTTAAAAATTAGATTGGAGCAAGTGGAAGCTAGTGACTTTATGAGAAATCAGGATATTATAAAACAGAACCAGAGGAATGAAAAAATGGAAGACAATGTGAAATATCTCCTTGGAAAAACCACTGACCTGGAAAATAGATCCAGGAGAGATAATTTTAAAATTATTGGACTACCTGAAAGCCATGATCAAAAAAAGAGCCTAGATACCATCTTTCAGGAAATTATCAAGGAGAACTGCCCTGATATTCTAGAGCCACAGGGCAAAATAGAAATTGAAAGAATCCATCGATCGCCTCCGCAAATAGATCCCAAAAAGAAATCTCCTAGGAATATTGTTGCCAAATTCCAGAGCTCCCAGATCAAGGAGAAAATACTGCAAGCAGCCAGAAAGAAACAATTTGAATATTGTGGAAACCCAATCAGAATAACCCAAGACCTGGCAGCTTCTACATTAAGAGATCGAAGGGCTTGGAATGCGATATTCCGGAGGTCAATGGAGCTAGGATTAAAACCTAGAATCACCTACCCAGCAAAACTGAGTATCATGTTCCAAGGCAAAATATGGGCTTTCAATAAAATGGAGGACTTTCAAGCTTTCTCAGTGAAAAGACCAGAACTGAATAGAAAATTTGACTTTCAAACACAAGAATCAAGAGAAGCATGAAAAGGTAATCAAGAAACGGAAATTGCAAGGGACTTACTAAAGTTGAACTGTTTTGTTTACATTCCTACATGGAAAGATGATGAGTATGATTCATGAGACCTCAGTATTAGGGTAGTTGAAGGGAATATGCATATATATATATGCATATATATATGTTTATGTATATATATAAGTGAATGTGTATGTATGCATGTATCTATGGGTATATGTATGTGTGTGTGTGTGTGTGTATATATATATATGTAAAAGAAAGAGAGCAGACACAGGGTGAGTTGAGGATGAAGGGAAGATAGCTAAAAGAAATAAAATGAAATTAAGGGATGAGAGAGTAACTTACTGAGAGAGGGAGATAGGGAGAGATAGAATGGGGTGGATTATCTCCCATAAAGGTGGCAAGAGGAAGCAGTTCTAGGAGAGGAGGGGAGTGGGCAGGTGAGGGGGGAATGAGTGAACCTTGCTCTCATCAGATTTGGCCTGAGGGGTAATACCATACATACTCAGTTGGGTATCTTACCCCACAGGAAAGAAGAGGGAGGAAGATAAAAAAAAAAAAAATAAAAGGCAGGGGGATGATGGAGTGGAGGGCAGATGGGGGTGGAGGTAATCAAAACAAACACTTTGGAAAGGGGACAGGGTCAAGGAAGAAAATTCAATAAAGCGGGATGGGTTGGGAAGGAGCAAAATGTAGTTAGCCTTTCACAACATGAATATTGTGGAAGGGTTATACATAATAATACATGTGTGGCCTAGGTTGAATTGCTCAACTTCTTAGGGAGGGTGGGTGGGAAGGGAAGAGGGAAGGGAATTTGGAACTCAAAGTTTTAAAATCAGATGTTCAAAAACAAAAAAACTTTTTGTATACAACTAAAAAATAAGATACACAGGCAATGGGGCATAGAAATTTATCTTGCCCTACAAGAAAGGAAGGGAAAAGGGGATGAGAGGGGAGGGGGGTGATAGAGGGGAGGGCTGACTGGGGAACAGGGCAACCAGAATATACGCCATCTTGGAGTGGGGGGGGAGGGCAGAAATGGGGAGAAAATTTGTAATTCAAACTGTTGTGAAAATCAATGCTGAAAACCAAATATATTAAATAAATAAAAAAAAAAAGAAAAAAAAAACTCCCCCATCTAGAACAATCAAGTAGAATGAGTAAAATTGTAGCCCACTCTTAGAAGGGTTATCAAGGAAAGCTATATCATTAGGAGGTAACTAGGCCTAGATGAGATGCAGAAAGTGGAAGAAATGGGAAAGAAAGAATCATGGTGAAAACAAGTATGTCACCTATGGAGAAGGCTTTTCAGAGAGCACAGTGGAAGGGGACATTTGCTTTTATCTGATACTTTGGTGGGACATGGGTTGAGAGGAACGGGAATAAGCAATTTAGTAGTGTCAGGTAGAATATGGGGATTGGGTGATGACCTACAAGGGGTTCAGCATCTCTGGGCAGGGATTTTGTTAATTATTAAGTGAAATGTTTAGAGATATTTTCAATGTCAGTTATATCATAAATGTAAGATGGAATACTTTCAGAGCCTTGGGCAGTTCCTGTAGAGAAATAAGAACTTTGAAAAGGAGTGTTGATACTACCCTTTCTCCAGGGCAGTAGATAAGGCTAGGAATTTGATGGAATGATGCTCCCCACCCCTCACCTCAGTGGTGATATGCTAATATAATGAGACAATGTTTTTCCTTTTTCCTATAGGATACGGGATACCATGCATAAGATGTGCAGGACAAGACAGAAAAACATCTGCCTCTCCACTTTCCACTCTTACCAGAGGTTGGTGACCACGTAGGAAAGCCATACAGATCAAGCAACAGACTACAGGACAATATCAACATTGGTACCACAAATTGGTGTTTAAGGCATAGATATCCACTTTTGGCATAAGTAAAATACTTTATTTGAGCCTTGGTATTCAGCCAGAATTTTCTCCCATGAAATTCATGAACTAAATAGCTAGCTGACTAGCTAACATTTCATTGTCTTGTGTTTCATCTGACTAATGCTATTTAATTCTTTTAAAGAGGAAGATAAAATTCCATGGAGGCAGATCAGTGACTGCCTGCGTTTCAGACGATTTTTTTCTTCCTCACTCATATCCAGTAGTGTTACTTTCAAAGAGAACTTTTCAGTAGCGACCTAGGTGGCACAGCGGATAGAGTCCAATACTTGGAGTCAGGAAGACCTGAGTTTGAATTCTGCCTCAGATGCTTACAATCTATGTGACCCTAAGAAACTTTAAAAAAAAACATCAAAAGAGTTGCATGGATCCAATGTATTTATATATAAAATTATTTGCAAATCTTAGAGCTCAATAATTCCTAGCTTTCATTATTATTGTTATTATCCTCTGAAAGAGATACTCCATTGGAGTCTGTTCTGTGTATATGAAGAACAGTTCTATGAGCCAGTCTGATATTCTCATGTCTATATTTGTATTTTTCCTCACTTCAGTTGAGTTTCAAGCTAAAAGATTTCTTCTCACTCCCAGGAAACTAGTAAGGCCAGTTCCAGAAATAGCTTATGATCAATATTTGAATTGTATTGCTTTTCTATAGTCTGGAGTGATTCAGTTCTTATGGGTAGAGATGGAAAGTGAAGACCCTTATTCTCCAACATACAGAACTTCTTGACATCAGACATGTTTATGAGAATGGAGTAGGTACAAAGTCATTCTTCCCAAGTTTGCTTCTAGGAAATAGGTAGGTCATTCCCAAACTTTCTATCCATGGGATGTTCTATAAAACTCCTGGAATGGAGACCTAAGGGGCTATTGTGGGAAGCCTAAACTAATTATCAGAATTCAACTTTCATGGACTTAGATGGAGCAGCAGTGTGCTCTCTAGAAGAAATAAAATATATATGCACAGCACACATTTAAATTTAATCTGCAGCATTAATATTTTTCCATGACTTTATTAAGTCTAGACAATAAAAATAAGGAATTAAGATATAACTTATAACATTTGCCTATTTCTGAAGCTTATATGCTCATATTGAAAAATTAATCATAGATTATTGATAGCTTACTTCCCTTATATTCAGTGCCCCACTGACGGGGATAGGGTAGACCTGAAGCCACAGTGTCTCCCCAAAATAATGTAAGATTTTAAGAGAATACTCTTATGTCAGGAACATAGGATTATAGATTTCTTTTTTTGTTTGTTTTTTGCAGGGGCGGGGAGGCATTGCAATTGAGGTTAAATGATTTGCCCAAGGTTACACAACTAGTACATGTGTCAAATATCTGAGGCCGGATTTGAACTCAGGTCTTCCTGATTCCAGGGCCGGTGCTCTAATCACTGTGCCACCTAGCTGCCCCGAATTGTAGATTTCCCTCCTGGTTTGAGTCTACTACCCACAAAATCAAGCCTTACAAGAAAATGATAGAACCTTTTCAAAAGATTGGCTGAGAGGCTAGGTTTGACAATCTTGAGTAGAAAAGACAAAGGTTTAAGTTCTTCCTCCAACATTTGTTGACTATGTGACCCTCTCTGTGTAGAATGAAGAAATTTTGACTTAGTGGTCTTGAAGTTCCCTTACAGCTCTAAAATGTTGATGCTACAAACATGAATAACACTTTATCTTCTTTAATGTTTATAATGCATGATAATCTATATGGGATGGATTTTAGGCTTATTGAAATATCAAAAACTATTTGGTTGGTACAAAGGTAGACATATGCACAAGAAACACACCCTGAACTCTTACACAACAGATTTTTTTTCTTTTTTATGTTTTATGCTTATTTTGGTTTTGTTTGTTTGCTTGATACTTTGTTTTGGCGGACAGTATGATGTCCTGTACCTTTCATCTTTGAAGAACACAAACTCACCTTACTTGAGATGAGAGAGTAATCTCTATTTACATAACAAATACTGACTTCTAAGAGTCAGAAAAAATGCTTTATCAACAATCAGGTAACTCAAGGATTACCTAAGGAAACTTGTAAAATGAGAGGAAATTGTCATCACCCAACACCACAGCCATGGGAATTGATATTTTCCATCATAGGTTTCATCAACAGTGGAGGGAGGGAGGGAGGTAAAGAGGTAGGGAGGGAGAGAGAGTGAGTGAAAAGAGAGAGAGACAGAGACAGACAGAGACATAGAGACAAAGAGAGACAGAGAGACGAAGGGAGACAGAGCCAGCCAGGGTGGACTTAAATATCCAATTTTTTTTTTCTCATAGTATCTCATATCCTTACCTGACTGACCCTGGCATAAAGGTCAAGCCTGGCAAATCCAGTCTTTTAACTTCCAAGTAGATTTGGATACAAAGTCACTGAGGTTAAGTTGTATATGTCTCCATAAATATCAAAGTTATCCTCAAGCATGCCCAGCCAAAGTGGACCCAAAACCTTTATCTCTAAAAAGAGCTGAATATAGCCTTTCATTTACTGTTTGCTAGGTGGCCACTCATCTATGATCCTGTAACTCTCCTCCATACCTTCCTCATGGCATCTTTTACTTCCTTGTTCCTCAGAGTATATATCAAAGGGTTGAGTAATGGAGTACCAATTGTGTAAAATACAGACACCAACTTGTCCACAGGGAAAGTGGTTGGGGGTCGAGTATATATGAATATGCAGGGTACAAAGAAGATAATGACCACAATGATGTGGGAGCTACAAGTAGACAAGGCTTTGAGCTTCCCTTCTGAACTCTGATTTCTGAGGGAATATAGGATAACTATATAGGAGATGATTAGTAATACAAAGCTTACCATACATATAACTCCACTATTAGAGATAATAAGGAGATTTACCACATATGTGTCTGCACAGGCCAGTCTCAACAATGGTTGCAAATCACAGAAGTAGTGGTCAATCAAATTAGGACCACAAAAGGGCAAACTTAAGGCAAGGAAGATTTGAGCTGTGGAGTGGATACAGGAGCCTACCCAGGCCAAGCACACCAATATGCCACAGACCCTACGACTTATGATTGTTGAATAGCGCAGAGGTTTACAGATGGCCACATAGCGGTCATAGGCCATGAGGACGAGGAGGAAAATCTCCATGCAGCCAAAAAAATGGGCTGCAAATACCTGGGTAATACACTCATTGAAAGAGATGGTCTGATTCTTGGAGACACTATCTACAATGAGTTTGGGGGCTGTAGTGGTAGAGAAGCAGGCATCTGCAAAAGATAAATAGGACAGAAAGTAGTACATAGGGGATCCAAGTGTAGGGCTTGTCTTGATGGTCACAACAATGAGCAGGTTTCCCAAAATAGTGGCAAGGTAGAAAATCAAGAAAACACCAAATACAATTTTTCGTCTTTCTGGGTCCTGTGTCAGCCCAAGGAGGACAAATTCAGTCACATTGCTCTGTGTTTTCATGATTTCCATGGATATAGGAAGGATCATAATGAGAATTTCCTAAAAGACAAAGTTCAAAGAGAAGCATCATGACAAAGTATTCAACTGAACAAAGATATGCAAGACATTTTTAATTGTAAGGTAATAAGCAGTGTTTCATAGTGGAGAGAGAACAATGGCCTTGGGCTAAGGAAGAAATATGTTCAGGTCCTGTATATGGAACCATGATCCAAGCACCCAAGCTCTTGTTTCACTAAACAATTCTACAAATGGCATGGTATTGGAGAAGGAACATTATATTTGGAGTCAGAGGTACTGGGTTCAAGTACTACCTATATCCCTTACTACTTTTATTAAGATTAGGCCATTAAATTTAGTTTTCTGTGCCTTAGTCTACTCATTTGATTCCTCCCTGAAATTTCTAAATGTATAATACTATTATCTTATGAACTTATAAGCAAGTTGTTAATATACATTGCTTAAATTAGTTTTTGTGCTGTTATTTGACTACACTGCTGAAATCACAGATACTAATTAAAAGAAAAATATTCAAGGTATTGTAGAAGATATCCTTGGCCTAACAAAGCTTACATTATGGACAGGAAATCTAACGTGCTCTTGATTAAATAAATGCAAAATATAAACAAGATAATATCAATCATTTTAAGAGGTAAACACACTAACACCTGGGAGGTTTTTACCACAAAGTATATAAGGATTCATTGTGGCAGAAGTTAAGATGGACTGTATTCGAAATATAAGAATAACTATGGAAATGTATGGCTATGGGAGGATATGGAAAATAACACAGAAAGAAATTGTTCCTTGATGTTAACATCTGTATTACTATATTTATCTATATTCTGCAGCATCTCAGTGGGTTTGGGTTCCAAAAAAGAAGACAACCATAGCTTATTATGTTCTATATTCTGAATTCCAAGTATTTGGTGGCCAAGGTTTTAAGTTTGTTCTAATAATCAAGATACTTTTATGTTTATATGAATTTATAATGATAACATTTCATACATGCTTGCATGAACATAAATGTACAGAGGTGCCTTATTTCTTCTAATTCTGACTCTTGCTAGGGACAGAATATAGAAGTGGGCATCTCACTGAGCTGATCTATCTGATTGGTATTGAAAGGACAAAATGACCCAAGGTCATACAGCTAATAAATGTCCTAGACAAGATTTGAACTCAGATTTTCCAACTCCAAATCCAGTATTCTACTGTTTCACCTAGCTGCCTGACAATATTTAGCATTATTTAATATTCAGAACTACCAGTAAAATATGACTGTGTGTGTGCACGCTAACAATGATGAATGTTTGCCCTCATAATGGATTTTCACCTTCTCCGGATATGCTGATATGTATGTCCTGAGACCCAGGGTAGGTGGCTTAGTCAATAGAGGGTCAAGTCTTAGAGTCAGCAAGATCAGAGTTTAAGTCTGAATTCTGATATACTGTAGCAGTGTGACCAGGGGAAAGTCACTTAACCTCTCAGCACCACCTGAAACTAAAATGATTCACTCACATATGTAATTATAAGGTACTTCTAAACTGAAGTACTCTATATGGCTGAAATTACACATCTGTATATAAAAAAGGAAAACAAACTGGCATTTATAACATGAATTCTCCCCCAGAAAAGTTTTACTCTGAAGTTTGACTGAAAATGTGGCCTCAGATTTTAGTGCTGTCATTTACTATGCAGTTGATTTTAGGCAAGTTCGCTATTCTCTGTGTGCCTCCATTTCCTCAGAAAGAATTTGTAGTTCAGCAAATAGACTTCAAAGGCAACATGCAGCTCTCCACATTTATAATCGTATTTAATCACATTACTGTGATGCCACCTAAAAGAACAGATATCATTAATACTTGATCATCTCATTCTTATTTTTAAAAGTGTGAAGTCAAACTTTCCTCAAAAAAAAGATTGAGTGAAAAACTTCTCAGGGATTAATATTCCAATGGTGCTATATTTTGAATTCAGGAGAGGAAGGAAATGAAGGATGGAACAAAGGAAGGGAGGTAGAGAGGGAGGAATGGAGGGAGGGAGGGAGGAATGGAGGGAGGGAGGGAGGGAGGAAGGAAGGAAGGAAGGAAGGAAGGAAGGAAGGAAGGAAGGAAGGAAGGAAAGGAGGGAGGGAGGGAGAAAGCCAGAATAGAAAGGAAAACGAGGAGACGGGATGGAGACAGAGGAGTGTTCTAAATAGAAGAATGTGGGGAAAAGGGAATACAAATTGAAGGGCGAGGAAGCAGAGAGCTCGAACTATGAAACAAGTGAGGGAGGAAGGATAACAGACAGGTATGGTTTTCAAGTGAAAATTTTGTTTAGAGTGTATTTTCCTTTTAATTTGGAGCTTAGGTATTTTTGACCCAAGGGTCAAAGATCAGGCAGCTACTTCAGTCCTAGGTCCTCACTCCTTTCTCCTGAGCTAGTGGAGCTACTTTGAGGTACTTAAGGGTAGGGGTGGGTATATAAGGAGGTAGAGAAATAGGAAACATGCATAAAGTAATGGATAGTTTGTCTGGTCAGTTTTTACTACCTCCAAATATCCCAGTCACAGTCTTCCCCAGGAAATTGGCCAGCTACTAGAAGATGTTTTACTTAGTTCTTTTTCAGTCTAGGAAATATCAAAGTCTGTTCCACTTAGAGATGCCTTTTTTTGTCAATAGCGATCCAGTCTGAAAAAAGAGGGGTGGAGGCCTGATTAGGGGGCATGACTTTTGAAAGTGACATGCCTGTGATCTGGTATAGATTCCTCAGTGTTTCTGAGCTTCGGTTTCCCCATCTGCAGCTGAGGAAGGTTCACTAGATGATTTCAAGCCTCCTTTCCAGCTTTAAATTTGTGAACCTGTGAATTTAGCTGGGAGCTGTACATGGTCACAGGAAAAAGCAAATGCCTGAACCATCTGATCATCCTTTTTTTTCCTTATCTTTCGGTGTCCATCCATCTGTTCCCTTTTCTCTCTTTCTTCTCCTCACCCATTTTCAGGGTGGTTCCTCTTCCTATCTCCCTTCATTCATACACATTCACATACACACATATGCATGTATACATATATATATATATACACATATGTGTATATATTCACATATATACATATACCATACACATGTTTATGGAGAGAGAAGAGAGACAGAGAAACAGGCAGAGACAGAGACACAGATACAGAGACATGGAGACGCATACATACGTGCCCAATTTTTCTGTCATCCTCTCCTTTCTCTCCACAAAATATGATTTTGCATATTCTTTTTTGTATAATATACATTAACTAAAATATGATATTCCTTGCTTTCATTTTAAAGGGAAATGAGTAGAAGTATTCTAGCTCTTCTAATAAATAAAAAAATGAAAAATATAATTTGATTTTTCTTCCCTATGTATTTTACTTTTTTTTTTAATTTTCTGGGATTCTGTGATATTGGATAGATAAAACCTTCCCTTCTCTGGTTGTCTGTGAAACATCAAATATTAATTGAAAGTCTACTAGGGGCACAGAATTATTAAAACTGAAATATACATGAGCTTGTTTTGGGATGTAAGAGGCAGAGATTGTTTTTGCAAAGAACCTCTGCCTTTCTTACTGAAGTCTTCCTCTGAAACATGAAGTTGGAGATTACCAGGGACTCTATCTTTTCTAAGGCTCTGTGATACAGATGAAATAGCTTTAATCTGCGGAAGTACTCAGGCATTCTTGAATCAGCTAATTTATTTGAGGAGCTAGACAAGTTACTTACCCTAGTTATGCCTCAATTCCCCCAATATGTACATGAAATAGGAATGATGATACCTCATCACTACGATGCAAAAATAAAATATACACATATAGACATACATATACTATATATGTCTATATATGTATATATATATATATGTACATATACATATAAATATACACATACACCTACCTACTATATTGTAATAGCCAAAGGAGTTAGAAGGATACATACACAAAGACAGAAAGACAAAATGACAAAGAGGCAGGCAAAGGCAGAGTGACAGA
Organism: Trichosurus vulpecula; assembly: GCF_011100635.1. Classification (NCBI taxonomy): domain Eukaryota; kingdom Metazoa; phylum Chordata; class Mammalia; order Diprotodontia; family Phalangeridae; genus Trichosurus; species Trichosurus vulpecula. The sequence continues at coordinate 261,596,717 of NC_050578.1, read as the reverse complement.
GGTAATGGGGTTTTATCCTCGCACAGGAATTTATTAGACTTATTTGACAAGTCAGCAAAGAGTCATTGAGAAAACTAGTAGATAAGGTCTTTCGGTGGTAACTTATAAAAGTTCTATATCATTGCTTCTGCCATCTCTCAACTTCTCATGCTTCAATGACTTCCCATTATGTATGAAATAATACATTTTGGTATTATATTATAGACTCTTTCCTTCCTTTCCATCCTATCTCCCACTTCTCTCTTTTTAGAGATAATTACTGCAGGCAGGCATTTTTTCCCAGGGTTAAATTAACCTCTGAAACCACATAACCAGGAAGAAAGAGTGGCTAAGTGGAATATAGTACCAATATAGAGGTCCAAGTAGGCAAATGATGAACATTGTGGGAAGAGAGGATACTTCAAGTCATGGGGGAAAGGAAAAAGAAACTGATGAAAAAGCATGATTTTCATGACTCTATAGAGGAATATTTTGAGCTTCCTATAACTCCTTATATCCAAATTAGGTACCCTGAGGCTAAAATATAATAAAAGGGACTTCCCCCCCCCCCCAAATAGCTATTTGGAGATTACAACTTGTAATTCCTCCCCTGTCCCAGAACCATCACCAAGAGCTAAAAAGTGACAAGAAAGGTACACAGGGAGAATAACCAATCCAGAGTTCATAAAAATTAATGAATCTCTCTCCAGCTCCTTCAGTTTTTGAAACAAGTCTAGAGAGCTGTGAAAATCATCATGCCTGTGGAGACTCAGATTAAATAACTGCTTCACAAAGATATGATTTCCATTCTTGTGTGAACTATATCTACAAGCCATCTATTCCTCATCATTACATTTTTCCTATGGATTTGACAATATGCATGATATGCTTATAGGCACTTGGCAATATAAATATTACTAATAGCGTGGAGGATGATCTCATATCTTTATTTACTTAACTACATAAAAGTCAGTTTTTTATCCACCTGTGCAATGGTTGGGAGAACACTGAACAAAAGAGAATTATAACACAACAGAAGCTTATCCCAGCAATATTTCTGCACAACTGATCCTGAAATATGATTACAGATAATAAGAGAAATAATAACTCATGCTTCCCTCCTTGTCTTGACAGCTAGACAATAGTTACAATTCTGGCAAAACTTCCCCAAGTTCACAGATGGAATTCTGACCCAGATCCTGGAAGTGTTTGCACGGACTTTGTTGGCCAAGAAGCCAGATACACACATATTTATGCTATCAGGAACATTATTGACACTACTAGTGGAGGGGGGAGTAGAGAAACACACAAAAAATGTTGAAAACTTACACAGCCACTTGAGCAGAAAAATATCCTTTCCGGGATGCCATCTGCCAGATCTTAGCTGCTAGTAGAGGTGTCACAAGCTCTCCCTCAGCCTCAGCTCCAGCCTGTTCCAATATAGAGACCCAAAACAGCTCTCTTCATCCTGGGATCACTGCTCAGTCATTGTCCTAAGGCTCCCTTCCATAAGAGATGCTACAAAAGATTCTTATCCTTGACAGGAAAAGAATTGAGACTGTTTTCCTTATCACATCTTTCTCCAGGAACTAAAGGTTTTTTGCAATGCAGGTAGCGACAGCTCTGGGGCTCCATTCTTTTCTCTCCCCAATCTCCTTATCCAAACCTATATTTAGGGCTAAATGTGTTACTTCCAGTCAATCAAGCATTTATAGTAATTGCATCAAAGTTCGGGAACTTGGGGAATGAACTTTAAGCCTCCAAGGAAATGAGGGACATCACCTGCAACAAGATGTAATTAATTGAGGGTTTCCACCTTTAGTTTGTGCAAGAGTTGGCTTTACCTGGGTCAAATCATGAAGAAGACAAATTGGGCCTTCAGTGACATTTTTCTCCCCTCTCTGGCAGGGAGTATCCACCTCATGACTGCTATTATCTATGAGATTATATGCTTTGTCCAGAAAGGCTTCCTAAATCCTTTCATGTATTCATAGTTTCATCAGAACAGATCCAGTCAATAAATTTTATGTGCTAGGCTGTGTGTTAGAAACTGAACTAAGTAGTGCTTATGAAAAGTCAAAAAAAGTCCTGCTTTCGAAACACTAATGAGAAAAAAATATGTATTTTTTCTCTTTTAAAACTAGTTTACAAATGTTTCTCTTTGAAGAAAATGTTGGTAATTGTGCTCTCCACAGTTTCCCCCTCATAGATTTTAAGGCAAAGATAGCTGATGAGGAATTTGCCCCTGAACAGTGAAGGCAAGTCATAGTTATTACCTCACCCATAAGGAATGATATTTTAAAAATCATGTCTGATTTTTCTTGCATGTTTAATTTTAGCTAAATTCCAAACAGAATGGCAATCACATAGTTCAAACTAAAATGTGAATGACTAAGATTTCCAACCCTTCTGAGGTAGTTTCTCCTCATGAAATAATCTATCATGTGTATATAAGTTGCTATTGAATGAGGAGAGAGCTATAATGCAATGCAACCGGAACTGGGTTTAAGAGTCAGAGGACATAGGTTTAAATCCAAGCTGTGTCACTCCAAGCATGACCTTGAACAAGTGGTTTATCCTCTCAGGTCTACAGTCACCTCCCTTTTCAAATAAGTGAGAAGGACTATTTAATCTTTAAGGTACTCATGAACTTTAAATCCACTATTCCTTTAAAAATACATAGTGACTAGAAGGCTAACGTTGATGTCAAGAAGACCTGGGTTGAAGGCTCGCCTCTAACACACTAGCCATCTGACCATGGGAAAAGTAATGATTGCTCAGCATCCCTTGTCAGCTCCCTACGATTGGATCACAGACAGTTGTCAATTTCCATTCACATAGTGGGTAATAAATGCTTGTTGATTTATCATTTGGAATTTATATAGCAAAGAGTTGCTGACACCAATGAAATCCTAGATATGCAGCAAAATTAAATAATCCATTCTTCTTGATAATAATCTCTTTGTGCCCTCTCTATATAATAATCCCACATGCCCCAGCACACACCCACACCACCACACACCTACCAATTCACACACACACAATCACACAGACATGCACACACATACATATCCACAAATGCACATTCAATTTGTTTTTTTTTTTCAGCATACCTCTGAATTTACCTGAATGTGTTGCAGGGATTATTTGATAGAAGAGAAGATAACTATGTGAAGCTCTGCCTCTCCAAAGGACATCCCTACTGCCAGCTCCACTGCTAGCCTCCATCATTGGAAGCCAGAAAATTGTCACTTCCTCCCACCAATCCCTATTGTCCAGCTTCCACCTGATTCTGGATGCCTATTCTCATTAGGATGTTGACCTCTCTCACCCCATTCCCTGTTCTGCCTGAGATAACCCAGAGATCCAGTCCACTCTGACCCTTGGGCTCACTCCCCTTTTCTAAACAGTTACCAATTTGCATCCATTGACATTGTCAAATCGTCCCATCATCCCGAGTGACTGGTTATCTTCCCTGCTTATTTGTATTCCAGACCCTAACTACAACATGGGCTTTATATCTACCATGAAAGAGAACCATCCTTGACTTATTGTGTCTCCTACTTGGGATCTGGACTTCTTGAAAGCAAAGACTTTTTTCTTTTACTATTTGTATCTCCAGCTCTTAGAGTGCATGGCATGGAATTTGTTTAATAGATGCTTGCCTATTCTGTTCACAAATTAGCCAATAACAAGAAGAAAAGGCAACCAACTTTGTTTTAAGGTTAGAAAGATTGCTTCAGAGCAGAGGTTATTTTTGAGAAAAAAATATTTTAATATTTTTATGATCAGATTTAATAAAACTTTTAAACATTCATTTATCATAAATTTTGAGCTCAAAATTTTCTCCCTTCTTCCTTTCTTCCCTTCCCTCCTATTTCCTTTAGAAGACAAGTAATTTGAGACATATTATACCTGTATGGTCAGGCAACATATTTCCATATTGGCCATGTTGATAATGAAAGCAGAAAGGAAGGAAAAAAGGAAGGAAGGAATTTGATCAAGGTCTTTTTGGAGTCAGAGGTCAGCTCCTTATAAATAGACTGATACATACAAGAAGCAGAGAGAGACAGAGACAGAGAAAGACAGAGAGAGACATGGAGACAAAGACAGGAGACACAGAGACAGAAAGAGAGAGAGGAGACAGAGAGAGAAATAGAGAGACAGAGACAAAGATGGAGACCGAGAGAGCAGAGGTCCACACATATAGTCAATAAATTATACCAGAAAGGAGTAACATTGTCTTCTCCAAGTTCAAACTTGATCTTTTATATTAAAAATGCATATACACAGAGAAAGATTTTGATATGGTTCATTAATAGAATGGCAAGAAGAAAAAAAATGTGAATATACAGTTAACCACCACCACGAGGTCAATTTTGTGAGCGTTGAAACAGACTAATGCCAGCGAAAGGTACAAACTAAGTTTCACATGAAAATCCGCGATGCCATTTGTCATAGAAAGATAAAAGAGGCATGAAGTATATCTGGACCATGGAATGCTGGAATCCTCCTATCAAGTCCATACTCAGAAGCTATAACCATAGACATATACATATTGAGCTCATGTAGTACAGAGCTGTCACCACTAACACATAACTGTCATAGATTATGGCTTTTAGGATAATAGTCTCTGCCCCATCAAAGTAATGATTTACAAAGAACTTATAATCATCAGTTCCTCTAGGTCCTTTTTTTGGGGAGGGGGTGCTGTTCAGTTAAGCTAAGTTAGGTTCAGATTTGCATTAGTGCTGGCAATAAAGTACACTCCCAAAAGAAGATGGTTTTTATTGAAAGACAGGGGAAATACAGTAACAAACACAATTAACACAACAAAGACAAAGACACAGACAACATAGATTCATCACCTCTCAGGGGAACTACAGCACTTGATCTTCTCAAAGCTGAGGGAGGTCCTGGTTTCCACAGCCCAGCTCGATCAAGGCCCTAGAGGGAAACTGATCCCAGGAAGCTTCCTCTCCGAGTGAGATCCCACTCGTTCATTCCACACGGGGACTTTTATAGCTTCCTGAACAAGGAGGGCCTACTGGTAACTGTCCTGGATGTTCCCCTCCAGAAGGGGTAGTCACTCCCCTCGGGAGGGAAGATCTTGTCAATCATTTTGTTTTTGAGAACTGGCTAGGTCCTGAAGAAGCAGTTCCAGAATTTCCTGTCCTTTGTCATTCAACTCTTTGTTTTGAGCTTATTAGCCAGAGTGGAATGTCTGAGAGGTCCATTCTTAAGGTTTGTCAGTTGGAGAGGAACATCTGATTTTTATTCCAAGCAGGAAAGTCTAAAGATCTTGCAGGAGCTGGGGGATGGGGGAAAGGAAGAAAAGCTTGGCTTACACTATAATATGGAAGATTTTTATAATGATTTATCATTCAGGGGGCAAACCACACTGACCAATATTCATGGCCCAATAAAATAGACCTTTGGGGTATGTTTGTAATGCACTAACTCTGAATTTTGGGGGTGATTACTTGGCATTTCATTTATTTTCATGGTTATAGACTTTCCCTTCTACAAACTTCACTGCATCTCCTTTCACAGACACATGCCTTTCTTTGAGAAATGAGATTAAGAGCAGATAATGAGAATATTTTGAGAAGGAAAATCCTTGACTTTGGACTTCAAAATATGCTGTTTTTACCAGCTCAAGATTGTATTTTAGACATGTTCAAACTGTGAATTCATTAAAGGTTTATTGGATATAATGGAAGTGTGATTTTCCTTATAGGTCAGAGAGGTTACTGGATCATACCTGACCTTTGGATTATTCTCAGTGACCCAGAATTGCTTCTTCCCTACTTACTTGTGCTTAATAACAGCTTAGTCCAGCTTAATAACTTCTTTGTTATAAATTCATTGATATTGAAAAAGTTCTGCTATTAGTATTTTGGTATGTGCTTTCATTCTATCTTTGGTTTCCTTAGGATAACTCTCTAGCAATAAGATGTCAGAATCAATGGGTTCAAAATTTTATTATTTCTTGGCATAGTCAAGAATTGCTTTGCATAAGGTTGACCAGATCACAGCTCCACTAATTGTGCATTAATGCACATTTCTTCTGAAGCCCTTCCAACATTGCCTTTTTGTCCTTTTAGCACATTCTTCAAATTCCTCGACATCATGTGAAGCCTCTGAGTTATTTTGCATTTTGCTCATTGTTAGAAATTCTCAAGCATTTTTCATGTAGTTATTATTTTGGTATTATCTTTTTAAGAGTTATTGTCATATACTTATTGAAACTATTTTTCAAAGGGAAGTGCTTTTCTGCACCACAAGTCCTTCACGGCATTTTTCACTTTAGTATTTCTGAAGGTATATGTCAAAAGCTTTAGCAAAGGAGTCAAAATACTGTAAAATATTTGCACCATTTCATCAAAGGAGAAAATGGAAGGAGGTTGCATGTACTCAAATATGCATGGGACAAATAGCAGGACCACACTGTGACATGGGATCTGCAGGTAGAAATGGCTATGTACAATCCTTCCGTGTTATACATCCTCAGGGCGTTCAGGATGATACCAAAGGAGATATGTAAGAGGGAAAATATCTGAATGAAGATGAATCCACTATTGACCAATACCAGAAATCCAAGTATGTAGATTTCAGTACAGGGCAGCTATAGCAAAGGAAACAAGTCACACATAAAACGACCAATGACATTAGGGACACAGAAAGGCAATGGTAAAAGGAAGAACGTGTGGATCATAGAATGAAGGAGGCCTCCTCTTTATGCTACCCCACCAGAACCAGGCAGAGATACTGGCTCATGATAATGCAGGGGCTTACAGATGGTCACATACCTATTAATTGCCAAGGCTGTGAGGACAATCACCTCTGTACCACCCAACAAATGTACTGCAAATATTTGAATATCCTCAGCTAACTTAGGAACTCTCAAGGTCTTCCTTTGACCAAAGTCAATGGGAAGAAATAAGCCAAGATAAAAGCAGAGAACTCTTTTTTCGTGCACCCCAGTTTGTTCCTTTATTCTTGTTTCTGGAATGATTATACTCCTACCTAGTTTGATTATTAATAGATTATAGATGAACCATGAAAGTTTCTTTGGCCTACATGAGGCCAATTTTTGTGCAACTTAGCACCGTTCAAAGAAATTTCCTCAATTTAAAGTCTGTGATTGATTGTGCATTACCTTCATCATCATCATCTTCATCCTCTTCTTCTTCTCTCCTTGTCCTCCTCCCCCTCCTCTACTTCTTCCTCTTTCTTCTCCTCTTCTTCTTCCCCTTCCTTTTCCTCCCCTTCCTTTTTCTTCTCCTTCTATCATCAGTAAATATGTATTAAGTCCCTACTATGTTCTAGGCATGGTGCTAAATTCTGGGGATGCAAAAAGGGGCAAAAAACCAATCCCTGGCCCCAAGAAACTCACAATATAATCTTGGTGCATGGGAAGTGACTCGATTGAATAAATTAAGGCAATCCTTATTTATTTTTATGGTAACAACTCCTCTTCCACACAATCCCTTCTCTCCATTCGTATCAACACCATCCAAATTCATTTCTGATCTCTTATTCATTCACATGGTCACTAACCTATGTTACTCCTTATCATCTTTACAGGTCCTATTGCAATCATCTCCTAGTAAGTCTCTGTGTATCAAAACTCATACATGAATTTAAAATCTGTATTATTATTAACTGTATGACCAAACTAATGAAATTGCTATTGAAATCAAATTAGAAATACAAAGAATTTTTGACATACACCGAGAGTGATTCAAATAAATTTTGTAAGAAACAATGGAATCTGAATAAAATACTATACCTGTAACCAAGAATATAGATATAGATATATAGATATCATATGTGTTTATATATATACTTCTCCAGTATCTATGTTTGTTGGCTATGTAACAGTGTCATATAAGATCGACTAGTTTCATCTGCACCCTCCCCCAGAGATTTTAAGATTTAAAGTACTAAATGAATATGAGACATTAATGCAAAGCTTGAATTCAAGGAGTGTAGAGCTCAATTTCATCCTTGCTGTCTGATAAACCTTCCTAAATTTCTCCATCAGTCATATATGTGCTTGGTAGCAAATCCAACGTTCGATGCTGAATAGTGCTGAAACACTAAGGGTAGCTACCACTGACGACCACGTAGAGTCTAATATCTTTGGTCTGTCACTTGTGGTGCTCCATATTTGAGCGCTAAACTTCCATTTCAAATTCTATCTCGTTATTCATCTACAAGATAGCTTATTGTCCTGGGTAGAATATACAACTGAGTCAAAAAGAACTGAATTCCCATCTTACTTCAGTGACTTATTGACTTTAAGTCACTAGCTTTTTTTCAGCTTTGTTTTTGTCATCTGTTAAAAAAATCGCAAGTTTGTTGTGAGGATTGAATGAGACAATATATGTTAATCACTTTGCAAATTTTAAATTATACTTAAATGAATAAGGGTGATAATGATTATGAGGATTCCAAAAGATCTTTTAGGCAGCAAAGTTACCCGTTTAATGTGTAAACTGTCTATTGAAACAGAGGGGGAAGAGAACAGCATGCATGCATCAAAAGTGCAAGAGTAAAGGCAGTATGATCTATGCATAAGTAGACATCCTGGGCAAAGGGAAATAAGGAGCAATACGAGTATCTGGAAAGAGCGAAGGATAATTGGGAGGGAAGGGAGCAGGAAGAAATTCTCAAATTGAAGGAAGATTTTTATCATTTCACAAAGGAATCTTATTACTTCTGTTATTCTTCTTCCTACTCCACCATAAGGAAGGGACCATGAGGATGGGAATAAGTGACAAGCAAAGAAAACACTGAGTCTTAATTAACAAATATTTACTTGAGTCTCACAAGTTTTCCCTTTTCCTTTCCCATAATGCATTGTAACAGATCCCTCACAATCCAAGAAAGTGGTCATGTGGAGAGAAAGTTGTGTAAATTTGCTGTAATCTATGGATTATAATTTTTTTTTGTCCTATTCTGCCACAAAGATATTGTGGAACATTGCTTTCCATAATGCTTAAGGCATATTGGGTATGAAGAAGTTTCCATTTAGACAACATTTCCATTCTCCTTTATATACTATAACTGAAGATCAAGGAAGATTCTCCACAGTCTAAGCTAGATAAAGACATAGATACTGAGATCAGAATCATGTTATATGTGATGAAGGTTGAGATATATTAGAAAGGAAGAAAAGCACTGCATTGGACAACTTAGATGGGAATAATTATTCCTACCACATCATACAAGTGAAATTTTCACCACCCAATTTATACCTGCTTAGCAGAAAAGTATTGTAAGGTTTTCTTAGAACATATTTAAAACCATGGCATGACAAGGATTATTTCAAGGTAGTCTTTAAAAGATTCCTTCTTAGAAGGCTCAAGACAGACTTTCCAATGAGTTACTTCCAGTTTAGGTATTAAATTGGAATATAAACTTTTATGTGTTCAAAATTTCATAAGGAAAGGGGATGGATTTCTTATGTGCCGTGGCAGCAACTCTGAGATTTCATACATTTATTCCCAAGCTGTTTTTCTGTAATAATTATTTAGAGTAAAAAGAGTATCTTGACATCAATCAGAGAGTTGACAGCATTCTTATCACAGTCCAGGAACTAGAGGAATGGCCTTTTGGACTCCAAGAGCTACTGAATGAGAAAATTGTCTACATAGGCAAACGCCATTTTTCAGCAAAAGTCAAAGTCCCTGATCAATTAGCCCTGGCCTGCTTTGAAGCCAGCTCTTGGATGACGTGTGATGTACTCAATGTTTTTCTTTGATATTTTTTTTCTCTTCTCCTTGGGAGTTAGAACTTATTACACAAATGTAATTTTCCCTGAGGTAACTCAAGTATTTCTGTAGATTAACAAAGACAAAAGAGACAGAGATTCTTTATTCATATATTTCCTCTATTAAAACATTCGTTTCAAAATACTTTCATTTCAAAATACATAAAAATGAGGTAATCTTTCTGGTACTATGTTAAATGATGGGGATATGGAAAGACACAAAAGATAGCCCCTGTTCTGAGGGAGGGGTCAGCTATGTGGTGCAGTGGATGGAGGGCCAGACCTGGGGTCAGAAAGGTTCAACTTTGTGAGTTCAAATTGGGCCTCAGACACTTACTAGCTTTGTGAACCTGAACAGTACACTTAACTCCTTTTGCCACAGTTCCTCATCTATAAAATGAGCTAGAACAAGAGTTTGGAAAAACATTTTACTATCTTTCCCAAGGAAAAATCCAAAATAGGGTCATGAAGAGTTGGACGCACCTCACAAATGACTGAACAACAACTGTCCTCAAAGATTTTACAATCCAGTAGGAGAAACAACAAACAAACAAAAATATATGAAAAAAAGTTGTGTGCAACATAAAAAGTAACAATTAAAAAAAGGAAAGAACTAGAATTGAAACAGTTTGAGAAAGGTTTCCTGTGGAAGATGTGAATTTATTTGGGACTTAAAAGAAGCCAGGGAAACCAGTGGGTAGAAATGAGGAGAAGAGTATTCCTATCCTGGGGGACAGGACCAGAAAATGCCTGGGGTCAGGAGATGGAGCATCTTGTTAATGAATTATCCAGGCTGTGTGACTTGTTTGAAGAATAGATAAAGGCGAGTAAGATATAAGACTAGGGATGTAGGAAGGGACTGGGAAAAATATACATAGAATCATACATGCATATGTATACACATGTATGTATATATATGTATGTGTGTGTATATATATGTATATTTGTGTGTGTGTATACATGCATGCATAGATACAGATATGGACGCTGAATGACATTTTTCCTTATCACTTCACCATCTTTATTCAATTTCACTGAGCTTTTTCCAGGCACATATGTAATACAACCATATATATGCATTTGTAGGTATATATATCTATATATTTGTATAAAGCACATAATAAACATTCATATACTTATATATATATATGTACATACACATATGTCTATTTATTGTGAGTATAGTAGGAAATTATAAAATAGAATATTCTTTGGCATTGTTTATGCTTATTGAAAAATAACAATTTTATTTCAAAGAATTTATTTTTTTATAAAATGTACTTTACTCCAACACAACTGACTCATGGCATTTTTTACCTCCATATTTCTAAAGGTATAGATGAAGGGGTTTAAAAAAGGTGTCAGAATAGTGTAAAATATTTCTACCATCTTATCAAAGGAGAAAGTGGTGGGAGGCCTTGCATACTCAAATATGCATGGAATAAATAACATAAGCACAACTGTTATATGGGAACTACAGGTGGAGAGGGCTTTCCGTCGTCCTTCTGCGCTGTATGTCCGCAGGGTGTACAGGATGACTCCATAAGAGACAAGTAAGAGGAAAAAAATTAAAATACAAATGAACCCACTGTTGGCTAGCACCATAAATCCAAGGTCATCTGTATCAGTACAGGCTAGTTCCAGCAAAGGGTACAAGTCACACATGAAGTGATTTATTACATTGGGGCCACAAAATGGTAATGGTAATATGAAGAACATTTGGATGATAGAGTGCAGGAATCCTCCTGCCCAGGCCACCCCTGCAAGTAATAAGCATATACGCCTACTCATGATGGTCACATAGTGTAAGGGCTTACAGATGGCCACGTACCGGTCATAGGCCATGGCTGTGAGGACAATAACTTCAGCAGCACCAAAAAAATGTTCTGCAAAAACCTGAGTCATGCAGCCTTCAAAGGAGATGGTTTTCTTCTCAAAGAAAGAGTCTACTATGACCTTGGGAACAATGACTGAGGAGAAACATGCATCCAAGAATGACAGAAAGGCCAAGAAGAAGTACATAGGGGAAGCAAAGAGTGAGGGGCTGCTAGTAATGGTCACCATAATAAATAAGTTTCCCCCAAGAGTTGCAAGGTAGAACAACAAAAACACAATAAATATGATTTTCTGAACAACTGGATTTTGAGTAAGTCCCAGGAGAATGAACTCAGTCACTTGGCTTTGATTTTCCATAATTTTGACATTGAGGATTGTGTCTTACTAAATACGTATGATCTGTAATGAAGAGACAAAAGGGGTCTTTTGAGTGTAGATAATAAAACCAGGAAAATAAATTAATATTTGCATCCTTTTTGCTCCAAGATCCTTCTAAATGTTTCCTTAGGCTTTGGTGCCCTACCTATCCATGTGGGCACAAATATTTGAAAATTGGTTTAGTGAATGTGGTGTATGGTGAATGAGATATCACCTGAAGGGAAGAACAATTGTTCAAATGTACAGCAAACTCTCCCAGACATCTCATGTAACCACATCTATAGTTCCAGGTGTTTAGTTGGGTGGGCAGTAAGCCAGGTTCTATATTCACCCAAAGTAGGAAAGCTAATTTGTACGAGAGTATTTAAAAAGCAGTAGGAAGGGTGAAATCCAAATATATGTGAGCATTTATGTTAATGGAATAAAGATAAGTACACATAATTTTATAAAACTGCCTGCAATTCTACCATTAGAGAACAATTCCAAAAATCTCCCATAGCATTACACTTGCTTCCGTCAAACACATTTCAGCGAGTCTATTGCAGACTGGAGAATAAACACAGGAGGATCACTAAAACATTGGCCTCAAATTTAGTACATAGGAGAATTAACTGAAGGAAGTGAGAATGTTTTGACTGGAGTACACAAGAACTCGTGTCCGGTCATGATTGTAAGTCTCTGAAATATTCCTATGTATAAGAGGGATTCCAATAAATTTGCCTAATCTTACAGGATAGAACTGTGAGCATAAGATTAAAGTTTCAGTGAAAGATTGCTGTTTGATTTACCAATATCTTCCTAAAAATGCAAGCTCTTCAAAATTGGAATGTAATGTTCTGATAGAGTTGTATTGCCCTTAGAGAGCTAGAAAAGAAAAGTAATCTTTCTGGGGGAATGTGGGAGTCAGAATGCATATTCATTTATGGATTGTACTAGGAGGCATATGAGGTCCATTTTTTATGCTCCGATTCTATGCTTCTTGATTGGTGTATTAGGTACTTTCTTTGCATAGATTAATATAAGATACGGTTCTAGAAAGATACTTAAAAATACTCAGTTATTCCAAAGTATAGATTTATCCACTACTTCATAAAATAACAAAGTAGGAAAGGTAAAAGAAAGCAGAAACAAGGTTTCCATAGAAAGTAATTGCGGATCCAAAAAAAGGAAGGGATTTTGGTTGCATTCATAAAAATAAACAAGCTTACCCCAAAAATCACAAGATAGAAGAAAAAATTGTTAATGAATATTCTTTTCTGAGTCTCTGCATATTGTGGTAGTTTCAAGAGAATAAATTTTGGCCATGGGTCTTTGATTTTGCAAAATAATTTCTCATACTTATCAATGAATTTGATGAGGGCAGAGGCAGCATGTTAAAGCTGTGAATGATGCAGAGCTGGCAGGATAGTTGACAAATTAGATGACAGCATATGGGTCTAAAATTTTCTAGCAGGCTTGAAGCAAGTCTGAATTTATACCACAAAATTTAAAAAAAATGAGTTAGAAGGGATTTCAGTGGACATTTAATAACCCATACAAGAGAGGAATCCATAATATAACATACCCCAAACAATTTAATGTTTTTAACATTAATTCCTGTACTTGGGGTTAACAGAACAAGCAAATAAACAAGAAATCCTGCACGAATTGAGGATAATTATCTAGATGATCTGGATCTCAGTCTTCAATATAATATAAATAAATGCAGTGTTTTCTTCCTTATCTGTTGAAAAGAGGCATAATCATATCTGAATTGTTTGGAATATGTTCTACCCTTACTATTATCTCCCCAAAAAACTGAATAACCAAAAACAAAAGCATGAGCTGATTAAGAAGAAAATTTAAAAATTTTGTGTGGCCATTGGTTAATTTATTCCCATTGATCCATTCTTCTGAAAGAGGGAAAACAAGTGAACAAAAACAGTATATTAACTTCACTACCCCACTAATAAACCCAGCAATAATCAAATTATATATACACACACATAAATGCACATGTGTGTGTGTTTATATGTATGTAGGCACGTGTATGTGTGTGTATGATTTTCAAATAAGAAGACCTGAAACCTAGTCCCCTGTCTGCCACTAACTTATTCTGTGATGGTATATGTCACTTTATTTTTTGGTGAATGATTTTCACATCTATAGAATGACTTGGTTAGTCTTAATGATCAATAAGGTCCCTTCTGACTAAGCTGCTATCCTTTCTTCTGGTAGGCATCTACCACATCTGATTTAAAGAAGGAATTTAGAAGCATAATAATTGATATCTTACCTCAAGGATTTTTTTTTACCTCTATGGGGGGAGGCAGAAGGATAAAACTCATCTACAACTACATTCACATATTTGCATACATATGTATAATTGTATGTGCATGTATACATATACATTTACGTGAGTAGATGATACTTGTCAGATAGTGCATGCATTTTCAGACAAATGCGTGGAAATATACCTAGCTAGCTAGCTAGATGATAGATAGATAGATGATAGATAAAAATATTAAACTCATAGATTAAAATATTAAAATCACAGAGATCCTGAATACTTTTAGGATTTCATATATCTGCGTACATTTTTATGACCTGCTTCATGTTTCCTAACATTAAAGCAAAAAGGAACACAATGAAAGTCTAGATAGAATGTTAGAGAGAAAGGGAGCAGCTGAAAAATTTTAGAGTCAAGAGGAGGGATTTCATCTCCTTATGAGGTAGTCACTTTATTCCTGGGATTCTTTACTTCCTTCCATAATATTTTAGCTAAGCAAAAGGGGTATTGGATTTTCTTGGCTATCAGAAGTTTCTTTGGTGGTAATAATAATTTCTCTTATACTTTTTCTAATATGAGGGCCTCAGGTCTTAAAGACTGAAAGAAAGAAACTGAGAGTAATGGGTGTTGACTTACTGAAATGAAGCACTGTGCAAGACTGTTTCCTTCTATCTCGGAGCCACATCCTGACAACTTGCAAGCTTTCTTTAGTCTGAGAACATTAAAGGTCTGGATAAGCTTTGGTAAAGATCACATTTCCATTCTGGTTTTATATCTACCTGCAGATTATGGAAGAGTCTCCAGAGCTGTAGTAGTCTAAGAGAGGATATACACACTGAGCTCAGGGATAGGCGCTACACTACCAAGACTGTTAAATATAATAGAAACACCATAAAACCTACTTTAGCCATCTCAACTGGGAGACTTTACATCCCATATATCATGCACACATCATATTCTCCCCGTATTCTTCTGTTTAGTGGTGGAGTCTTTTTATCATTCTTGAAAATATAGCATCTGGATGAGACTTCTGGGATGACATTCGCTATGCCATTCAACTTATCCGAATGCACTCCATGACTCCTCAAAAAGCTCTTTCTCAGACAAACCTTAAACATTTGATAAAGTTCTTCCCATTCTTTGGAGAGAAAGACAGAATATTCTCCATTTCAGTTTTCAAAACTCCATATAGAAAATAAGATCGTTTCACTTGTCTTACTGAAGCAGAAAGTTTGTGGTGCCATCCCTCTGTTCTTAGGATTGGCTCTTCGATAAACCCTTAAGAACTGGATGAGTGTCCAATTGTTTATGAAATTGTTGGCAATTTTCAAAGGCAATGTTCAAAGGCTTGGGGAATGGTCTGTCTCTCTCTCTCCAGGGTGCTAAGAAATGTCCCTTATGAGAGGATTGGCAATACAGAACAAGCTTTGTCTCTGGTCAGTGCAAGAACAAACCTACCTAACCAATTAGCCCTTGTCTGAACTGGGGCCAGCCCTTGGCAGAAATGAAAACCAAGTAACCCTTGGCTTTAATAATTCTTCCCCCCCTTCCAATGGAATTAGAAGTTACTCTCTGTATGTTATTGTTTCTGAGGGCACTTGAAGAGCTTAGTCAACATTTTCAGAGTAGAGATCCTTTGCTACTATACTTGATCGATAAGCTGTCATTTCCAAATATTTTCACTTTAAAAAGGCAGTTTACTTAATGAGAAGTTTTGGTCCTATCTCTTTTTCTTAAGCAATCTGCCCTTATGAAAGACCTCAGTATCAACTATTTTAATCTTCATGACCTCTGACTTTTGAGAGCTACCACCATAACCTATTACCAAACCACCAAAACAGGAATAATCAGTTTTTCAAACTTGAGTAAATGACGTCTTATGGTCCCCTAATTATGAATGGGAAAAACAAAACAAAAAACAAAACAAAACATAATCAGCACCATGTCTAAGATAGATCCTCTCCACTATAACTACCTGATATATCAACATTGAACCATTAGAACTATTCTGTGAATGCAGTCATGCCAACAGTTATTCATGTACCTTAGTGTATTAATTTCTAGTGTATAATGTGCTATTTATTCACAAGAATATTGTGTAATACTTTCTCAACATCTTTTCCAAAATTTAAGTAAAGTATGAGAACAGTGTTTCCTTTAACTTCTAGTTTGGCTATTCAGCCAAAATATGAGGTTAGTCAGAGGGGATCTGCTCTTGATAAAGTTATGCTGGTGCTTTGTAATCACTATTTTCTTCTCTAAATGTTCATCAACCATCTTTTTAATGATTTGATCTAGAAATTTTGCAGTAGTTGAAGCTAAACTCACTGGACTATATTTTTTGCAGATTATGTTTTCTTCTAGCTTTTATTTTGACAACTTCAACATTTTCCCTTTAATCAAATAAGATATTAGTTTAAAATGCTTACCTAGCACATAAAAGATATTTAATAATTTTTTTTATTTCCTCCCCTTTATTGAGTTTGTTATGTCACCATATAGACTACTTGTGATCCTTGAAATATCATTGACACTTGTTTAGTAATCACACCTACCAGCTTTTTGAAGACTTGAGGTCACAATTCACCTGAAGTAGCTGGCTTGAATTCATAAAGCGCAACTAGATGCTTTCTTACTAAATCAATATTTATTTTAGATATTTCTTTATTATTAAACATTTTTATTCTGTTATTTCTAGACTAACGGTCATGCATGCATAGATCTGTGTGTGTATGTGTGTGTGTGTGTGTGTGTGTGTGTGTATATAGCTATACGTAGATGGCTCTATGTCATTTACATTAGAAGCCATATATCATTCATCACAGCTTGACTTGTTATTTATCTATTTAGCATACACTGAACCATTAATTGGTAATAATTATCCATTTGATTTTTAGACATTTGATACCTTAGAAATCTATGGCCTTTATCAGAGAAACTAGCTACAAGTGTTTTCCTCAATTCCTTATTTTTCTTCAAAGTTTAAGTTTATTTTTTGTATTAGTTCTAAAATGGTTTTAATTTTATATAAGCAAAATTATCCATTTTATCGCTCATAAACTTCTCTATGTCTTGTTTGGTCATGAAATTTTCCTCTATCAACAGATCTGAAAGATAAATTTATTCCCTGCTCCATTAATTTGCTTAAACCACCACTTAGGTCTGAATCATGCAATCATTTTCAGGTTATTTTGGTATAAATTGTAAGATGTTCGTGTATTCCAAGTTTCTTCCAGACTATTTTCCCAGTTATTGTAGTGTGTGTGTGTGTGTGTGTGTGTGTGAGTGTGAGTGTGTTTGAAAGAATAAGTTTTTGCCTGAATAGCTGGGATCTTTGGGTTTGTCAAACAGTAGGTAATCCCATACATGCATTTCTGCATATTATGTACTTAATCTGATTCCTCTGAAAAACCTGTTAACCAATATCATGTTGTTTTGATGACTACAGTTTGGTAGTATAGTTTGAGAATTGGTACTGCTAAGTCCCCTTCCTTTGCATTTAATCTTTTCTTTGATCCTCTTGATATTCGTGGCCTTTTTTTCCTCCAGATGAATTGTTATTGTTTTTCTTTCTCTATAAACATTTTTGGTAGTTTGATTGTAACAGCACTGAATGAATAAACTAATATAGGTAGTATTGCCATTTTTAGTATATTAGACTTCCCACGAGCAGTCAATATATTTCCGACTATTTGCATCATATTTGTGTGAGGTGTCTTGTCATTATGTTCTTACAGTTACTGAGTTTGTTTTGTCAGGTAGACTTCTAAATCTTTTATAGTCTGTGTAATTTTAAATGGAATTTGTCTTTCTATCTTTTCATACTGCATTTTCTTGGTAATATAGGGAAATGATGATTTATGTGGTTTTACTTTACATCCTACAACATGGCTTTAGTTGTTAATTGTTATTATTCTTTAGATAAAACATCATGCCATCTGCAGAAAGTGATAGTTTTATTTCCTCATTATCAATTTTTAGTCCTTCATTTTCATTTTCTTGTTTTATTATACTACAACTAGAATTTTTACTAAAATGGTGAATAATAATAGTTATATGGATAACCTTTTTCATCTCTTATCTTATTGGAAAGGTTTCTAGCTGATTATTTGTGTAATATAAAGATACTTCTTATCAGTTTAAGAAAAGTTTCCAAAATATTTATAGCAGCGCTTTTTATGGTGGCAAAGGATTGGAAATTGAGGGGATGCCCATTAATTGGGCATTGGCTGAAAAAGTTGTGGTATGTGAATGTAATGGAATACTATTGTGCTATAAAAAGTGATGAGAAGGTGGAATTCAGAAAAACACAAAAGACTTATATGAACTGATGCTAAGTGAGGGGAGCAGAATCAGGACAGCATTGTATACACAGGCACAGCCACATTGTGCAATGACTAACTATGATAGACTTTGCTCTTCTCAGCAATGGAATGTTCTAAGACAACCTCAAAAGGCTCAACATGGAAAATGCTACCCAGATCCAGAGAAATAGTTAAGGAGTCTGAATGCAGATCAAAGCATACTATTTGCTCTATCTCCTTTCTGTGTTGTTTCTTCTTTCTTGTGATTCATTCCATTGGGTATAGCTCTTCTTTACAGCATGACTAATGTGATAATATGTTTAATATAAATGTAAGTGTAGAGTCTATATCAGATTGCATGCTAGCTTGAGTGGAGAGAGGGGAAGAAAATCTAAAACTTAAAACTTGTGAAACTGAATGTTCTAAACTAAAAATAAATAATATTTTTTAAAAAGAAAAGTTCCTTTAATTCCTGTGCTTTCTGGTGTTTTTAGTAGGAATGTGTTGAATTTTGTCAAAATCTTTTTTTTCTGCAATGAAATTACTAAGTGATATTTGTTGAGGAAAATGAGGCAGAGAGGTTAAATGACATGCTTAGTGTAACAGAGCTTTCAAGTGTTTTATCCCAGTTTTGAACAGAGATCTTGACTCCAATCCCTGGTGTCTATCTACCATGCCACTTGGATGGCTGTCAGATAAAGCTAACACCTCAAATTACTCTTTCACTTAAAATCCTATAGAATTGCATGCCTTGTAATTGGAGGGGGTAGAGAATGGGTGGACTTAGAAGTGATGTGAGAGAAATTGAGTTAAAATCACAGGATCCTAGGATTAGAGATTTTTAGTTGAAATGCACATTAGAGCTAACACAGTGAAATTCTCCCCCCATTTGGTTCATTTACTCCTTTATTTATGTATACACTTAGAATATTCTTTGTCTACCATTTGGTCTGCCTTTCAATCTAACTGTTTCTACAATCACTTATTATCCTTCCCTCCTGCTGTCAATGACAAAACAAAAGAAAATCCTCAATAGAAATATACATAATCCAGCTAAATAAATCCTTACAGAGGTCAAGTAAAGAAATTGATGTCTCATTTTTTCATGTTAAATCCATTAACTATTTTGCCTAAGGTAGGTGAGGTATTTCATATTCAGTCTTCTGGACTCACTGTTTGTCAGAATTGTTTTTCAAAGCTGTTTTTTCTTTGAAATGTTGTTAACATTGTAAAGATTATTCTAATTTCACTCTGTCCCAGTCCTTGGATGTTTATCCAGTTTCCTCTTAAACTATTTTATAATTTATAATGGCACTATAATATCCCATTATATTCATATACCTTAATTTATTTAGTGGTTTCATAATAGGTGAGTACCCACTTGGTTTCCAGTTTGGGGTTACTACAAAAAGATCTTTTATAAATACAGATATTTTCTCTCTTTCTTTAAAGGGGGAAAAGGTCTAGGAATGACATAACTGGACATAGTGGAATCACATATTTTAGTAACTTTTAGGGTACAGTTTTAAATTATTACATGGAATGGCCAGACCAATTTACAGCTACTTCAGTGGTAAAAACAGTGTGTTTATTTTCCCACGGTCTGCACTATTTTTGTTTTCCCCTCTTTATAACATTTCCCAGTCTGTTTAGGAGGAGGTAGAATCTCACTGTTTGATTTTTTTTTCTAATTTTCATTATTTTGTTACATTTTTCACATAGTTGCTGAGAGGTCTCTTGTTTTGGAACTTCTCTATACATATGTTTTGAGCATTTTTCTGTTTGGAGAATGGTTCTAGATCTTTTATATGTTTGAATCAATACTTATATATCTTGCATATGAAATCTTTATCAGAGAGATATCCTGAAAAAAAATTTTCTTTACCTGATTACCCAGTAAGTTTAACTATATAATATATTTGAAATATATATGTATGAACAAATTTTATTATATATTCAATAATATATATTATGTAACATTGCATTATATATGGCATACTATCAATATTATATCATTTATTACACATAATAAAATTATTCATTGTATATTCTTTAAGCCTCTCTGTTACTTGCTTAGTTATGAGTTTTCCCCGTAGATGTAGAAGGTAATTTCTTCCTTGCACTTCTAATTTACTTAGCACATCAACTTTTATTTTTAGTAACATAACCACATGGAGGTTATCTTGGAGAATGCAGTCTCAAATTTTCCAGTTGAGAAGACTGAGACTCAGAATTGCATCTTTTCCTAGTTTATATTTGTAGAAAGCCCCACATGAAGAATTCAAATCCAGCTTTTCTGATTTCAAATCCAGCATTTTTTCCACTGAACCACTCTACTATGGTTATATTAATAAGTAGTTGTGACATCGTAAAGCACCTTACCATTATCATAATTTCATCTGGAAAATGGGTTTTTTAAATGGATAATATGTAAGGCCTCTTCCAGCAATTATCCTTCTCTTCTTTGGTATTGCTACTCATTTGTTTGCTTTGCAAATATAAATTGAACAGCTCCTTGGGTTGGATCACCACACATATGAACCGCTCTGTCAGTCAATTAATGAACAAACACATATTAAGCATTTACTACAAATCAGCCAGTATCCCAGGGGAGGGGAATAAAAAGAAAAAAAATCCCTCATGTTCTATGCATACATCTACTTAAAGAAAGTTTGCAGTCTAAGATTAACAGAACAAAAATAGAGAGATTTTCATATTCCAGCTTTACCATTTCTTTATTTAAAATCACAGGTTTGCAGTATCCAGAGTGGAAGGTCACTTCATAAATCAACTAGTTTAGTCTGCTAATGTGTGTGGATAAGGAGGTGTATGAATAAGGTAGAAATGTTTTCATGTGAACTCAGAGCCTTAGACTCCTAATCCAATGTCTTTTTCTATTTCCCTCTTATGCCTTTCTAAATTATTATCCGCACAATTTCCTTATGGCACTTTTTACCTCTGAGTTTCTTAGGGCATAGATCAGGGGGTTCAACATAGGAGTGAGAATGCCATAGAATATAGCCACAGTTTTATCAATACGCAGAGTACACAAGGGTCGTACATATGTGAATACGCAGGGTACAAAGAACAAGACAACTACAGTGAAATGGGAACTACAGGTAGAGAGTGCTCGACTTCTCCCTTCCACACTGTGGAACCTCAGAGAATGCAAGATGATGACATAGGAGGCAGCCAGCATGAAGAAGTTCACCAGGCATATAACCCCACTGTTGGCCATTACCAAGATACCAGTAACAAAGGTGTCAGTACAGGCAAGTTCCAGCAATGGGTAAAAATCACAAACAAAGTGATCCATCAAGTTGGGGCCACAGAAGGGTAACTGAAAGACAAGGAGAATCTGAACTGTGGAATGGAGAAAGCCACACATCCATGCCAGCAATACCAGAAGACCGCATAGACGCTGGTTCATGATAGTCACATAGTGCAAGGGCTTACAGATGGCTACATAGCGGTCATAGGCCATAACTGTGAGCAGGATAATCTCAGCACCACCAAAGAAATGTTCTGCAAAGAGCTGAGTCATACACCCATTAAAAGAGATGGTTTTCTTCTCATACAAACAATCTGCAATGAGTTTTGGGGTCACCGAGGTAGAATAGCAAGTGTCAATAAAAGATAGGTAAGCCAGGAAAAAATACAGGGGTGTGGTTAGTGCCTGGCTAAAAACAATGGTGACCAAAATGAGGAGGTTGCCCCCAATGGTGATGACATATATAATAATGAACACAAAGAACAACATTTTTTGTACCTCTGGAATAGCTGAGAGCCCCAAAAGAATAAATTCTGTAACATTTCTCTGATGTTCCATTTGTGAAGGGGACACTGAGATTAGAGTTACCTGTAGGGCAGAGAAGGAAGTATTATCATCTTGAGAAATATGGCTAGATGAAATGTGAACATAAACTAAATCTTTTTAGGGTTACATTTCAATGACCTTTAAAGGATCCCAAATATCTAGTGTCTTCCTATTGAAACAAGGATCATATTTCAAGTCATCTATTTGACTTTTAAAGACCTTCATCCTTTCCTAACTTTCCAATGTCCTTATAATTTATACCTTTCTGTGTAATTTGTAAACCAGTGACACTGACTTCCATACTATTCCACACATAAGACACTCCATCTCCCTAGTGCTTTCACTAGCTATTTCACATGCTTGCAACTATCTTCTTATTGATCTTCTCTTCTAGGTTCTTTGCCTTCCTTCTACTCTCAACTAAGTCACACTTTCTACAAGAATCCTTTACCTTTATTCCTTATTCTTAATACCTTTCTTTAAGACCAACTCCAATTTATCCTGTACATATTTTATTTGTACAAAGTTATGTTCCCTATTAGACTGTGATCTCTTAGTGAACTGGAACTGGATTTCGCTTTTCTTTGCATCCCCAGAAATTAGCATAGTACCTGGTATATAGTAGGTGCTTAATGAATACTAGATGTCTATCTGTCCTGATGTTTTCTGGAAGACTACATTTCTTATACCACAAGGTTCCCACCGTATCACGTCTACTCTTCTGAAAAGTATCCCAGGCTTGAAAATGACCTGTCATTGACATGCCACCAAAATTCCCATTTCCTAATCACTATTCTGGTCTCAGAAAGGTGTCAAGGGAAATAATTACAGGTGTATAGACCACGATGTGGAAAAGACTCAAGAGTGTATGTAGTCTAATTCTGTCATGCTTTACATGAGGAAACTGAAGTCCGTTGAGGTAAACTGATTTCCCAAGTCATGCTTGCAGTCAGCACCAGAAGAGGGATTTGAAACCATTTCCTCTGACCCCAGAGTTCATGCTATTTCTGTTCATCCCTATGGTGTCAAATGTCCTATAGGCACTTAATAAATAAATGTTTGTAGAAAGAACATTGAAACAAAATTCAGTTACAAACAACTTATTTGTCTTGACCTTATCAAAAATAGTTTCGCATTAAAAGAGGACATTTCATAATGCTTATAGTTTTTAATGATGAGATAACAGGTAGGGTAAGAAAGTGACCAATGTCAGCCTCTCTCCAAAGATACAAATCATTCCAAAGTCCAAGGTCATTTTAATAAGTAATTATGTAGAAACACAAACTATTTCACTCCTTCATTCATTCAAACTAGTCATTCAATCCAAGAAAGATTCCTGAAGTGCCTACTGAGCACAGAGTAGATTAGAATATTAGTACTAATGATGATGAAGAGAATATAAATATGTGAAGTATAAAGATGTGAGAATGAAGAAGAGAACTGTCTCATTTTCATATTCATTTGCTAGGAATAAGGAAATAGACTGGCAAGGACCAGTCATATAGGTAGGAAGAAAGCCAGAAAGAGTAAAAAGGGCATCCCAAAAGTCTTAGTGCAGTTTTGGCTTTAGTTGGTTAAAACTACACAAAGAGTTTTGAAACACATTTTACATGATGATTTCTTACTGTTTTCATCCTTTGATATATTTATATCATTGATCCATTTATAATCTCTGTCGATCCAGTTCTCATTTGTCTATTACCTACCTATTAACTATCACTCTTCTATCCAGCTATCAATATCTATCCATCATTTATCGATCTACCTACCAATTATCTATCATTTGCTTCTATTTATCCATCTATCCATTTATCTTCATCTGTGTGTCCTCCATCTATATTTCTATCCATCATTTATTTCTCCACTTACATCTATATTCATCTCCCTCTCTATGTATGTATCACCTATCTACCTACTATATATAAAACTATCATCTATTACATATTTATCTGATCTCTCTTTATCTCCCTCTGTTTATATATATATATATATATATATATATATATATATATATATGTGTGTGTGTGTGTATATATACATATATCTCTCTATCTCTCTATATCTATCTATCTACCTATCTATCTATCTATCTATCTATCTATCTATCTATCTGTGTGTATATATAATTATTCACTGACTTAACAAATTCCTAATGAGGAATTGTCTTCTAGCAACGTATCAAGCTTACACTCTTCACTTTAGAGAAAGTTTCTTGGGAAAACTTGGATCTTATGTGACTTGCCCAAAGTCAAACAGTTAGCATATGTTGGAAGAAGGATTTAAAACTGTATGTTCTTCACTCTGAGGATGGTTCTTTTATCTAAAATGTAACACTGGCTCTTAAATTATATTATTAGTAATGCCTGGTGCTGTCCAGGGTATCCTGAAAGTCTTGGTGTTATTTGGAGCTATAAGTTGGAAACTTCACTAAGACATTTGGGATACCCCTTTTACTGCTTTAATGCTTACAAAGGATTTTACCTGTTTTGTTTCATTAAAACCTCAGAAAAAACCTGTGAATCAGGTGCCACAGTCATTACTAGTTCCATTTCACAGCTGATGAAGCATGGACATCTTTTATAGATATGACCTAGAGAAATTGAATTATTTGTCCATGACCACACCATTGTAAAGTGCAAATGATAGAAGGTCCCTGGCTTCCTGGTGCTCATAAGATTATCGGGAGAAAACATAGAGACCAAAACAGTCATAATATAAACTAATACAGGATAAGTTAACAAGAGAGACACACATGCACACACACAAAAAACATTGTCCATTCTGTGAGTTGAAGGGACAAAGTAGATTGCATTTTTATAATGTTTTAAGATTCAAAAGTCCTTTACATATGTTAACTCATTTAATTGTCACGGTATGTTTATCCTTATTTTAGAAGTCAGTAAATTGTGATTGATTTAAAATTTAAACTTAGCACTTCCTGATTCCAAACATTTTCCTAAAGCAAATCTCTTTTCAAGCAATTTTAAGTTTAGCACAGCTAGTCACCCCATTAAATTCCCTTTACTTAAGAGCCCAGGTTATTTTTAAACAGTGAAATCCTCTCCCTTGCTAAGAATCTACTAAGCTTATTCAGAGAATAAGAAGTAAGTATACATCACTGAAAGAGAAACACCTGCTGTCAGTTGTGGCTTTTTCCTCTCTTAAAGGTAAGAGGGTAAAGCATGATTATGAAAATATTTGTAAATCCTATCATAAATCACCTCTTTTCCTGACTCAGGGAGGTAAGAAAACTGTAAAAAATAATTGGGAAACTAGATTAAACCATAGTATTAGATATAACAAGCCTTACTCTTTACAAAATAATATTTCTTGAGCTCCTGGTTCACAGATCCAATTCAGAAAAAAAGCAAATAATTAAAAAATTACAGGATGAGGGAAGCCCTTTTTGTTCAATCAATGAATATCAGCTATAATTGAGTATATTTGATTAAACTTTTTAGAACAGGATTTCCTTATCTTATTTTTACATTTTTCCACATATTAACAAAAATTAAGAGCCAGCATTTAAAAAAGAAAAAAACTTACATACACTGTCCATGTAGATGTTAATAACTTCTGTGTTTGCCACACTTTTATCATAACATCAGAATATTATACTAGGAGGCCAGCTGTTCCAATTAACTTCACATCACATCATTTGGTTAAAGAAAAAACATAGTCAACTACTTATACAACTAGCAAAATATCTATGCTAAACAACTTGATGTGATGAAAGATATTCTTTTCAGGAAGGAAATGGATGAGACTGGCCAGATAGTGGGTCTCCATA
Source organism: Trichosurus vulpecula (assembly GCF_011100635.1). NCBI lineage: Eukaryota > Metazoa > Chordata > Mammalia > Diprotodontia > Phalangeridae > Trichosurus > Trichosurus vulpecula. Next base: position 261,570,563 of record NC_050578.1, on the reverse strand, counting down.
TGTGAGATCTTCTCTGAGCTAAAGTTTTCTCAGTGGCATCCTAAGTCTCACACTCGGAATTCCAGTAGCAACAGACACAGGTAAGAGTCCATCAATGTTCACTTGCATCAACTTCCATTTCTTTTATGCAAGAACCACTGGATTTAAGGCTAGGCAGGACTACAGAGATCATTCAATCCAACTTTCCCATTTGAAGATTTTTAAGAATGAAACCCGGAGAGGTTAAATAATTTTTCTAAGGACAACTAGCCAATTAATGGCAAAATCTAGGTCTCCTGACTCCTAAACCAGTGTGGTTTTCAGGATATCACACTGTGTCCCATTTGCTCATTATTTCACTGAATATATAAATTTTGTTATATATTTTCTTTGAGTTAGTAAGGCACACTATTTCTCTAAGGAAGTTTCCTTAACAGTTGCAACTTCTTTAAGGTATGTTCAGCAGGAGAAACTTAAAAGAAACTATGGCTCCTTAACATTGCAAAAGAATATTCGAATTGTACCATAAGACAATTGAGGAAATTATCCTAGTACTTAACCTGCCAGTCAAAGGGATTTCAAATATCTCTTATTCCACCTCGGAATGTTGGAGCCCATTTGCTACTCTGCTTCTAATTAATCCCTTTGCATTCACCTTTGGCTCAAATTAAAAATAATTTTCATTTCTACCTCTCAGATGCTCCTCTGCATTGTATTTCATAACATCTTCAAGCATGTTGTGGCACAATCTCCCCAAATGGCCACAGGGGAAAATAATTTTTGATGTTTCGAAAGACATTGAATGATGTGTGTTCAGCAGGTGTATTACTGGTTGGAAAGGGGGATCATGTGGGAAAGCTCTTCATATAAATGAGATAGATTGTTAACCATATATAAATTCTTGTTACTTTCACTGTGCTTCTAGTAATAGCACTTCTCTTCCCAGAATCTTTGCAGCAGGATAGAATTACCACCAGCTCCTAATTTCTCATGAAGTCACCAAGAACTATGATAGACTTATTTTGCTGTTTGGTTATCCTGTCCAACAATTTATTCTTGGGGTTGGTGAAGTTCCATGGCCAAAGTCAGAATTATAAAAATTTTGAAGGTCATCTCCAGTACAACTGCGCAACTTAGCCCCATTGCCCCAAAGGCCCACTTTTCACCTAAATCCTTTCCGAGACAATGCTGTATAGTGGATATGGTTCTTAGTCTTGGACCTGGGTTTAAATTTTACATAAAAAGTTTATTAGTCCTATAATCCTGGTCAAGACACTTAAGCTACCTATCAGCCTCAGATTCCTTAATCATAAAATTAAGGGCTCAGATTTGCTGGTGTCTAATTTCTCTCTGAGACTGTCAAACTTTTACACTCACATCCACTGCCCCCATGCTTATCCAGCCACTACTATAAGAAGGAAAAGTCTTTTTAAAATCAGATATGTGCAGCTGGAGGTAGAAGAAAGAACATTAGAAAGGGAGGCTAGTGATCTGGATGATACTTTAGTTGTCACTTTAGGAAAGCCACTGAACTTCTCGGAGACTCAGCTTCCTTATTTGGGGAAAAAGAGGGTGTAAGACTAAATGACACCCAAACTATAATTCCAAGGTCCCATTCATGTTAAATTGTTAGGAAGTTCATATATTACCCTGTGATTGTTTATTTGTATATGATTAACTCAAAGAAATAGATATCCAATAATAAAATTTTACACTTCAAATGATGATAATGATGGCATTTCTATTATAATTTAATTTTTATTTTTGTATATATCATCACATTTTGCAATAAGAACAAATTTGTGAGAAATATAGTGCAAATGTCATGCAAAAAATGATGTTCAGAGAGCTTGAGGAACTTGATAATTCTCATGAAGAGCACCTATGTAATGTGATCTTAAATAACATTAAGAAAGGTAAAGTTTCTAGGAATAAGTAAATTCTGGTGCTTCTGTATTCTATCTCACTAAGACTTTATTTGAATTTCAGTGAGGAAATGTGTTAGTTGTGGCACATCAAGAGAAGGACGATTGTATTTGTGAATGTCTAGGAGTCCACAGTGTGATAGGAATTTGAAGGAACCAGGGATGCTTAGTCTGAAGAAAAGAAGAATTTGGTTTAGAGTGGAAGGAGGTATAGGATCGCTGTAGTCAGGCATTTAAAAGGTCGTGTGTAATAGGGATTAGGCTTGTTCTCCTTGGAATCTGAGAGCAAAGCCAGAGGAAATGGGTGGAAGTGGTTAAGAGGCAAATTTAGGTATGATTTGAGTGGGTGTGGGGAAAGGAAAAGAAAACAAGCAAACAAAAACACCAAGCAACAATAATACTACAAAATTTTGATAACAATGCACATAACCACATCTCTAAGAGGAGAAATATTGCCTTGGGAGATACTCTTGAAGATTTGCAAGCAGTGGTTGAAAGACCACTTACTGCATATGTAATAACGGGGAATCTTTTAGTATATGGATTATGCTAGATTACCTCTGAGGTCCCTTCTAAATAATACTCTCATTCTTGACTGTACAGTTAAAGTACTTCACAAGAAACAGAAATAAAATTACATCTTATTTTTTTCTTTACTTATAGCTGTTTGTTAATTTCCATATACCTAGACTCTTAGTAAATATTTGGTGATAGATTCATATTTTGGAGAGGATAGTTTTTGATTTGCTTCTTAAAAAAAATTTTATGATATTACCTATCCATAAAGTTTAAGAATACATATTGAACCTGTACTTCCATTTCTGTAAAGTGAGAAAGTGAGGAACTTCCTTCACCAAAGACACTTCCTTTGCATTTTATAATCTTGGTCAGTTGACTATCCAAAGATTATTTTTTTTTCAGTAATAATATCAATCTGAATTTAAGTGAGTGCAACATATAATTAACTGACTTGGATTTTTTTGAGATGCTAAGAATAGAAATTTTCTTTTCTTACACAATCTTTGACATCATCTCTCATTTCCTCCAATAACCTAGAATTTAGTGCCTCTGTCAGGGGCATATTAGGTAGAATATATTCTCACTGGGGATATATGGTCTTGTTAAACTTTCTTCCAGAAGCATCAGGTAAGAAAAAAAACAACAACAATAACAACAACAAAACTACTGTAAATGTGTCGACAACAGTGCCAGTCTGACCCTCCCCTGATGTACAGACAAAACAAATTTTATTAAATGAATGGGAGAATTAACTGGGTGTAGATCTTCTACGGTAGCAACATCAGGACAGTTTAGCTTGGGAGGTGCTAGGTAGAAGTCAATCTCAATGCAGTGCTGCCTATTTTATCATGAGATGCTTATGCACATGGGCAGCTTTGTAAGAAAGTTTAGTCCAGGAGTGGTGAACCTGCCACATGTGGCCTTGAGGCTGCAGGTTCCCCACCCCTGGACTCATTACTTAAAGGTAGTGTCTACTTTATTGACCTTGAGAATGAAAATACATGTGGTATCCTCAAAATGTTTTCCATGTACTAATGTTGGAATGTTCCCTCTCAACTACTGCCTCATAGCCCATATAAAGCTGTCTCTTCTAAAAGAGGAAATAATCAGGCTTTTTTAGTCCACAGTGATCTCAGTGAGCTAACCATCCAATTGTGTTACTTAAACTGATCATCTTTTTTCTTATTTTATCTAAATGTGAATGCATGTATTTTCAGTGTGCATGGATAAACTGAATTCTAGTGAAGGAAAAATAAAAACAGTTTAAAGAGAATGATTATTTCTTCCACAATGAAATATCCCAGTAGCCACACATTTAGGTTTGGAAAATACCTGAAAAGTCATTGAGTCTAACTCTTTTATTTTATAAATGAAGACATTAAGACCGAGGAATTAATTGACTTACTCAGGTTTATAGAGGTAACAAATATCTGAGACTGGACTTAAGTCTAGTTCTTTTTCAGTGTTCCATCTACTACACTGCTTGGGAGGAATTTATAATGGTGGACATTCAAGCAGAAAAGAGAAGATAGTTTGGTTGTTGGTGTGGGTCTTACCACTATTTATTCCCGTAATGCAGTTGACTGCGTACTTTATATTTAAAACATTCCTTTGGCATCTCCCCATCAGCTAAAACCTGAGCTATAAAAATTCTTTCATTCCTTTCTGGGTTCTTTAAAAATCAACTATGACATGATTCTGTCTCATCTCTCCTACTCGTACCTTTACCAGCATGATCTATATGTATACTTGTATCAGTAAAAAATTCTAGATTGTACATGAGAAGGAACAGTATCCAATCACTCCCTGCAGAAATTTATCAGGTGGGTGACCTTAGACAAAATATTTTAAGAAATTTAACCCCTTCATTTCTGTACAGTGGCTTCCGTGTTGTCTCTCATGTCAGAATATTAATTCCTTCACTGTAGGGTTTGTCTTTTTCTGTTTTTGCTTTTATATTTATCTCCAGGGATTAGCACAGAACCTAGCACATAAGTTCTTAATAGCTGTTGACTCACTGACTGGTGATCTTTGACAGTGAAATTGGTGTAAGAAACAACTTCAGTGCTGCTTTTATATAATTTTTCTTATTCTTCATTGAAACTTTTTTTTAATAAGAATGTTGACAGTTTACATTTATTCTTTTGAGAACTACCTATGTATTTTTGACTACTTATGCCTTATCAATCTTCTTGATATCTAAATACACTCAATAATGGTCCTGGATATGAGAACTTTAGAAGAGAAATTCACTGCAAATATACTTTCTTTGCTATGTATTTTCTCTCTAATATTAATTCATTGGTTTGTTTGTACAAATGTTCTCAAATTTTATTTTATCAAAATTTTCCACTTTATCTCTTAATTTCTTCCCTATGGCTTGTTTAGTCAAGCACTCTTCCCCTAGATGTAATAGTAAAAAGTATCTCTAAATTTTGATTTTCTAATTTGTTTATGAAGTGACCTTTTATTTTCAGGTATTGTTTTTTGTTTGTTTATTTTGTTCTTGTTTTTTTTTCACATTATTCCTCTTGACACATTCTGTGGTCCAGCCAACCAGACTTACTGTCTTTTGCTCAATGGATGAATGAAATATATTGTCCTAATCTGTCCCTTTGAAAAAGACTATGTACCTCATGAAGCATTATGCTTCATCTTCTGCTTCCTCTCATACTTGCTAATTTCCTCCAAAACTTTTGTTAAGTGCCACATTAAAGAATTCTTGATCCTACCATGCAATTCTCCTTCAACTTTTAATTAATTTAAATACACATATTTTTGGCATATGCTTATATAAATATGTATTGCCTGATCTTTGAAGTCAGGAAATCTTTGTTTTACCTTTTTTATTCACACTGTCTGATATCATATCCAGTAGATAGTTAGCACCTATTAAATACTTTTAACTATTCAATTTCCTTTGGATACCCTTTAAAAATGTGGAGACTTAAATCATATACCTTCCACAGCAGAAATGACTTACTTATTTGAAGAGATCAGATTGCAATGTTTCTCATGCCTTCAATACCTTGATCCTATGCCTTGTCCTAGTCTAGTATGTCTTCTATATGACATTTGTCATCTTAATACATAAAAGTGAATCGACATTGATCTTTTTAAACATATATATCAAATGAGAAACCTTCATTTTGATTATTTATTTTGTAATAGAAATGGTCGGTCTGGTCCACAACTTCCTCATGGCATTTTTTACCTCTGCGTTTCTAAAAGTATAGATAAAGGGATTTAACATAGGGATTAGAATAGTGTAAAATATTTCCACTGTTTTATCATAGGAGAAAGTAGATGGAGGACGTGCATATTCAAAAATGCATGGAACAAAAAACAACACGACAACTGTGATGTGGGAACCACAGGTGGAAAGGGCTTTGTGCCGAGCCTCAGCATTGTATTTCCTCAGTGAGTGTAGGATGACCCCATAAGATATAAGGAGGAGAACAAAACTAATTGTACAGATGAGCCCACTGTTTGTAATAATCATGAGACTAAGGCTACGAGTGTCAGTGCAGGCCAGTTTCAACAAAGGGTACAAGTCACAAATAAAGTGATCAATCACATTGGGTCCACAGAAAGGCAACTGGGCCATGAATATTACCTGGATCAAGGAATGCAAGAAACCTCCTGCCCAGGCCACACCAACCAGCAGAACACACAGGTTCTTGTTCATAATAGTGACATAATGTAGTGGCTTGCAAATAGCAACATATCGGTCAAAGGCCATAAATGTGAGGACAATCATCTCAGAACCACCAAAGAAATGTGCTGCAAAGAGCTGGGTCATGCAGCCTTCAAAAGAAATGGTGTTCTTCACGTAGATGGAGTCCACTATTAACTTGGGGGCAACAACAGAGGAGAAACATGCATCAAAGAAAGACAAAAAGGCCAGGAAGAAGTACATAGGAGAGCCTAGGAGAGAGGGAGTGTTGGTGATTGTCAAAATAATAACCAAGTTTCCCACAAGAGTTGCAAGGTACAAAAGTAAAAAGACAACAAACACTATTTTATCAACATCTGGAGTCTGTGAGAGGCCCAGGAGAATGAATTCAGTAACATAACTCTGATTTTCCATGATTTCAGGCTTAAGGTACAATGATTTCATGATCACAAGGCACCTGCAAAGGTAACAAGGAAGATGTGTTTTTAATGTGGATTATTTAACCTTTGGAACAAATTGTCCATGCTATGTAAGGTTTCCCCCATTTTGGGCAACACACATAAACCTATCTATGAGGTACAGGTAGAGATAAATAAGCTTGCCATAGTGAGGATATGGGTAAAAATCTCAAATATTACACACACACACACACACACACACACACACACACACTACACCTCAAATAGTTTTAGGTTTGTGTTGAGGCAAGAAGAGACCAATATCTGAATTAACCACAAGTAGAGAAATATTGTGCTTCTAAATGAGATTGAAAATGCTAAGAGGACAAGTGCAAATACTCTCCTACCAATCCACCTACCCCCTAAATCATGACCACATTGCCAGAAACTTTTACATGTATTACTGTGGTTGAAAAAGTGTACAATTTTAAAGTATACACATAAATACAAAGACATATTTGCATGTGTGTATATACATATTTATGCAAATATATTCACATATTACATTAAAATAAATCAAATCATAATATCCAACATCATCCCAAGGACATTTAAGGAAGAAACTTATAGGTTACCTACTAATAGAAAACTGATAGATTTCTTCAAAGTGTGTGCATTTTTTAAAATAATTATAGATGTTCATTATCAATAAAAAAATTGTCACCACATTTATATCTTAATACCTTAATCTCATATGTGGTATAAAAGGGGGTGAAAGAGCCTTCATGAAAATTATATCAAGAAGAGTAGTTTGACCAGACCAAGAATTCACAGAAAACTTCATTTTGAATGTGAGATTATCTAGAAATAGTATGGAAATAATTTTAAGAGCTAACTTGGAGAATGAAAGAAAACAAAGAAATGGTGAGAAACAGACACCTGCATCACTTTCCTGGCACACCAGATTAAAAAAGGCAATATATCAATGAACTACATAAAAATCATGATATATATATATATATATATATATATATATATATATATATATATATATATATATATATATATATATATATATATATTTGTATCACACACAGGGATTGAGATACATAGATGTCTGTCATCTGAATCTGTCTATCCATCTATCTATCTATCTATCTATCTAAGCATTTATCTATCTATCTTTTAGGACTTTTCAACTAAGGTCTTGCAAGTTGCACCTTGATGCGATGTAAAATATCACATATATTAAAGAAAAGAACACAGGACAATGACATTACACAGAATGACAAAATTTCAGTGATTGAAGGATAGGTCGGGGGCCAGCCACACCCTTTACCTCTTGTTGAATTCTGTCATCTCCTTTCCTCTACCACTGCAATATTCTTCTAGGATTTTTTTTCCCTGCCTATCCTGATCTTCTGCCTGTGGGAATTTCAGATAGTTGTTCCCCAATACTAGCATGCTCTCCTTCTTCATTTTTCATCTCTTAATTCTGTGATTTACTTCAAGTATCAGCTAAACTCTGGGCACCTACACACCACAGTGGAATGATTGCTGGGCCTGGAGTCAAAAAGACTCAGATTCCTGAGTTTAAATCCGACCTCAAACACTTACCAGTTGTGTGACCCTGGGCAAGTCACTTAACTCTGTTTGCCTTAGTGTCTGTAAAATGTGCTGGAGAACAAAATGGCCAACCACTCCAGTATCTTTGCCAAGGAAACCCCAAATGGGGCCATTAAAGAGTCAGAGGGACTGAGAAGACTGAACAACACCAAAATTCCTGCATTCCACAGAAAGCCTCCCAAAATTCCATATAATTTTAATGCCTGCCTTCTGTTGATTATTTCTAATTTATCCTGGATATAGGTTGATTATACATTATATTGTGAGCTCCTTGAAATCAAGGACTACATTTTGCCTTTCCTTACATCCTCAATGCTTAGAATAGTACCTGGAACATAGTAGGTACTTAATATTTGCTGACAATCTGACACTTACAAATGTGATTTTCCTAAAGCCCAGTTCTAAGCCTTTCACCTCCTTTCCAAATAATGTCCATTGGCTCATTATTACTTTAAGATTAAATACCAAATTCTTGGTTTTGATATTTACATCTCTTCCCAACATGTTTGCTTTCTACCTTTCCAGTCAGTCTTCATTCCCTTTCCTCCCATTTGGGGACACTACATTCTGTCTGAACTGGGCTTCTTAGTGGTTTTTGAACACAACACTGCTCCAATACTTTATGCTTTTGCACTTACTACTCCCCATGCATGGAGAGCTCTGCCCCCTCTCCAGACATCTCTAATCTCACCTTCTGTAGGAGGACTTTCTCGTTTTCCTGGGATTGATGCTAGTACCTTTTCTCTGAATTCCCCCCTCCCTTTTTCTCTCTGCCTGGGAATAGAGATGAGTTGAAGAAGCATCTGTCAAGGCTTTATTCTCATCTCACGTTTACCTATCTTATAGCTGATACATAATTATTTGCATGTTTCTCTCCCATTATAATGTGAGTTCCTTGAGATCAGGGACTTTTTTTAAAATTTCCCCAACTCTTCACACAGTTTCTGGCACATAGTGGTTAGTTAGTAATACATCTTGACTGGCCTATTGGTTATCTTATGATCTCTGTGAAGTCATGAAAAGTGGCCTTTCCTTTCTTTGAATCCTCACGGTTTATGTATGTGCTGGTGCATAGCAAATATTTAATACATGTCTGTTGACTGACTGATTGACTGAGCAACCTTATAGCCCAACCCATGCTTGACAGAATCTCACTACAATATACATTTTATCTGATCACCCAACTTTTGATTTAAAACCTTCAGGGATGGAAAACATACTACCTTTAAAAGAGGCCAGGGTGGAAATGAATACATTAAGATATACTGATTAAACCAAAGTTAATGCTGGGTATTTGTAAATAACAATATTGACAGACCAGCAGAAATCAGGATGTTCATTTCTCTATTTTCCTTAGATATGCAGGGGGAAAATATGTGCAGTAATATAAATCACATCTTAAGTATAAAATTAGTCAAGTGGTTTTAATTAACTATTCATTGTTACAAAGGAAATTTCACTGTGTGTTAAGGGTTGTGTGGCGTATATCTAAGCAAAAGTAAAAGGCACCTAATAGAGACAAATAGATAGGAAACAAAGGCAGAAAGGGACGGTTGGAAAGAGAAAAAAAGAGTCAAGTTGAATTGAATCAAGTTACTGAGGGAAAGATTTTGCCCAAGCCTTTTGATAAAGCTTCCTAAATGATTACTTCTATCAAACATTACCCTGAACAAATAGCATCAATGGTATTTCATCTTTCAATAAAGTCTAAAATTCCTTTAAAACTCATTTTGAATTAGTCTCCATAACTCTACCATTTCTTGGGCTAGACAGAATATGCAATTGATAAAATAATCATTTGATGTGTAATGTACAGAACGTATCAATAAAAAGGTCACATGATATGATTTATGAGTAATATGATTAGATATCAAGGTGAGGAAACAGAATTACAATAGGATTATGAAAATGTAAATGATAAAAGGGGTGAATAATAAGTGGGGAGAATGATCCTTTTTTTATCAGATAGCTCTCCTTTAACTTCAGAAACTCCCACCCATGACAGGATATGTACATGGGAGTAGACTCCTGCAAAGAAAGTCTTGAGTCTTTCCCAACCCCACCAAAAAAAACCCCAAAAAACAAACAAACAAACAAACAAAAAAACTCTGGGATATGAAACTCTGATTTCTTTTCTGTCTTAGGTGGACTGTCGTGAAAAAAGAAGGAAGGAAGGAAGGAAGAAAGGAAGGAAGGAAGGAAGGAAAGAAGGAAGAAAGGAAGGAAGGAGGGAGGGAAGGAGGAAAGGAAGGAAGGAAGGAGGGAAGGAGGGAAGGCTGTTATAGGGGTGAAACAGTTTGAAGTTTGCATATATACATATAGAAGAAAACTCTCCATACCATTCTGCCTCAATGGAACTCTGAAGAACTTGAGTATCTATGCCGGAGAATAGAGGTGACTTGAGGAAGCTTCTTTCAAGATCTTACTTTAATCCCTACCTTACATAGTTAATGTAAGGTTCTTGGAAAAATTTCCACATACTGATCCAGCTAGAAAAAAGGAGATTAAACACATTGAACTCAGGGACAAATTTTATACTTCCTGGGGAATGTGTGTGAACAAATATTTCAAACATGCTGAAAATCTTACATTGACCAAGTTAGTGAAAAACAATTGTTTCCAGCGTAGGGTTACCATCTCCGTATCTCTGAATTGCTTTGGTGGAAAGTACTTGAAGTGTCAGATGATGAGGCATCTATATTATACTGCTGCAAAATCAGGATTTACCCTCAATAAAGGGGGGATTGAGTTCAGTAAGGATTACAGACATTTTCAGGAACTTCCAGAAGTGATGCCATATAATAATTCTGCTGTTGTCAGAAAAAATAATCACAGATACAGCTCATTTCAGTTTTTAAAACTTTATATCAATAATAGTAAAAAATGATTTCTTCTGTTTTCTAGATGTAGCATCTTTGTGATTCTATTCCTCTTTTCTTGAACTCCTTTCTACATAGAACACATAGAGACAAATGTGTCTCCTTTCATCTAAGAGATATTTATAAAGACTTCTTTAAAGTTCTCCAGCTGTGTCAGTCTCTGAGGGACTGAGGATCGTCGCCCTTGGGTGGAAACAGATCAGTTCATCTGGTTTTGGTTGATATTAAAACAAAGCTTCTTAGCCAATCAGTTATGACTTGTACTAATGCCAGCCTTAGACAAAATTGGGATGTTTTCTAATTGGGCCTTTAAAGCTTTAAACCTCACCTTTATGGGAATTGAATATGACTTCATAAATGACACCATGTCCAAAGACACTCAGACATTCATTCATTTCTGAAGGGCTCTGCTATGCTCATTTATAGATTTTCAAAGGCATTCTGAAACATTTGCCCTCCTATCTACACCTGTGACAAACACATGTTTATTAATTTGTAAGTGAAAATGAAATGTATTTATGGTTCCAGGATGTCATTTTCTTGTGCTGTGTCCCTCCTGGTCTTGTTATCTGCTCTCAGCTAAAGGCTAGATATTAGACAACTGTGTGTTGACAGTCATGTCTCTTATTAATTTTCCTCACCCACATTTTAAACAGAATATTGTTTATTTGCACATCTACCCATCTCAGCAATATATTGCAAGGATAATCACTTGCTGGCTAAGGTGGATCAATCAACTCATAAGCATTTAATTAACATCAATTATTTGCCAAGAAAACTTGGTGCTGAGTACAAAAAATGTAAAAGTATATTCCCTCAAGAATCCTACATTCTATTAAAGGAGATACAACGGGCATAATTAAAAAATAGAAAATGCACATAAGTTAATGGAGTGCATTTCCATTTTGGTAGGAAAAGGGGAGAACAGTAAGTGTTTTAGGTACGTGGTGGTATAATTGAGTCAGTCAAAACACACATTCTTACACAGTTGCTATGTGGAAGGCATTGTAGCAAACACTGGAAATTCAAGAAAATTTTGAAATAAACTAAGAATTTTAGGAAAAAACATATGACTAAAAAAACATCCCTGGATGATATTGGCATACTGAAAGGTGAATTACAGAATCTCAGAGACTGAAAGAGCATCACAATTCACATAATCCTAACTCTAACTGAGCAGGAATTATTTCAGTGATATTCTTATCAAATGATCATGCATGCCCTGCTCAGAGGAACCAAAAAAATTGGGAATTCATGAACTTCTTAGGAAGATTATTGGGTGTTCATTGTTATAAGACTGTAAATCCAAATTGATCTTTAGTTTGGTGAAGGTGTGTGAGAAAACCTTACTAGGAGGAAGACCACCTAATGACTCTCAAATGTTCCCTAGAAACTCCCCAGAACCAAAGTATTGGTGACTCCCTTACTCGAAATGATCATACTCCAATCCAAGAGAGTATGAAATCAAATGATAGACTATATGAAATTTGGTGCAATAGGAATTCAGAGAAGAGAAATGTCATGTGATAGATTCATCAGTAAAGGTTTTATGAAGGAGGACAATTATAAGAATAATTTTGGCAAGCTAGGTGACACAGTAGATAGAGCTATGGGCATGGAGTCAGGAATAGACAAATTCAAATAAGTCCTCAGACACTTACTTGCTAACTGTGTAGCCCTGGAAAAGTCACTTAACCTCTGTCTGCCTCAGTTCCTTATCTGCAGAATGAGAAAGTAATAGCATCTATCTCCTAGAGGTAGTTGTGAGGGTCAGATGACATAATAACTGTAAAGCACCTAGAATGGTATATGACATATCGACTTTGTAAATGTTAGACGTTATTAGTTATTACTGTGTTTGAGCAAGAGAATATTCTTGAGAGATAAAGAGGAAGGGGTAAAGTGTTCTAAACCACAGGGACAGAATAACATCTTTAATATTTTAGCCCATACAAAGTAAAGAGGAGATTAATCGTCAGTATCCTTCCACTTTCTTCTGTTTGGCTTACTCCATGCTTGCTAGCCTCTCTAATTTTTAGAACAGTAGAATCAAATTCCTGCTGGTTCAAACACCTAGAAAACAACCCTATCTTCCTTAAAACCTATTTCCAGTTGAAAGTTTTTCGTCTAATATTTTAGTGTCTCAAGAAGTAAGCAGGTAAATTTTCCAGTGTTTACAACACTGCACCCATTATCAAGTGACCTGAGTTCAAATGCAACCTCAGAAATTTACTAGATCTGTAACTCTTGGCAAGTGACTTAACCTCTGTCAATATAAGTTTCCTCCTTCATAAACTCTGATAATAGTAACAGTTCCTTCAAAGGTCGTCATAAGGATAAAACAAAGTAGTATTAGTAAATGTAAAATGCTTTGTAAATCTGAAATATCATATAAAAGTTAGCTATCATTATTAATAATGATAATAAATGTTAATTGTTATTACTTGATCTCTCTCCTCTCTCTCGTCCTCTCTCTCTCTCTCCTCTCTCTCTCTCTCTCTCTCTCTCCCCCTCTCCCCCTCTCTCCCTCTCCCCCTCTCTCCCTCTCTCCCTCTCTCCCTCTCTCTCTCTCTCTCAAAAGCACACACTCACACACACACACACACACACACACACCTTTGGTAGTCCTGTGAAGTTCTTTATATAGACCAGACTCTGCATTGTTTCTGAGAAAACTTTCAGGCAAATATAAACTATATCTAATAATGTCTACAATAAACCCAATAAAGAAATATTTAACATGCCAGTATTCTTTTAAAATTATATGCCAATCCATGCTGAAATAAAATCAGAAAACTGTAAAGTGAATTATCCTAAGTAAGCCCATGGAGTAAGCATAGGTAGAGGAATAGGACCATGTGGAAAAAAGCAATGAGAATTCAAAGTTGTAGCCTGAATTTCTTTAGATTAAAAAAAATCCTTTTTTGTATTATCTTTTCCTCAGTCTCTTTTTTATCCTATTTTTTTTGATCACAGAATTAGATTTAGAAATAATATTAAAGGAAAGATGATCTAGGCTCCTGTCTTTCATTTAAAAGAAGACCAATAGCTGGGAATTGATGTGGCAATGCCACACAAGAAATACAAAGCAGATACAGTCATCAAAATCCTTCCCATTGGTTTGAGTATTCCCATATTAGCTCCACAGAACCTAGGGACTTTTGTTCGTTCCTCACTGTTGCCTGTTTGTTATCTTAATGAAAACTGCAAGATATTCCCCATCCATTAATAGGCCTAAGTGCCCTCTTTGAGTCACATGGAGAGAGTGGTGGGAGGATCTTGCTGAACAGGTAGAGCAGGAAGGGTGGAGTAGAAGTGAGAGGAAGTGAGACAGAGCAGTCAGAGCTGGGAGAGAGGCACAGAGCAGAAGCTAGGGTGAATGAGAGAGAGATAGTGATTTTGCTTGAGGGTGTTTGTTTATGGGAAGAACCTAACAGAGGGAAGGCTTGGGGATAGAGGTGCCCCCTGAGTTGATAATGTATATAGATTTCTTTGTTGCTGTGATGGAATTGGCTTTCTGGCATTAGAATAAATGTTTTGGTTTTGCCTTCAATGAAGAGAGTCTGTAATATTTTGTGATTCAAAACTATGGCAGCATATTCATAGCAGCTACAGCTGGTATGGGTATCACATTGGTGCTACTCTGTTGCTCATTTTATGAATGGCAATAGAAATCTCAATTTAAGGTTTTTCTTTATGTGTGAAATTTTAAAAGAAGGAAATTCCATATTTTATGATTTTCATATGAAATAGAAGTGCTTTAAAAAATAAAATTTGTTTTGTAATACGATGTGAACATTTGAATTTGCCTCATCAGTCATTCATCTCAGATTGTATAAGAACAATGTTACTTGCAGCTAGTGTGGTTGCGTAAGACCAATAACACCAGCACGTAGGAGGGCTGCTAGCACAGGTTATTTGATCTGCTTTTCTAAGGAAAGCAACTTTAAGGGTTTAATAATCTTAATGTAATGAAACATATATATATATATATATATATATATATATATATATATATATATATATATATACATACCCATACATATATGCACATCTATCTGTGTGTGTGTGTGTATATATATATACATATATATATATATATATACATATATATATACATATATATATATACATATATATATATATACATATATATATATATATACATATATATATATATATATATATATATATATACACATATATAAGTGTGAGTGTGTCTGTGTATTTCACTTAATGCAGGGGAAAAGGTCAGCACCCTGAACTTCAGAGAAAACACAAACAGATTATACAAGCAGAAATAATATAAACAGAGCAAAATAACCGAAATCAAAAAGCAGGCTTCTAGCCATCTGACCAAGACAATACAGACAAAATTAGCAGAGAGACAAGCATCAACATCTCAGTTTTTGAAAGCTGGGGAGCTCCTTAACAGCTACCCAGATTCTTGTCTGGTCAAATCACACTACACTCTTCCTGTGAGTAAGAACAGTTCTGCTGCTCTCAGTTCTGTTGGTCTCATACTCTGGGCTCTCTTTTTATACAGTCTTAGATGGCATCTGATTGGCTAGAACACAGTTCTCTGATTGGATGAATTCATGCACATCGGATAGGCTAGAAATCAGCACACATGCAATTGCCTCTGGTCTTAGCACCTCTCCTTAGGGCCCTGAGGGTTTCACCCCTTTGCTGACCTAACTAGCAAAAGGTTGTTGACCTGGGGCCTCGAAAATAATTAAGTAAAGGGTGTAAGTAAGGCCCTGTTGAATGGACAGGGAAGACCTTTAATCACGTTGACACTACAGATTGGCAAAAGGCTTTGTCTCTTGATCAATGTATCAAACAAATATTTATTAACCATTTATTATTGGTAAGGCTTTCATAAAATAGACCAGCCAGCAAAGAATCATAGATTATGTATTTATTCACCTTTTTGTTGACTTATTTGGCCACCTGGAGCCAATCTTTCCCATAAAGCTCCTCTTTTGCCCGTTCAGTCTTCAGCTCAAGTGATTAACTTAGGGTTTAAAGAGATAGTATCAGCCCTGATGTCATTGGCAGAAGCAGCAGTAGCAGGTTTTTATAAATGGCTTTATGTTGCTTATAGGTTTTCAAAGCACTTAACATTTAGTATCTTCGTTGACCTTACCTACTCTATAAGATAGGTGCTATGATTGTTCAAATTTTTTAACTAGGGGAAGTGATTCTGAGAATTTTAGTGACTTTTGTATTGTCAGAAAACAGGAAATAAACATGACAGAATGTGAATTCAAGGCTCCCTGATTCTAAGTCTAGGATTCAATGAAGTGGGCCACCTGTGAAGATGTGTGTGCATGTATTTATGTATGAATATATGTATATATGTATCTCTCTCTTTCCACACACACACACACACACACACACGCACGCACGCACGCACGCACTTGAGGACCAAAATGATATCACTGTTCTTGAGTCAAGATTCAATGTGTCCAACTTGGCTGATCAGGCCTGTATATGCTTGGGATGCCATACCACAGGTTGGGAACAAATGGTCCATGTGATCATTTGGGATGGAAACTCCAAATTTGTGGATCCTGCATTTCCTTTGAGCTATTTCAATTCTTCTTTGCTCATAGAGCACAGAACCTTCTCTGATGTGGGAATGCCATGGTGAGAGGTTCTGTGCCAATGTCTCCCATGTCACACAATCAATTCCAAAGTTCAAAGATACCTCCATTGTCCATCTCTATAAAAGTAAAGGAAATGGGTTGTCCTGTGACAATCACAGGCTTGTCTTTCTGTTAGCCATTGCTGGGAAGATTCTTGACAAAGTCCTCCTGAATAGGCTGATTCTTCACCTGGAAGATAGTGATATACCTGAGAGCCAGTGTGGCTTCAAAAAGCACTGAGGAACAGTCAATACCTTTTTTTTTGCCCATCAACTATAGGAGAAATTCCAGGAGAAGAAAACAGGTCTGTATACAACATTTATAGATCTGGCCAATGCCTCTGATACTGTTAGTAGTGAGGGCTTATGGGAAATTTTATCAACATTTTGTTGCCTGGAAAAGGTCATCAGCATTTAATGTCAATTTCATGTCACCCTGCTTGCCCGGGTTCTAGATAATTGACAATGCTCTCGTACCCTCCCAGTCACCAATGGAGTGAAACAAGGCTGTGTGCTTGCTCTCATGCCTTTTATCATGGTGTTTCCAGCCACGTTTTCACATGCTTTCAATGAGGATGCACACGGCAGCAAAGCCAACTACCACACTGGCGGTTAATTCTTCAGTTGAAAAGGCTACAAACCAACACCAAAGTGGAGGGAGTGTTGGTGCATGATTTTCTGTTAGCCGATGATTGTGCACAGAATGCAGCCTCTGAAGCTTAGATGCAATGAAGTGTGGATTGGTTCTCTGCTGCTTTTGTTAATTTTGCCCTAATAATTAATACCAAGCAAACAAAGGTGCTCGATCAGCCATCACCACACCATACATCCGTGGAACCCTCAGTTACAGCAAATGGAGAAGTTATGAATGCTGTGGAGAAGTTCACTTAACATGGTAGTATACTTTCCAGGGAAGTACACATTAGTAATGAGATTGGCGCACGCCTTGCCAGAGCTATCTCAGTGTTTGGGAGGCTCCAAAGGAAAGTATGGGAGAAAAGAGGCGATAGACTGATTACCAAACTGAATGTCTACAGAGTTGTGGTACTGACCTCATTGCTGTATGCCTGTGAAACATGGACAGTCTACCAGCACAATGCCAGGAAAATGAATCACTTCCATTTGAATTGTCTTAGGAAGATTCTGAAAATCACCTTGCAGGATAAGGTACCAGACATTGAGGTCCTTGCTGGAACTAAACTGCCAAGCATTCCAACTCTGCTTCAGAGAGAGCAATTCCTATGGGCTGGCCAAGTTGTTCGAATGCATAGCATACACTTGCTCATACAGGGCAAGCATTCATAGACTGGTCAGAAGAAGAGATACAATGAAACTCTCAAGGTCTCTCTCAAGAACTTTGGAATTGATTGTGTATTTAAATCTATACAAACATTAAAATGCATTACATTCAGTAATCATTTATTTAAAAGCTACTAACTACCAGGATTTATATTAAGAGATGAAGTATTGGTAATTAATTGGGTACTTTTTTTTACTGTTCTCTCTTTTGAAGCACTTAGACAATTAAGTGCCTTTGATGAATCTGCCTTTGGTTTCTTTGATTAAATCTGGAAACTTTGATGACCTGCTTAAATCAAGGGAAAGCCTAGTTCACATATGTTTGAGTCCCATGGATGTGACACCCTTTGACCCTGAACAGGGTATATAAACTCAGAGGTTAGCATTTTGTTTGGGGCTATCACTCACTGGAAGAGTGTGGTGTGATCTGATTAGAGGAGACTCTGGGCAGCCATTGTTAAGAGCCCCCAGCTTGAAAACCTAGATGTTGGGGCTTCTCTGCTAATTATGTGTTTCTATGGATAGACTACTTTTTGTTATTTGCTCTGTTCTATAATGCATGTTTGTAATTTCTGTTTATATTTGCTCCAAAGTTCAGTGTGCTGGCTTTTCTGCTGAACTGAGTGAATAATACATGTATGGTTGATTAAAGTGAGATTGTTAACTCCTTAAATTTGCTTTTCTTAGAAAAGCAGAACAAAGAACCTGTGCCTTCCAGTGTGCTGCTGTTATCAGTCTTATAATCCAACAGCAGCTGCCAGTAACATTATTGTTACAGAAGAACATATAAAGTGTAAAAAACTAATCTTAACCTCACTGAATTTGCATTCTTTGGAATAATGTGTCATATACACAGATAAGTGAAATGTAATTTATAAAGACTATGACCCAGCTGGTCATTTCCTGGCTTATTGAGTCGACTTCTCTAATCATTGCCCTACTCTCTGTGGGGATGTTAAATGTAGCAATGACAGGAAAGATAAATTGAAGGAATAAAAATAGGGAAAGAGGAAACAAAACTATCACTCTTTGCAGATGATATGATGATATAGTTAGAATATCCTAGAAAGTCAGCTAAAGAACGAATTGAAGCAATTAAAAAATTTAGCAAAGTTACAGTATATAAAATGACTTTACCTGAATAGTAATGTAAACATTATACATAAACTACTAAGAAGATTACAGAGATTTATTATAACAATTATATGCCATGACCATGTGGGATTTATGCCAGGAATATAGGGCTAGTTCAATTGAGCAAAATCAATCATATCAATAAGAAACCACCAAAAATGTATGATCTTACCAATAAATTCAGAAAAAAGCTTTTCATAATATACAATACCCATCCTAGAAAACATGGAAATATAGAATCTTTCTCAAGATGATAAGTAGCAACTATCAAAATCCAAGAGCAAGTATTAAGTATAACAGGAGTGAACTAGAATCCTTCTTTAAAAAGATCAGAGGTGACTACTCAATATTTTGTTAGAAGTTCTAGCTCTATTCTTTCCCTTTGAGTTTTGTTGGTACTATATAGAAATATTGATCAGTATTTTAAGAGAAAATAGCCTTTAGTTTTATTTCTCTGTTCTTGCTCTCCTTAGTTTAGGTATCAAAACCATATCTGTGTCATAAAAGGAATTTGGTAGAATTCCTTTTTACCTATTTCCTCAAATAGTATGTATAATATTGGCATTAACTGTTCCTTAAATGTTTAGGAGAACTCATTTTTCAAATGCATCTCCTTCTGAGAATTTTTTTCCTGTTATGGAGTACATTTATGGCTTATTCAATTTATTTTTCTAATAATGGTACAAGTATTCCATTTCCACTTCTATTAAGTTGGGAAATTGATATTTTTATGAATATTCATCCATTTCATTTAAAATGACAGTTTTACAGACATCCATGTGGGCAAAATAGTTCCTACTAATTTTTTAATTTCATTTTCATTTATGGTGCATTCCCCTTTTTTATTTTTGATTCAGGTAGTTTGGTTTTATTCTTTTTAAAATTAAATTCACCAATTATTTGTACTTTTTTCTAATTATTTTTAGTGGCATGTGCAATTCATTGATTGGTTCTTTCTTTCTTTCGTTGACATAAAGATTTATAGATATAAATTTTTCTCCAAGTACTGCTTTGGGTGATCACACAAATTTTGGAATGTTGTCATTATATGAAATGAAATTTTGATTGTTTTGATCGTTTGTTCTTTTACTTGCTCTTTAGGAATAGTTTAGTTTCCAATTAACTTTTAACATATGCTTTCATAATATTTTATTGGATATAATTTTTTTTTACATTGTGGTCCAAAAGTGTGAATCTAATATTTCTGCTTTGCTGCATTTTGGTGATGGTTTTATACCATAATGCATGATCATATTTTTTTAATATATCATGAACAGCTGAGTAAAAGTTATAATTCCTTTACCCATTCAATTTTCTCCAGACCTCTAATGTATCTAAATTTTCTAATATTTTATTCTTCTCCTTAACTTTTTTATCTTATTTATTTTAATGTGAAAACAGCTACAAAAAAGTCTCAAAAATGCAAATTGAACACAAGCCCAAAAAGAATTAAAGAAAGTCACGAGATTGGTAGAGGAAATGTTAGGGGAAAAAAAGAGTAATAAAAATTATGAAACAGAATCAACAGCTAGGTAAAAAAGACTCAAAAATACTGAAGAAAATAACCCTTTAAAAGCAGAACTAGCTAAATGGTAAAAGAGGTACAAAAAATTATTGGAAAAAATAACTTCTTAAAAAGCAGAATATGCTAAATGGAAACACAGGTACTATAGCTCACTAAAGAAAACAATTCTTTAAAAATAATAATCCAGAAGTGGAAAATAATGACTTCATGAGACCTCAAGAAACAATAAAACAAAGTCAAAAGAATGAAAAAAAAGAAAGTGTGAAATCTATCATTGGAAAAAAACAACTGAGCAAGAAAATAGATAAAGAAGGGACAAATTAAGAACTGTTCGACTACCTGAAATGCATGGGGGAAAAAAAAGAGCCTAGGCATAACATTTCAATACATTATAATGGAAAAGTTCCCTGTTTCCTAGATCCAGTAGGTAAAATTGAAATTGAAAGAATCCATTGATCATTACCTGAAAGTCATCCCAAAATAAAATCTCACAGAATAACAGCCAAATCCCAGGGTGTCCACTTTACAAAGGAAATACTTCAAGAAGACAGAAAGAAATAATTCATATATTATGCAATAGCAAAGAAGGGTCGTGAAATATTTGGCAGCCTTCACCTTAAAGAAGCAGAAAACTTGAAATAAGATAAGTTGAAAATGGATCGTAATAAAGAGATCTTTAAAGTATGAAGACTTGACAAAAGAAGTATTACAGTATTTGAGGCAAATGAGATTAAGTAAATTGCTATGGCCCCACAACTAAAATGTTGCAGTGACTGAATCTAAACTAGATCTTTAACACTCAAGGTTGAAGACTTCATCCACAATATAATCCAATGTTTTGTGTGTGTCTGTTTGTATGTGTGTGTGTGTGTGTTTAATGAAAGATAAGTTTATAGAAATATGTCATTGGGAAGATGAGATGGAAAACTTCTAAATGGCTACATTTTAGAAGAAAATCATGCAACCTATCATGTCTTTCAAAATTTTCTGTCAATCGGGCTTGAATGAAGATCAACATATTCAAATGTGGAAAAATCCAAAGTGAGTTGGAAAAGTGGATTTTGGTGGTGGAGTTATGAGAGACAAAATGCTGAGTATACAAATTAGCAAGGTAGATTCTGATTCTTGGATTTAATTTCTCTAAATCTGATACTTTACCTCTTTCTCAAACCACATTTTATCATTCAGGGATATTTTTCCTCTATCCTGTATTCACAAGTCCACAAATTTAGAGGTCTAAAAGGCCATAGGCATGAGTGGGATACTTGCTGCCTTGGGGTGACATGTGGCCCTCTCGCTCCTCAAGTGTGGTCCTCTGACTGAACCCAAACTTCACAGAACAAATCCCCTTAAAAAAGGATGTGTTCTGTAAAACTCAGTCAAAAGACCACACCAAAGACCTAGAGGGCCACATGTGGCTTCTAGGCCCTACATTGCCCTCCCCAGCCCTAGAGGTTCTATAGTTCAAATCATTAATTTCATTGTTGACAAAACAAACATAGAGAAAATTCAAATTATTTTCCCAAGTCACAGAGGAAGTTAAAAGGAAAGATGGGACTTGACATCCAGCATTTTCACCATTATATGCTAAAAGCTCTTCTCTTTCAAGACTTTATTACTTTTGTTCACTTTAAGAGACAAAATAACGTCCTCATTTTCATGTGTTTTTTTTTACTATTTGAAATAACGATAAAACCAAAGCAAGTGATATTTTCAATTTTTTAGGTTAAAATGAATAACATTTTCAAAGGCATAAAATTCGTTGAACTGTGAGGCAAATGAAAACTCTATTGAAATGTAACTATCAAAATATTGCTAAAAGTCCTTGGACCCCAAGGTAAGAGCTCTTGGATGTTGTCATTTTTATTATCACATATCAATTTTAATTCTTCCAGTGTGAACCAAACATTCATGAAAAAATAATATGCATGCGCATATTATTTGTCACCTGAAGTCACTCGGGTGCTCCATAGCTTCTTCATGGCATTTTTTACTTCTGCATTCCTTAGGGTATAGATCAAAGGATTGAGGAAGGGAGTTATAATGGTATAAAATACAGACACCAACTTATCAAGAGGGAAGGTGGTTGGAGGCCGAGTGTACATGAATATGCAGGGACCAAAGAATATGATGACAACAATGATGTGGGAGCTGCAGGTGGAGAGGGTTTTGCGCTTCCCCTCTGTACTATGATTTCTCAGGGAGTGCAGTATAATTGTGTAGGACATCATCAGCAAAACAAAGCTTGCTGAGCACATGGCTCCACTATTGGAGACTACTAAGAGGTTTAGTACATATGTGTCCATGCATCCCAGCCTCAACAGAGGTTGCAAATCACAGAAATAGTGGTCGATCACATTGGGACCACAGAAGGGTGTATTCAAGATAAGAATGATCTGGGCAACAGAATGCAGCAATGACCCGACCCATGCCAACAGAATCAGAGTCCCACACACCCTCCGGTTCATAATGACTGAGTAGTGCAGAGGTTTACAGATGGCCACAAAGCGGTCATAGGCCATTAAGATGAGGACCAGTATCTCCATGCAGCCAAAGAAATGTGCGGTAAATAGCTGGGTCATGCATTCATCAAAGGAAATGGTATTCTTGTGAGAGAGGTTGTCCACAATCAGTTTGGGTGCCGTGGTTGTAGAGAAACAAGAGTCTGCGATGGATAAGCAGGTTAAGAAAAAGTACATAGGGGAGCCAAGTGTGGGACTGGTCTTGATTGTCACAATGATTAATAGGTTCCCCAACACAGTTGCAGTATAGAACACCAAGAAAATGGCAAATACCATTTTCTGCTTCTCTGGGTCCTGAGTCAGTCCAAGGAGAATGAATTCAGTCACATTGTTTCTCATCTGTAGGACTCAAGTGGGAAGGACACAGGTGAGAACTAGTTAATATAACAAAAGAATAAAGAAGAATTATAAAAGACACACTACTTGACTCTCTGTAGTTAAGCTTGTGTTATTACTATTTTCAAAGTCTTAGACAGGAGAACTTTAAACAGAAAATACTCCTATAATCAGCTCCACTTCATCCAAGACATTTCTTGCTCATGGGGTGAGATAGAGAGAGAGAGAGAGAGAGAGAGAGAGAGAGAGAGAGAGAGAGAGAGAGAGAGAGAGAGATTTGCACTGTCCTCTGTTCAGTGACACATATATAGCACCATGTGTAAACTTACAGGAAGACATAATGATAAGTGTGAGTGGGTTGAAATCAGTGCCATTAAAAAGAATTGTGAGTTCACAGATCCATTTGATAATTTTATCCTATTTTACCATTGTGTGCACATGTCTGTGTGCATGTGTGCACATGTGTGTGTGTGTGTGTGTGTGTGTGTGTGCGCACTTTAAAAACTAATTCTCTAACAATGTCTCCCTAACTTTCCAGCCTCCACATCTTGGGGGATAATTACTATAATCTCCCACCATATATCTTCTAGAAACAACACAGACTTAGATTGTTCTGATAGAGTAATTCCTTTCATAGAACCTCAAAATTTGAAGGGAACTCATGTTTTTCCTACTCTTACCTATAAAGGAATGCCTTTTACACCTTCCCTGATAAATAATCACAAAGCCTCCAGTTGAATATAACCAATAAAGGAGAAAAATTCTTTGCATTTCAATTATATTTTAGAGCAGTTCAAAGTATTTAGAAGAATTTTTTTTCTGATATGAGGTTTACATTTACTTCTCAGCAACCTACAAAAATTATTACTAGTTCTGTCCTGAGAGATAAAATATTAAAAATTCTAATCTTTCTCAATTGCCATCCCTAGTAATAATTGATAATGATAATCATATTACCTACAAGCTTTCTGTTTTCCATGGCATGATTTTCAAAAACTTGCCTTCCTGGTTCCTCTTCTTAAATATGCTAGAGATGACCAATGCCACACTCTAAATATCTTACCCAAATTTAGCACAATAATTGCTATGTGAGTCATCAAGGGAAGAATCCATTGCAATTATCACCTCTCTTCTTCTGAGCACTAGAGCTCAAACAAAGCCCAAGGTCCCATTAAAATTTTTTGTTGTCATGTGAGATCATTAACTCCTATTAAGCACATAATTTAATACATCATTGAATACAGTCTAGTGGAGACATTAAAGGTTATCAAGACTAATCACCTAATTTTTCAGAGAAGGAAGGTGAAATCCAGAGAGGCAATTTTACTTGTCCAAAATAATCCAGGGGCAGTTAGGTGGCACAGTGAGTAGAGCACCGGCCCTGGAGTCAGGAGGACCTGAGTTCAAGTCTGGCCTCAGACACTTGACACATGTACTAGCTGTGTGACCTTGGGCAAGTCACTTAACCCCAATTGCCCTGCCAACCCCACCCCCCCAAAAAAAACAAACAGAATAATCCAGACCATACTTGGGATTTAGCCACTAGATCAGTTTCACATTTCTTGTTGGTTGGCTATGGCTCCTATATCTTATATTGGTGCTGCTGAATGGTTCAAATTAAAAAAGGACTTTATGTTCATCCTTATTAAATGATATGTTGTCAGGACCAATGATGTTTACCATCTATAGCTTTATCTAAGACATTCATAAAAATGTTGAACATGGAAAAAATACAATACTTGACATATACTAATGATTCCAAAAACAATATAACAATAAACATGTGACATTATTATGTGATCCCCATAAAATTATGTAGTGTAGCCTTTTCAGGACTGGTTATTCCCAATTTATAGTTGAGGCTCAGAAAGTTAAAAGAAGTTACATGACTCATTGAAGGTCACAAATAGAATGAATATCAGAAGAAAGAATGAAGGCTGCTATTTCCTCCTTACTCCATGCCTATTACTCAACGTATCCCACTACAATTCCTCTAGAGATTAGGACAGATACTAATTACTGCAATAAATGTATTCAGTAATTATGGCTACTTCTATCCAATATTCCACTTTTTTTCCTTTTTTAAAATTTTAAAACAAGGAGCAAATATTTGTGTTGCTCTTCCAATGCTCTTACTTATTTTTGAAAATCTTATTTTTATTTCATAAAGGACAATGTAAAATTATATTCAATATTTCATTCAATCACTCCTTGAAGTCTTGACAAGTTATTAAAGAACAGTAGCAATATCAATACAATTTTGAAGGAAAAGGGGAAAGATAAGGATAGGAAAGGAGAGGGCAGGAGAGAAGGGAGGGGAGAAGAAGAGGAGATAAACAGAGAATATAGACACAAACACACCTATGACACATACATACAAATATAACATAGCTACAAAGATAAATATATCTCAAGTTTCTAATTTATATCATTGTCATGAGACTCAAATTAAATAATGCATTTAAATCGTTTTGAATTTATGTTATTATTAATTTAGACCCCTTTCAGCCCAAACTATTTCTGGAGGCAGGGATCACAGTAACTTGCAAGTAAGTTTATGAAACTGGGAACTGAAATAAGTATGAGAATATTTCAGTCTAGAAACTTTTCCCTTTGCTTTATTACAAGATGACAAAACTTGAGTTTGAGTCAAATGATCATAAATTAAAAATCAGACCTTAATTTAGAGGTCAACTACTCCAAACCAATCATTTTACAAATGCAAAAAATATACAGTACGAGAAAAGGTATTGTCTCAAGGATACTCTAGGTGCTAAGCTGGGGTTCAAACTCACATTATATAACACCAAGATCAGTCCTTTATCAGCACTGGAATTCCAGCATGCCAGCTACCCTTTAAATGATTTAGTTTCTTGTCCTGTAAGTTAAAGATAAAAAAAATATTAAGCACCAGGAACTTTTAATTAGTAGCTCATTTGATCCCTACAACAACCCTAGAAGGTAGGTGCTATTATTATCCTAATATTACAGGTGTGCAAACTAAGGCAAATAGAGGATAGGTGGTTTTCATGGGAACACACAGTTATTAAGCACCACAGGCTTCATTGGAACTTGAATCTTCCTAACTTCAGGCTCATACCTCTCTCTATTGTACCACCTAGCTAGGTAGTAAGCAAATAATCACACTTGCCTTTTAAATAGCACTTTAAGGAAGGCCCAGTTTTCTAATTAAAAAATTTTATATAGAATCAACAGTATATGAGTTCCAGGATTTAAGGACAACAGTGGTGTTATCCTTGGTTTGCAAACAAGAAAACTGAAGAACATGGTAGATATGTCACTTTCCAAATTATCACAAATAAGAAGCATACAATATAAGATTTGAACTCAGAATTTCTGAAATATAAAAAGTCGAGATCGTGAATCACTACATTGTATTTTCCTAATAATAGGATACTCTGAGGATGAAAATATTTTAGTCATTACTTTATAACCATTAATGAGTATGCTAAATAGGCACCAATGTAATCAGTCTGAAAATAGTAGGGAATGTGAAGAGATAAATACATCCAAAAGTATACTTATTTACATTTATGGTTGATGACCCAGAGAGGTATTTTAATAGCTTATTATATGTTCATAAACTAATAATAGTAATAATAATAACTAACAATTATGTAGTGCTTTAAGGTTTTCAAAATATTTTACATGTTATTCATTTCATCCACACAACAGTCCTGAAGGATAGGAAAGAGTGTTTCCATTTTCCAGTAATGAACCTGATGTTGAGAGAACTTAAGTGAGTTTGTCAGGGTCACATATCTGATGAGTGTCTGAATTTCAATTTGAATTCAGGTATTCTTGGTTCTACATCCAGCCCTCTGGCTACTTCAACACCTAATTACCCAGTTATAAATAAATCTAAATCTACTATGTCTGAACAGTTCAAGTCCTGGGACAACCTTTCCCTTTTCCTTTATATTTTTTCTTTTCATTTTTTAAAAAAATTTTCCTTCATTTCCTTCTTTTTTCTGTCTTTTTTTTTATTTCTGGGTTTCTGCCTCTTGATGCATCCTCTTATGTTCTCTTAGATGAAGAACAAATTTTTTTTCAAGAAAATTATGGATAAATACATCCATATTACAATAACTGACAGGTAACAGATACAGCATGATTCCCTCTCAGCTCTTAAAAAAAGAAAAACGAATGATGCAATCAGTTGTAGTTTGTTAAACAATTAGAGAGGTGCCTCAGTGGTGCACCTGGCAATGTAGCAAAGGGGGACAGATATTGCAAGACCTTCCTGGAGCCACTGAAATTAGACCGTTTCAGCAAAATCCTACTCATAATATGAGACTTTTATTTCATATTTAGTCTATCTTTCTCTCTCTTTGTCTCTCTGTGTCTGTCTCTATCTCTGTCTGTGTATTTGTGTTTGCCTCTCTCCCTTTTTCTCTCTCTGTGTCCCTTTCCCCTGTCCTTTCATATAAAGAATGGCTTTCTGAGTAGCAGCTGGTTAGGAATATTTTGTAAACAAAGATGATGGAATTCGTTCAAATTCAATGAACAATATTTTAAGGAAAAAAAGAAAATGCAGAAAGCAAAGGGAAGTTATTCCAGTAGAGAGATATATGAAGAGCATGGTAACTGCTACAATCTATATGAGATACCATCTCAGCAGAGGACCCCAAGTGTATACTTGAATTCACTGGAGGTTGGAGCATTGAGTGCATCCCGCCAATCATACACTGACTTCCATACTCTGCAGTCTGTCATTCCCTTCTGTTAAAAGAGAATCAAGTCAGTCCCACTGATTTATTCGCACCTGTATTCTAACTACGGACTAGTCAGTGTTTCAACAATCTGGCTAGCAGCTGCTTTGGGGGGTGTAAAATCAACAGCAACCAGCTCGCAGAATGCTGCAAAAGCCCAGGGTCTTTCGATCTGCTTTACTAAGGAAAGCAATGTTAAGGGGTTAACAAACTTACTTTAATTCAGCATACAAATACCATTCACTTACTTCAGGGGAAAAAGCCAGCACCCTGAACTTCAGAGCAAATACAAACAAATTGCAAATGTCGACAGGCCAAATACAATTCATAGTTACCAAGATGTAAGTTCAGCCCAGGAGCTCATAACAAGGGCTGGCCCAGAATCATGTGCACCACCTCCCTTGGCTGTGGGTCAGAGCTCTGAAAAAGAGAAACCAACCCCTGGTTTCATATCTTTTTAAGGGTCAAGGGTGAGTCACACATGCGACTCACCCACGTGACCTAAAATCGTCACAAATAGGTGACTTAAACCCATGTGGTCTTAAAGCCTCTGATGTCACAAACATGTCACCCAAACCCATGTAAACTAGGCTTTCCCTTGAGGCAAGGAGTTAATCAAGGACTCCTAATTTAACCAAGGAAATAAAGGACAAATTCTTCAAGGGCACTTGGTTGAACTAAGTGCTCAGAGCCCATTTTGATGGCCAACACAATCAGTCAGGCTCATACCATCTTCTACTCAATCAAAATTCTGTCCCAGTCAAAAGAAATTATGGGTTGTGGCATATCATAATAGTCACTTGAAATACCATTACAATTAAAGTTATTATAAACCGATATTGCTTGCCTTTAGTCTTTAGCTTTGCCTTGATGTTCTTCGATTTTACTTGGGGAAGTAAAACATGTGAAGGCCACACCATACATGAGGGAAAAATAATTCAGGAGATTTATTACTTGGTATCTGAAGAAAAAATAATCTTTTGATCCTTACAGTACAGTCTTAAGCTATTTGATCCCTTTTTTTTTCTAAAATGAAGTATCTATTTTTATCTACTTCAGACGATGTTAATGAAACATTTTTAATATAATTCCATATGAAATGCATACACAAGTAAATAAAAGTCAAAGTAAAAACCTGGAAGTAGCTTGGACAATGCTCATTAGACAGTAAGTGTCACATTTAGAACACTAAGACTAATAATCCATACATTTCTCTGAGACCTTCTCTGACCCACTTTAGATTTTGTTTCTTCATTCCTTCTTCCATCTCTTTACTTTCTGACTATTTGAGTAAAATCATAAAGCTCATACTTATTTTTGTCACCTTATGTATATTTGTATTTCTTAATGAAATGTGAGGTTTCATATTGTTTTTAAAAGGACATGACTTGAGAATATTTTCTTCAGCTTTCAAGAAAACAAAATGTAGTTAATAGTTTTTATTGTTTATTTCCCTGTGGTCTTTGATTGATTTTCTTTTCCTTTTGTCTCAATGGTCTTAGGAAAAATAGCAGATTTGGATCTCTGATTAATCCATTAGCCACATTATTGTGTTCATTTGAGAATTGACAACGTATTACATTTTCTTTAAAAAAAGGCAAAGACTGAAGCTTGATAAGCTGGTTTTCTGTCTCTGTACTCTCAGCAGTATTAATTCTAAGGATATTAGTGAGCTATCTGTCTAATCTTTTGTGGTTGAAAGGACACTGGAACAGTGAGGAGCCATAGGTATCCCTATATCTATGGCTCAGTGCCTAATACGCAAAGGTTTGTTTTCCCCTGAAATAGTTTTAACAAAATTTTAAAAATGTTCCTTTTTTCCTATCTATACATAAAATGGCAATAAATTAGATGTGACAGATTTACTTTCCAAGAATTG
The DNA here is from genome assembly GCF_011100635.1 of Trichosurus vulpecula. Classification (NCBI taxonomy): domain Eukaryota; kingdom Metazoa; phylum Chordata; class Mammalia; order Diprotodontia; family Phalangeridae; genus Trichosurus; species Trichosurus vulpecula. Next base: position 261,540,483 of record NC_050578.1, on the reverse strand, counting down.
TGGGAAGCCAATGATGTGTGAGAAAATAGAGAATGTTGCCATAATTACACATGCACCGGAAAGTAAATGAATACAGAAAGAAATAATTATTACATCTAGTCAAACAACTCAGAAGTGTCTCAGAACCCTGCTAAGTCTTCTCTAGTCACTACTTTGGCCATTTCTGTTCCCTGATCAAATAGTCTCAGTGTTCCTTGACTTAATTTGGTGCCCAAGAATCCAAAATCCTTTAGGCTGGTGTTAAAAATCACTCTGGGATGTAAAGTCAGTCTATACTTGCAACTGATATCAAATATCTTGTCTGCAAATCATTATTTCGTCCAGAGTGTTTTTAGCATTATAAACTAACCATAGAATGTTGGTGGCTAGGGCATAAAGTAAATTTTGGTGATTCCTCTGTGGATAGAGTGATTGACTCAGAGTCAGGAAGACAGGAGTTCAAACTCCACCTCCGACAATTTTTAGCTGTATGACTGTGATAAAGTCAGTCTTACCTTGTTTAGCAGTATATAGGAGGTAATGATAGCAACTAGCTCCCTGAACTATGAGTTGTTTTGAAGATCAAATAAGATAACATATAAAGTGCTCTATAACCTTTAAAACATGTTACAAATCTTATGTATTATTATTAGAAAAAACAAAAGTGATTAGAATGGGGTAATTGGATATTGGTAGAGTAACTAGGTAAATAAATTTAGGGACAGTTTGAGTGGATTACTGAATAAAGAAGAGAATAAGAATAAGAATGCAAGGAGAAATAGATGTTAGGGCAATATTCATTGCTTCATCATCTCATCCTGTGTCTTTCACCCACTCACCAAGATATGAGTGCTGATAGAATTACCTGATAAGGAATTCGCAGCTGAACACTAGGCCATCTTATAAAAAATTCCTCATTTAAATATGAGGAAATTAAGGCAAAGAAAAGCCAAATGAATCCTTCAAAACCATACGGGTTTCAGAGATTAAGAGGTTAACTTAATCCTGTTTCCTATAATTTCCTATCTTTGGACATTATTCTTTGAACAATACTATACCTTGGCTACCAGATAGTCTTTAGCTCATAATTGTATCCCATTTATGGAACCCATTTGCTTAAGTAGAACAAAATAGAATAAAAATATCAAGAATAAAAGCTCTAAATTTTCCAAATTCATTGGAGAATCACTCACCTTTCTTCATCTTTCTTAGCTGAAAACCGAAGACCTCTTAGTGATTTTACAACAGAGTATTTTGAAGTTTGGGGAAGGTTCTACAAATGCAACATTTACCACTTGGGTTTAATTTTACTTGTTCCTTCTGGAAGATCCAGCATACTATGTAGGTCAATGGACACAGTGAAACTAGAAAAAGGTTGTTGACAATTTCAGGTGGAAATTTGTATCACAAAGGCCATAAACCTTAAATTGACCTTCCTAGTTATACTGCTTATGAATGTTATTTGCTTTCTATTTTCACCTTTCCAATTCTGGCCTCCTCAGATGTAAATTCACTTACAAACTTCACCTTTCATCTTCTGTCCTTGGAAGATAAAATCAATTAAATTGGCATTTATTAAAGTCCCATCCTGTTCTAGGGACCATGCTAAGCACTATAACATCTGAATGAGCTTATAGTAATATCAGTTAAAACTATACTGTTGTATAGTGATAAGAGATCTGCCCATGGATTCAGTTCTGTTACATGCTAGTATGATCGTAGAAAGCCAAATCACTTAGTGCCATAGTTCCAGATGAAATATTTTAAGATTACAAATTATGGAAAAGTTGGCAGTCTGTACTACAGCAGACAATCTCTTCAAAAATATTCTCTATTCCAACAAAATCCCAGCCCCACCCCACTGGTACTCTCAAAAAGAAAAGAAAAAGTTTTTTTTTTTTTTAATTTATTTTTTATTTATTTTTAGTTTACCACACACGGTTCTACATAGTTTTGAGTTCCAGTTTTTCTCCCCTCCCTCCCCCCTCCCTCCCCAAGACGGCATGAAGTCTCATATAACTGTCATGTATAACTTCGCATTGAATTAATTTATGCTCTAGTCAAGTCGTGGAGAAGAATTTTGACCAATGGAATGAATCATGAGAAAGAAGAAACAGAACCAAAAAAAAAAAAAACAAAAAAAACCCCCAAAACCAAAAACAAAAGAGAAGCAGAAAAGGCGAGCATGTAGTAGTGTGCCTCAGTCTGTATTCAAACTTCGCAGTTCTTTCTCTGAATGAAGATAGCATTCTCCATCGTGAGTCCCCTGGAGTTGTCCTTGCCCCTTTAGGTTGCTGAGAGAAGCGCAGTACGTCAGGGTTGGTCCTCACGGAATCCACATATCTGTGGCTGTGCACAACGTTCTCCTGGCTCTGCTCCGCTCACTCAGCATTATGTCGTGTAGGTTTTTCCAGGTTGTTATGAAGTCTGCATCATCCCCATTTCTTATGGCACAATAGTATTCCATCACCTTCATATACCACAGCTTGTTCAGCCATTCCCCAATTGATGGGCATCCCTTTGCTTTCCAATTCTTGGCTACCACAAAGAGAGCTGCTATAAATATCCTTGTACATATGGGTCCTTTTCCCGCTTGTGTGATTTCTTTGGGATACAACCCTAGAAGTGGTATTACTGGGTCAAAGGGTATGAACATTTCTATAGCCCTTTGGGCATAGTTCCACACCGCCCTCCAAAATGGCTGGATCAGCTCACAACTCCACCAGCAATGCAACAATGTTCCAATTTCCCCACATCCTTTCCAGCATTTATCATTCTCCTGATTTGTTATTTTAGCCAATCTGACAGGAGAGATGTGGTATCTAAGAGTTGTTTTGATTTGCATTTCTCTAATCAGCAGCGATCCAGAGCATTTTTCCATATGCCTGTAGATAGCTTTAATTTCTTCCTCTGAAAACTGCCTGTTCATATCCTTTGACCATTTCTCAATTGGGGAATGGCTTGTATTCCTATATATTTGGCTTAGCTCCCTGTATATTTTAGAAATGAGGCCTTTATCAGAGATACTAGTTGCAAAGATTTTCTCCCAATTTTCTGCTTCCCTCCTAATTCTTGTTGCATTGGCTTTTTTTGTACAAAAACATTTCAATTTGACATAATCAAAATTATCCACTTTGCATTTTGTAATGCTCTCTATCTCTTGTTGGGTCATGAATTCTTTACTTTTCCACAAATCTGATAAGTAAACTATTCCTTGCTTTCCCAAATTACTTAGAGTATCAACTTTTACTCCTAAATCATGAACCCATTTTGACTTTATTTTGGTATATGGTGTAAGATATTGGTCTATGCCCAGTTTTTGCCCTACCATTTTCCAATTTTCCCAACAGTTTTTGTGAAATAGTGAATTATTAGCCCAGAAACTGGCTTCTTTGGGTTTATCAAAGAGTAGATTGCTAAACTTGTTGATTTCACCTACTTGTGTACCTATCCTATACCACTGATCCACACCCCTGTTTCTTAACCAGTACCAGGCAGTTTTGATGACTGCTGCTGTGTAGTACAGTTTAATATCTGGTGTGGCTAAACCACCATCCCTAGCATGTCTTTTCATTAATATCCTAGATACTCTAGACCTCTTGTTTTTCCAAATGAATTTTGTTATTATTTTGTCCAGCTCAGTAAAAAAAAATTTTGGTAGTTCGATTGGTATGGCACTGAATAGATAGATTAATTTAGGTAGAATTGTCATTTTTATTATATTAGCTCGGCCTAACCATGAGCAACTGATATTTCTCCATTTATTTAGATCTGATTTTATTCGCGTGAAAAGTGTTTCATAGTTATGTTCATATAGGCCCTGGGTTTGTCTTGGCAAATAGACTCCCAAATATTTTATAGTGCCTTCAGTAACTTTGAATGGAATTTCTCTTTCTATCTCTTGCTGTTGGGCTTTGTCAGTAATGTATAGGAATGCTGAGGATTTATGTGGGTTTATTTTATATCCTGCAACTTTGCTAAAGTTGTTTATTATTTCAAGTAGTTTTTTACTTGATTCTCTAGGATTCTCTAGATAAATCATCATATCATCTGCAAAAAGTGATAATTTAGTTTCTTCTTTTCCTATTCTAATTCCTTCAATTTCTTTTTCTTCTCTTATTGCTACAGCTAATGTTTCTAGAACCAAATTGAATAATAGGGGTGATAATGGACATCCTTGTTTCACCCCTGATCTTATTGGGAATGCATCTAGTTTATCCCCATTACAAATAATGCTTGTTGATGGTTTTAGGTAGATGCTATTTATAATTTTGAGGAAGGTTCCCCTTATTCCTATGCTTTCTAGTGTTTTTAATAGGAATGGGTGTTGTACTTTGTCAAAGGCTTTTTCTGCATCTATTGAGATGATCATATGGTTTTTGCTAGTTTTGTTGTTGATATGATCAATTATGCTAATAGTTTTCCTAATATTGAACCAGCCTTGCATTCCTGGAATAAATCCTACCTGGTCATGGTGTATTATTCTCGTAATGAGTTGCTGCAATCTTTTTGCTAATATTTTATTTAAAATTTTTGCATCAATATTCATTAGAGAAATTGGTCTATAATTTTCTTTCTCTGTTTTAACTCTACCTGGTTTAGGTATTAGTACCATATTTGTGTCATAAAAAGAATTTGGTAGGATTCCTTCTTCCCCTATTTTCCCAAATAGTCTGCAAAGTATTGGAATTAGTTGTTCTTTAAATGTTTGATAGAATTCACATGTAAAACCATCTGGCCCTGGAGATTTTTTCCTAGGGAGTTCGTTGATGGCCTGCTCAATTTCTTTTTCTGATATGGGGTCATTAAGAAATTTCACTTCCTTCTCTGTTAGTCTGGGCAGTGTATGTTTTTGTAGATATTCATCCATATCTCTAAGGTTGTCAAATTTATGGGCATACAGTTGGGCAAAATAATTCCTAATTATTGTTTTGATTTCCTCTTCATTAGAGGTGACTTCACCCTTTTCATTTTTTATACTGGTAATTTGATTTTCTTCTTTCTTTTCTTTAATCAAATTGGCCAAAGGTTTGTCAATTTTATTGGTTTTTTCATAAAACCAGCTCTTTGTTTTATTTATTAATTCAATAGTTTTCTTGGTTTCAATTTTATTAATCTCTCCTTTGATTTTCAGTATTTCTAATTTGGTATTTAATTGGGGGTTTTCAATTTGCTCTTTTTCTAGCTTTTTCAGCTGTATGCCCATATCTTTGATCTCCTCTTTCCCTATTTTATTCATGTAGGCATTTAGAGATATAAAACTTCCCCTAAGAACAGCTTTTGCTGCATCCCATAAGTTTTGGTATGTTGTTTCATTATTGTCATTCTCTTGAATGAAATTATTGATTGTTTCTCTGATTTGATCTTTGGCCCACTCACTCTTTAGAATTAAATTATTTAGTTTCCAATTAGTTTTTAGCTTATTTTTCCATGGTACTTTATTAAAAATGATTCTTATTGCATCATGATCTGAAAAGGATGCATTGACTACTTCTGCTTTTCTGCACTGGATTGTGAGGTTATTATGCCCAAGTACATTATGCCCAAGTACACAGCCCCACCCCACTGGTACTCTCAAAAAGAAAAGAAAAAGTTTAAACAAAATCAATGACCATTTTTTTAAATGAGAAATATACAATGTTCCTTGGATTACCAACCCATTGTACTTCTTTCCTGAAGACTCAGAAATCATACTAGATGAGTTACTTACCTATGACAGAAGAAAAGAGACATTCATAAAATTTAGTAAAGAAAATAACATTTTTCCCTTTTCTGTTACAATGAAGGACAGAGCTCTACTCTCTCTGACCTATACTCTGATGCACAGTGCATACTTAAAGGACAAAGCCTTGCTTAGTCACACAAATACTTACAGAAATTGTATTTAATTTCAGAAACTTAGAGAACTGACTCAGCCCCCAGGGAAATAACAGGCTGCCCTCCATGGAATGGTTGGCACCTTTAGCTCATTTGACTTTGGTCAGTGAAGAAGCAAACTTCCCTAGCCAATTAGCACCAGCCTGCCCACTGGCAGGCTTGGCCTAAGTTAGCAGGTAAATAAATTGCATGGTCAATTTACTTTTTCTGCCATCTATGAAGGTTAAAAATAACTAAATTTATGGCATCATTTATGAGATAAGTGTCTCATTTATGAATGTCTTGGAAGGTCTCTTTTGAATAACACAAAGATGTTCAGAAATACATTTCACAGGATTTTATGCAATTCAAAGTACAAAAAATTTAATAAAAACACATTGTGCTGAGCAACGTATTACATGCTGGGAAAGAAAAACAAAAACAAAAATAAAAAGAAACTAGACCCTCCCTCTCTTTCTAAATAAGGTATAAAGTATATATAGAGATAAGTAAATGCAATACAGACATATATATATATATATATATATATGTATATACACACACATATGTATGGGTGTGTATGTGTGTGTGTATAAATGCACATATATGTCTGTGTGTATAGATATACACAGAGATAGAGATTAAAAAATACAAATAGAGATAGACAGACAGACAGACAGACAGATAGATAGATAGATAGATAGATAGAGTGAATACACAGCAAATGAGAGAGGAGGAGAAAACTCTAATGACTAGAGAGGAGTGATCAGGAATTTCTTATGAATAGAGTATCACATGAGCTAACTTTTGAGGCCTAAGGTTTCCAAACCACCAATCAAATCATAAGATTTTAACACCTTTTATTTATTAGGCACTGCATTTGACACAGGCAATACAAAGACAAAAATGTAATAGTATATGCCTTCATATGTTCTTTTGGCTTGGAGTCAGGGAAACAGGAGTTCAAAGTCCACCTCAGACAATTTTTAACTGTATGACTGTGATAAAGTCGGTCTTAGCTTGTTGGGCAGTATAAAGGAGGTAATGATAGCAACTAGATCCCTGAGTTGTTTTGAAAATCAAATAAGGTAACATGCCAAGTGCTCTATAATCTTTAAAGCATATTATAAATTTTATTTATTATTATTAGAAAAAACTAATAGTAATTAGAATGTATTGTTATCAGAAAAAATAACAGTGATTAGAATGTGGGAACTGGATATTGGTAGAGGACCTAGGTAGATGAATTTAGGGACAATTTGAGTCGATTAGGTAATAAAGAAGAGAATCAGAATGAGAAAGCAAGGAGAAATAGATGATTGGGCAATATTCATTGCTTCATCATCTCATCCTGTGTCTTTTATCCACCAACCAAGATATGAGTGCTGATAGAATAACCTGATCAGGAATTCTCAGCTGAACACTAGGCCATTTTATCCAAATTTCTCATTTTAAGTATGAGGAAATTTAGGCAAAGAAGAGCCAAATGAATCCCCTAAAGCCATACAAGTGTCAGAGGTTAAAAGGTTAGTTTGATCCTGTTTCCTATGATTCCCTATCTTTGGACATTATTCTTTGAAAAATACTATACCTTGGCTACCAGATAGTCTTTAGCTCATAATTGTATCCCATTTATGGATCCCATTTGCTTAAGTACTAAAACAAGGAAGATAACACAAGAATAAAAGCTCCAAATTTACCAAAATTGTTGGAGAATCACTCACCTTACTTCATCTTTCTCAACCGGATCTTGAAGACCTCTTAGTGCTTTTACAATTGAGAATTCTGAAGTTACAGGGAGGCTTCTACAAATGCAACATTTACCACCTAGATTTAAGTTTACTCCTTTCTTCTGGAAGATCTAGCATGCCATGTAGATGAATAGAAACAGTGAGCCTAGCAACACGTTGTTAACAACTTCAGGTGAAAAAAAATGTATCAAAATGGCCATAAACCTTAAATTGACCTTCCTAGTTATTACCTTATGAAAGTTATTTGCTTTCTATTTTCACTTTTCCAATTTTGGCCTCCTTAGATAGGAATTAACTTACAAAGTTCACATTCCATCCTCTATCCTTGGAAGATACAATCAATTAAAGTAGCATTTATTAAAGTCCCATCCTGTTCTAGGGACCATGCTAAGCACTATCACATCTGAATAAGGTTGTTGTAACATCAGTTAAAACTATACTGTGGTATAATGATAAGACATCTGCCTGTGGATTCAGGTCTGTTATGTGCTAGCATGATCATAGAAACCCAATCACTTACTGTCATAGTTCCAGATGAAATATTTTAAGATTATGAATTACAGAAAAGTTGGTGGTCTGTACTGCAGCAGACAATCTCTTCAAAAATATTTACTATTCCATTAAAATCCCAGCCCCAGCCCACCAGTACTTTCAAAAAGAAAAAGAAAAGTTTAAACGAAATCAGTGACCATTTTTTTTTCCAAAATGGCAAATATAGAATGTTCCTTGGATTATCAACCTATTGCACTTCTTTCCTGAAGACTGAGAAGTCATACTAGATGAGTTCCTTACCTTTGACAGAAGGAAAGAGACAGTAATAAAATTTTGTAAGGAAAATAACATTTTTCCTTTTTCTTTTACAGTAAAGGACAGAGCTATCCTGTCTCTGACCTATGCTCTGATCCACAGTGAACACTTAAATGACAAAGCCTTTCTTAGTCACATAAATATTTATAGAAATTGCATTAAATTTTGGAAACTTAGAGAACTTATTCAGCCCCTGGGGAAATAAGAGGCTGCCTTCCATGGGATGGTTGGCACATTTAGCTCATTTGACTTTGGTCAGTGAAGAAGCAAACTTCCCTAGCCTATCAGCAACAGCCTGCCCATTTCCTGGCCTGGCCTGAATTATCAGGTAAGTGAATTGCATGTTCAATGTACTTTTTCTGCCATCTATGAAAGTTACAAATAACTTCATTTATGATATCATTTCTGAGATAAGTGTCTCATTTTCGAATGTCCTGGAAGGTCTCTTTTTAATAACACAAGGATGTTCAGAAATACATTTCACAGGATTTCACAGGATTCACATGTATTTTGCACATGGATTTTGAATCTTTGAGGAAAATCTCAAATAATAAATACACCAATTGATTTGGGATCTGTTTTATGATATATTTAGGTTTGATGAAAGAGAAAATTTCTTATGAACTATACCTGTGACATACGGTAATAACAGGAGAAATAAGATTGACTGTAGCAGGACAACAATAAATAAGCAAGGAGAATGTCAGTTTTCAGCAAGAATGAACTTCAATAAATTAGTAAGTCATACTCTGTCCTTTCACTGACATGGAAACTTATTCCTTCATAAGCAAGCTTAAGAAATGGGGATTGTGGATAGCAATAGATTATTCTACTTTCTTTGTAATATTTCATGTGAGATTTTTAAGGGTACAAGGAACATTGAAATACTTGAGAACAGAGAATGATTCAGTAAGACAGAGTCCCTCAGTCTGTTTTTCTAATGCTACTTTCTTCTATTTAGAAAATGATTATTTTTCCTTCCCATTTTCATTGAAGATATAGAAATGAAAGACAATGTGACTAAATGCATTCTCCTTGGACTGACAAGACCCAGTGAAACAGAAGATAATATTTGCAATCTTCTGGGTTTTCTACACTGCAACTTTGTTAGGAAATCTGCTCATCACTTTGACCATCAAGACAAGTCTCACACTTGGAGCCCCCATGTATTTCTTTCTGACCTACTTGTCCTTTGCAGACTCCTGTTTCTACAGTACTACAGCCCCCAAACTGATTATAGACAACTTCTCCAAAAAGCATACTCTCTCCTTTGATGGGTGCATGACCCAACTATTTGGAATGGATTTCTTTGGATGCATGGAAGTCTTGGTCCTTATCCTCATGGCCTATGACCACTATGTGGCCATCTGTAAGCCCCTGCACTACAATGTCATCATGAAACAGATGATGTGTATCAATTCTCTATATTCTAGTAATATTGGCCTGGGGACTTTTCTGCATTCTTTCACCCAGCTCTTCCTTGCTTTGAGTTTACCCTTCTGTGGTCCCAATGTGATTGATCACTATTTGTGTGACTTGCAGCCTTCATTGAGATGGGCCTGCACTGAGACATATATGATAAATGATAAACCTATTGGTTGTTTCCAATAGTGGGATTATACACATTATGTGCTTTGCAATTCTAATCATCTCCTATGTTTTATCCTTTACTCACTGAGAAATCATAGCACAGAAGGGAAGCATAAAGTCTTATCCATCTGGACCTTCCACATAATTGTGGTCATTATATTCTTTGGCCCTTGGATTTTTATATATATTCAGCCCCCAATTATCTTTCCTGTGGATAAATTGGTGTCCATATTTTATACCATTGGAACTCCTTTGCTGAATCCCTGCATCTATACCCTGAGGAATGCAGAAGTAAAACATGGTGTGGGGAAGCTATGGAGCAACAGAGTAAGCTCACACGGCAGATAGCATACATACTCCCCCACCCCCAAGTTACTGGCATGTCACTTCACAGCTGTCTACTTCAGTTTCCTCAAATGTGAAGTGAGAATAATAATAACATCTACCTCACAAGGCTGTTATGAGGATCAATTGAAATAATATTTGTAAAGTGCTTAGCACAGTGCCTGAAACATAATAGGTATTCAATAAATGATTGTGACATTCTTCTCTATCAAAGTAGATTTGGACCAAAATGCAGAGATATTGTCTGCTTGCACTTGTCCCTGACCCCTGACATTATGAGAATAATATGTAGGCAGTTAAATACAGAGTGACTAATGATTGTATTAAGTTCAGCCCCAAATACCAAAAGAATGGCAGCACTATGAATGGTTACAATTTTTGATTATAGCTGGTGCCTGTATACCCCATATTGGTGCCACTATTATGTATAAAGGTACTATGGATTAGGAAGGAAAATTAATGTTTTCATAGCTTTAAAGTGTCAAAGGAGGTTAAAAGTCATATAATGCGAAGCTTTCCCTTGATATGTGAAGAAACTGAGGACCATAAAGGTTAAGCATTTCACCTAGGTTGATATAAATAGTAAGTGACAGAAATCTTGGATTTTAGTCCAACTTTAGAGCTATTTTCACTGTACTATACTCCTGATTATTCCAATTTTTCCCTTTCTATTCTTGTCCTAAATATTTTTCGATCTTGAGCTATGTAGGTAAATCTTCATGACATGAAAGGAGAATGTGTTCACTTCTACTAGAGAAATGGTCTTTTGTTATTTCTTAATATGCTAATTTATAAGATGTCTTTCTTTGAAATGTCTGTGTCCTTTGGTTGACACAGATTAAAAGTTAATCACTTCCTGTCAAAAAAAATCACATATTAATAGGATCTCAGAGGCTGTAGTTCATATAGCTTTGTGGATTAGTCACATGTGAGAGGGGACACCAGATCCTATAACTGGATGCAAGAAGTCTTTGGGACAGATATGTTGTTACAACATTTTAAATATTTATTTTAAAATAATGGTTTGTGTAGAGAAAATGAAACCATAATCAGGGGCAGATACTAGATTTTAGAAAGATGGAGTTTTAATTCACATATGATTTATAGAATAGTAGAAAAGTTACAAAAAAAGCAGGTAAAGCATCATACAAAGTCTTACTTAATCCATGCAATAAATTTCCACTATCTGACGGGAATACTTATTCATAAACCACATATTCATTGTCCTCCATGCAAAAAAAGCAAATGATGTGACTTAAAGTGGATTGGAGCTGCTTGGGCTAAACTGAAATACTTAATTTACTCCTGGATATTTCTACATTAAAAGTTGTAATGTTAAGAAAGATCTTCAATAAACTTCTCTGGACTTGAATCCACCTTTTCTACATTGAGTATGTTACACAAAATGATATTTTTTTCTCTAATATTTGATGATTTTAAGAAAATATTTTTTCTTCTCTGAACCTGAGTCCACCTTTTCTAAATTGAGTATGTTACACAAAATGATCCTTTTTTCTCTAATATTTGATGATTTTCAGAAAATACTTTTTCGGGAGTACTATGATGGGGTATTCCAAAAGGCACAGTGAACCCCATACAAGTGGTTCATTTGGTTTCAGAGGTAATGACATTTATGGAGAGAGTGCTAAATACTAGGAGTATAAGAAACTTGCAATGAAAATCCAGTTCACCTGTTTTCTGCTTTAGCCAGGACTTGGCTCCAGATCAGGTTAGAACAAATTGGACAGCAACAATTCTGAGAAAAGCAGTGTTTGAGTTTTACTTTCATCACATTTGGTTCAAGGAGGGAATAATATAATCTGATAAGCACAGAAATCGAATTTGTCCTACAGGGAGTAGGAGCGGAAAGGGGAAAGAAAAGGTGGGAGGTGGATAGGAGAGAGGGAGGAATTAGAGGGGGGAAAGGGTAAAATAAGGGAGGAGTGTCATTGAGAAGGGAAAATTGAAGAAGACAGTAGTCAAAAGCAAAACTGTCTTGAGGAGTGGAAGGGAGAATGGAGAAATAAGGCATAAATGGGGGAAATAGGATGGAGAAAAAGACATAATAATCATAGCTGTGAATGGAATGAACTCACATAAAACAGTGGCAGATAGCAGAATGGATTGAAAAGTATAATCCAACAATATGTTGTTTACAAGGAACACATTTGAAACAAGGGGATATACATGTAAAGGTCAAAGGCTGGAGTAGAATATATTGTGCTTCAGCTAAAGTAAAAAAAAAAAAAGCAAGGGTAGCAATCCTAATCTCAGAGAAAGCAAAAACAAAGATGGATCTAATTAAAAGACATAAAGAAGGACACTATATCCTGCTAAAAGGTACCACAGACAATGAAGCCATATCATTATTTAGCATATATGCACCAAGTGGGATAGCATTCAAATTCTTAAAGGAGAAGTTAAAGGAATTATAGGAAGAAATAGACAGCAAACTATACCAGTGGGGTACCTCAAACTCCCCCTCTCTGAACTTGATAAATCTATCCTCAGAATAAACAAGAAAGAAGTTAAGAAGGTGAATAGAGTTTTAGGAAAGGCAGATATGATAGACCTCTGGAGAAAACTGAATGGGGAATAAAAGGAATGTGTTTTTTTTCTCAATGGTACATGGCACATACTCAATAATTGACCATGCACTAAGACAGAAAAACCTCACAATCCAGTGCAGAAAGGCAGAAGTAGTCAATGAATCCTTTTCAGGTCATGATGAAATAAAAAAAATATTAGTAATAAAGGACTAGGGAAAAATAAAAATTAACGGGAAACTAAATAATATAATCCTAAAGAATGAGTGGGCCAAAGAACAAACATAGAAACAATTAACTTCATTCAAGAGAAGGACAATAATGAGACAACATACCAAAATTTATGGGATACAGCAAAAGCATTTTTAGGGGAAGTTTTATATCTCTAAATGTAACAGGAAATAAACAGATAAAAAGGAGATCATTGAAATGGGCAAGCAATTGAAAAACCTAGAAAAAGAAAAAAAATTGAAAATCCCCAATTGAACAGCAAATTAGAAATCCTGAAAATCAAAGGAGAGATTAATAAAATTGACATCAAGAAAAATATGCACTTAATGAATAAAACTAAGGTCTGGTTTTATGAAAAAAAATAAATTGGAAAACCATTGGTCAATTTGATTAAAAAAAAGAAAGGAGAATACCAAATGATTGGCATTAAAAAATGAAAAGGGTGAATTTGCCCTCGATGAAGAGGAAATTAAACAATAATTAGGAATTATTTTGCCCAGTTGTATACCCATAAATTTGACAACCTTAGAGAAATGGATGAATATCTACAAAAATATAACTTAACCAGATTAACAGAAGAGGAATTAAAATACCTGTATAGCACCACCTCAGTAAAAGAAATTGAGCTAGTCGTCAATGAACTCTCTAGTAAACATTTCCACGTACAGATGGCTTTATATGTGAATTCTATCAAACACTGAAAGAGCAATTAATTCCTATACTTTGTAGACTATTTGGGAAAATAGGTAAAGAAGGAATCCTATCAAATTCTTTATATGACACAAATATGGGAATAATACCCAAACCAAGAAGAGTCAAAACAGAGGAAGAAAATTATAGACCAATTTCCCTAATGAATATTGATGCAAAAAATTTAAATAAAATGTTAGCCAAAAGATTGCAGCAACTTATCAGGAGAATAATACAGTATGGCCAGGTAGGATTTATTCCAGGAATGCAAGTCTGGTTCAATATTAGGAAAACTATCAGCATAGTTGATTATATCAACAACAAAACTACCATAAACCATGTTATCATCTCAATAGATGCAGAAAACATCTTTGACTAAATACAACACTCATTCTATTAAAAACACTGGAAAGCACAGGAATAAACAGATCATTCCTTAAAATTATGAATAACATTTACCTAAAACCATCAGCAAGCATCACATGTAATGAGGATAAGCTAGATGCATTCCCAAAAAGATCAGGGATGTAACAAGGATGTCCTTTATCATCCTTATTATTCAATTTGGTACTAGGAGCATTAGCTGTAGCAATAAGATAAGAAAAAGAAATTGAATGAATTAGAATAGGCAAAGAAGAAACTAAATTATCACCTTTTGAAGATGATATCATGATTTACTTAGAGAATCCTAGAGAATCAAGTAAGAAACTACTTGAAATAATAAACAACTTTAGCAAATTTTCAGGACATAAAATAAACCCACATAAATCCTCGGCATTATTATACATTACTAAAAAAGCTCAACAGCAAGAGATAGAAAGATAACTTGCATTTAGTTACTGTAGACACTATAAAATATTGGGCAGTCTACCTTCCAAGATAAACCCAGGGCCTATATGAACATAATTATGAAACACTTTTCACACAAATACATCAGATCAAAATAAATGGGAAAACATCACTTGCTCGTGGTTAGGCCTAGCTAATATAATAAAAATGACAATTTTACCTAAATTAATTTACTTATTCAGCACAATAACTATTGCCCTACCAAAAAATTGTTTTATAGAGCTGGATGAAACTATAACAAAATTCACTTGGAAGAACAAAAAGTCCTGAATATCAAGGCAATTAATGAAAAGAAATGCTAGGGAAGATGGCCTAGCTGTATCAAATATTAAACTGTACTATAAAGCAGCAGTCATCAAAACAACTTGCTACTGGTGGATAAACATAATGGTAGATGAGTGAAATAGGTTAGGTACACAAGACACAGTTGTCAAAGACTATAGCAATCTACTCTTTGATAAACCCAAAGAATTCAGCTTCTCTGCTAAGAATTCACTATTTCACAAAAGTTGTTGGGAAAATTGGAAAATGGTGTGGCAGAAACTGTACATAGACCAATATCTTACAACGTATACCAAAATAAAGTCAAAATGCATTCATGATTTAGGAATAAAGGCTAATAATATAAGCAATTTGGTAGAGAAAGGAATAGTTTACCTGTCAGATTCATGGCAAAGGGAAGAATTCATGACCCAGCAAGAGATAGAGAGCATTACAAAATGAAAAATGGATAACTTTGATTAGGCTAAAATGAAAAGTTTTTGTATAAACAAAGCCAATGGAACAAAAATTAGGAGGGAAGCAGAAAATGGGAAGAAAATCCTTACAGCCAGTGTCTCTGATAAAGCCTTCATATCTAAAATATACAGGGACCTGAGCCAAATGTATAGGAATACAAGTCATTCCCCAATTGAGAAATGGTTAAAGGATATGAACAGGCAGTTTTCAGAGGAAGAAATTAAAGATATCTATAAGCATATGAAAAAGTGCTCTAAATCTCTTTTGATTAGAGAAATGCAAATCAAAACAACCATGAGGTCACTCATCTCTCCTGTCAGATTGGCTAACATGACAAAACAGGAAAATGATAAATGCTGGAGAGGATGTGGGAAAATTTGAACATTGTAACATGGTTGATGGAGATGTGAACTGATCCAGCCATTCCGGAGAGCAAGATGAAACTATGCCCAAAGGGCTATAGAAATGGCCAACCCTTTGACCCAGCAGTACCACTTCTACGGCTGTATCCCAACGAGATCACACAAGTATACAAAAAAATATTTATATCAGCTCTTTTTGTGGAAAGAAAGAATTGGAAATCAAAGGGATGCCCATCAATTGGGGAACGGCTAAACAAGTTTTGCTATATAAACATAATGGAATACTATTGTGCTAGAAGAAATGAGGATTATATGGACTTCATAATAACCTGGAAAAACATACATAATATGATGCTGAGTGAGAGGATCAGAACCAGGAGAACATTGTACACAACCACAGATATATTGATTCTGTGATGACCAACTTTGATAGACTTGGCTCTTCTCAGCAATACAAGGTTCAAAGGGAACTCCAAAGGATGCGTAATGGAAAGAGCTATCTTCATCCAGAGAAAGAACTTTGGAGTGCGAATGCAGATTGAGGCAAACTATTTGATGTCTTTTTTCTCTTTGTTTTGGTTTTGTTTCTTCTTTCTTATGATTCATTCCATTGGTCATAATTCTTCTTTACAACTTGACTATTGTGTAAATAAGTTTAATGCTAAGATATGTGTAAAAGATATATCAGATACCATGCTGTCTTGAGGGGGGAAAGGAGAGAGGGGACAGAGGGGAAGAAAATTTGGAAATCAAAAACATGTGGAACTGAGTGTGGTAGAATGTAAATATAAAATGTTAATAAAAAACAATAGAAAGAAACATAAAGTGAAAATGGCAAAAAAAAATGTGTTGGTGATCCTCTTACTTATATATTGAGTATATATATATACTCAAATCCAAGAGAGTTTGAAATCAAATGATAGATTGTATGAAATTTGATGCAATAGGAATTCAGAGAAGAGAAATATTGTGTGATAGATTCATCAGTAAAGGCTTCATGAAGGATGACAATTATGAGATTAACTTTATCAAGATAGGTGGCACAGTGGATAGAGCTCTAGGCATGGAGTCAGGAAGAGTCTAATTCAAATCAGTCCTCAGACATTTACTTGCTAACTGTGTAGCCCTAGAAAAATCATCTAACCTCTGTCTGCCTCAGTTCCTTATCTGTGGAATGAGGAAAATAATAGCATCTATCTCCTAGAGGTAGTTGTGAGGATCAAATGAAATTATAATTGTAAAGCACCTAAAATGGTACATGACATATCGACTACGTAAATGTTAGGTATTATTAGTTAATGCTATGTTTGAGGAAGGAAATATTATTGAGAAATAAAGAGGAATGGGTAAAGTGTTCAAATCCACAGAGACATAGTAACATCTTTGATGTTTTAGCCAATACAAAGTAAAAGGAAGATCCGTCTTCAGTATCCTTCCACTTTCCTCTGTTTGACTTACTCCTCACTTTTTAGCCTCTCTAATTTTTAGATCAGTAGAATCAAATTCTGACTGGTTCAAACATTTAGAAAATAACCCTATGTTCTCAAAACCCATTTCCAATTGAAAGTTATTTGTCTTATTTTTTAGTATCTCAGGAAGTAAGCAAGTAAATTGTGCAGTGCATAGAACATGGCACCCATTATCAAGCAACCTGAGCTCAAATTCAACCTCAGAAATTTCTCTCCCTCTCTCTCTCTCTCTCTCTCTCTCTCTCTCTCTCTCTCTCTCTCTCTCTCTCTCTCTCTCTCTCTCTCTCTCTCTCTCTCTCTCTCTCTCTCTCTCTCTCTCTCTCTCTCTCTCTCTCTCTCCCTCTCTCTCTCTCTCTCTCTCTCTCTCTCACACACACACACACACACACACACACACACACACACACACACAGACCCCTTTGGTGGTCCTGTTAAATTCTTTACAAAGACCAGATTGTGCCTTATTTCTTAGAAAACTTTCAGGCAAATACAATCTATATCTAACAATATCTATTATAAATCCAATAAAGTAATATTTAACATGTCACTATTCTTTTAAAATTGTATGCCAATCCTTGCTGAAATAAAATCAGCAAATTCTAAAGTGAAGTATTCTAAGCAAGCCCATGGAATAAGCTTAGGTAGAGGAATTGGGCAGTGGGGAAAACAACAATGGGAACTCAAAGTTGGAGGCTCAAATTATTTTGATTAAATAAAATACTCTTTTTTGCAATAACTTTTTCCCAGTCTCATTTTTTCCTATTTTTTTTTCATCACAGAATTAGAGTTAGAAGTAATCTGAAAGGAAAGGTCATCTAGGCACCTGTTTTTCATTTTAAAAACATCAATAGTTGGGAATTCATGGAGCAATGCCACACAAGAAATACAAAGCAGATATAGAAATCAAAACCCTTCCCATTGGTTTGAGTATTTCCATACAAGTTCCACTGAACCTAGAGACTTTCTTTCCTCACAGGTGGCTGTTTGCTACATTAATGAAAATGGGAATATCTTCCCCATCCATTAATATGCCAATGTGACCTGCCTGAGTCACATGAAGCCTGTGGTGGGAGGAGCTTGCTGAACAGGTAGAGCAGGAAGGGTGGAACAAAAGTTTGAGGAAGTGAGATAGAACAGCCAGAGCTCGAAGAGAGACACAGAGCAGAAGCTAGCATGAATGAGAGAGAGAGTGATCTTGCTGAGAGTGTTCATTTGTGGGAAGGACTTAACAGAGTGAAGGCTTGGGGATGGATGTGCCCCTTGCATTGGAAATGTATGTAGATTTATTTGTTGCTACGATGGATTTGGCTTTCTGGTGTTGGGTTTGACTTTCTGGTATTTAAATAAATGCTTTGGTTTTGCCTTCAATGAAGAGAATTTGTTTTATGTTGTGATTCAAAACTATGCCAGTATATTTGTAGCAGCTGCAGTCGCTATGGGTATCTCATTGGTGCTAAACTGTTATTCATTTTCTGACTGGCAGTAGAAATTTCAAATTATGGTTTCTCTTTTTGTGTGAAATTTTAAAAGAAGAAAATCCAATCTTTTATGATTTTCATATTAAATAGAAGTGATTTAAAAAATAAAATTTGTTTTGCAATAGGATTTGCACATTTGAATTTGCCTCATGCATCATTCATCTCAGATTGTGTAAGAAAAATGTTACTTACAGCTAGTGTCACTGCGTAAGACCAATAACACCAGCACAAAGGAGGTCTACTAGCATAGGATTTTTGATCTGGTTTTCTAAGGAAAGCAACTTTAAGGGGTTAATAATCTTAGTTTAATTCATATATATATATATATATATATATATATATATATATGCGTATGTATATGCATATATATATATATATATACACATACGTATATATTCATCTGTGTGTGTGTGTGTGTGTGTGTGTGTGTATCACTTAGTTCTAGGGAAATGGTCAGCACCCTGAACTTCAGAGAAAACACAAACAGAAATTACAAGCAGAAATTATATCAACAGAGCAAAATTACCCAAATCAACAAAGAGGCTTCTTGACATCTGACCAAGAAACTACATACAAAGTTACAAGAGAGAGAAGCACCAACATTGGTGTTTTTCAAAGCTGGGGGGCTCCTTAACAGCTACCCAGAGTATCATCTGGTAAAATCACACCACACTCTTCCCATGAGTAAAAGCAGTTCTGCTGTGCTCAGTTCTGTTGCTCTCACCCTCTGGGCTCTCTTTATATAGAGTCCTAGCTGGCATCTGATTGGCTGGAACACACTTCTCTGATTGGCTAAATTCATGCACATCTTATTGGCTAGAACTCAGCGTACATGCAATTGGCTCTAGTCTTACCACCTCTCCTTAGGGCCCTGAGGGTTTCACACCTCTCCTGAGCTAACTAGCTAAAGAGAGTGCACCTGAGGGCTCATACCTAGTAAGTAAAGGCCCTGTTTAATGGACAGGGAAGATCTTTAATCACATTAACACTACAAATTGGCAAAAGTCTCTGCCCCTTAATCAATGTATCAAACAAACATTTATTAGCTATTTATTATTGGCAAGGCTTTCATAAAATAGAACAACCAGAAAGGATTCAAAGATTATATATTTACTTAACCTGGTTTTTTTTTGGTTATTTGACCAACTGGAGCCAATCTTTCCCATAAGGCCCCTCTTTTGCCTGTTTAGTCTTCAGCTGAAGTGATTAACCTAGGTTTTAAAGAGATAATATCCTCCCTGCTGACATTGGCAGAAGCAGCAGTAGCAGCTTATTATCAATTGCTATATACTGCTTATACGTTTCCAAAGCACTTAACATTTACCATCTTCTTTCACCCTACCTACTCTATGAGATAGGTGCTATGATTGTTCTGCCTGAGAATTTTAGTAATTTTCCTATTGTCATAAAACAGGAAACAAACATGGCAGAATTAGAATTCGAGTCTTCATGATTCTAAGTATAGGATTCAATGCACTGGGCCAACGAAGAAGATGTGTTTGTATGTATTTATGTATGAAAATATGTATATATGTATGCATGTCTATATATACATACATATATATACCTGTGTATACACACACACACACACACACACACACACACACACACACACACACACACTGGTTTGTTGTTGTTCTTCATTCTTGAAGAGGACCAAAATGACATCACTATGCTTGAGTCAAGATTCAATATGTCCAACTGTGGCTGATCAGCCTTGTACAAGCCAAAGATGCCATGCCACAGGTCAGGCACAAATTATGAACATTTGGAATGTATACTCCAAATTTGCATATCCTGCACTTCCTTTGAGCTGTTTCAATTCTGCTTTGGTCATAGAGCACAGCACCTTCTCTGATGTGGGAATGACATTCTGAGTGCTTCTGTGCCAGTGTCACACAATCAATTACAAAGTTCAAAGATGTCTCCTTTGTCCATCTATATAAAGGAAAAGGAAATTTATTGTCCTGTGACAATGACCAGGGTGGGTTCTCTCTGTTAGTCATTTCTGACAAGATTCTTGCCAGAGTCCTCCTTAATAGTCTGATCCTTCACTTGGAAGATGACCATCTATCTGAGATCCAATGTGGCTTCACAAAGGGCCAAGGAACAGTCAATATGGTCTTTGCTGCCAACAACTCCAGAAGAAATGCCACAAGCAGAACACAGGTCTGTATATAACATTTGTAGATCTGACCAAGGCCTTTGATACTGTTAGTCTTGAGGGCGTATGGAAAATTATATCAAAATTTCATTGTCCAGAGAAGGTCATCAGCATTTTAGGTCAATTTTATGACAGCATATTGCCCTAGTTCTAGATAATTGACAATGCTCTCATGCCTTCCAAGTCACCAAAGGGATGAAACAAGGCTGTTTGCTTGCTCCCATGCTTTTTAGCATGATGTTTTCAGCCATGTTGTCACATGCTTTCAATGAGGAAGCATACAGCATAAAGGTCAGCTACCATACTGATGGAAAATTGTTCAGTTGAAAGGCTACAAGCCAAGAACAAAGTAGAGGGAGTGTTGGTGCATTATTTTCTTTTTGCAGGTGATTGTGCACTCAATGAAGTCTCTGAAGCCATGACACAATGAAGTATTGATCAATTCTCTGCTGCTTGTGTTAATTTTGCCCTAACAATTAACACCAAGAAAACAAAGGAGCTCCATCAGCCACCTCCACACCATCCATTTGCAGAACCATCAGTTACTGCAAATGGAGAGGTTTTGAATTCTGTGAAAAAGGTCCCTTACCTCCCCAGTGTACTTTCTAGGGATGCATACATTGATAATGAGGTTGGCACACACACTGCCAGAGCTAGCTTGATGTTTGGGAGGCTCCAAAGTAAAGTATTGGAGAGAAGATGTATTAGACTGATTACCAAACTGAAAGTTTACAGAGCTGTGGTGCTGACCTCATTGTTTTATGTCTGTGAAAGATGGACAGTCTACCAGTGCCCTGCCAGGAAATGGAATCTCTTCCATTCGAATTATCTTAGGAAGAGTCTGAAGATCACCTGGCAGTTTAAGTTACAAGTCACTGAGAACCTTGCTCAAACTAAACTGCCACGCATTCAAACTGTGCTTCAGAGAATGCAACTCTGATATGCTGGTCAAGTTGTTCGAATGCAAAACATACACTTGCCAAAAAAATTTTATGGAGAACTCACATAGGGTAAGCTTTCATATGGTGCTCAGAAGAAGATATACAAGGAAACATATGTATGTATATATGTATGCAAATCTATACAAACATGAAAATTCATTACTTTCAGTAATTATTTATTTAAAAGCTACTAACTGCAAGAATTTATATTAGGAGATGATGTATTGGTAATTGTGGTGGGACTTTTTTACTGTTTTCTCTTTTGGAGCACTTAGGCAATCAAGTGCCTTTGATGAGTCTGGTCTTTGTTTCTTTTATTAAATCTGTAGTCTTTGATGACCTGCTTACATCAAGGGAAAGCTTCGTTCGCATAGGTTTGAGTCCCATGCTTGTGATGCTCTTTGACCCTGAACAGGGTATATAAACTCGGAGGTTGGCTTTTTGTTCGGGCCTCTCACTCACTAGAAGAGTGTCTTTTTCTCAATCTAGAGGACACTCTGGACAGCCGTTGTTAAGAGCCCCCAGGGTTGAAAACCCAGATGTTATTACTTCTCGGTTAACTATGTATTGCTATGGAGAGACTGGTTTGTGATATTTGCTCTGTTTATGTAATGCATGTTTTTAATTTCTGTTTCTATTTCATCAGAAATTTAGGGTGCTGGCTTTTCCTGCTGAACTGAGTTATGATATATGTATAGTTGATTAAAACAAGATTGTTAACCCCTTAAAGTTGCTTTCCTTAGAAAAGCAGATCAAAGAACCTGTGCTAGCAGCCTTCCTGTGTCCTGTTATTTGTGTTATTTGTCTTACGGCCCTGCAGCTGCTGCTAGAAGCATTGTTGTTACAGAAGAACATATAAAGTTTAAAAAGAAAATTCATTACATTCAGTAATTATTTATTTAAAAGCTACTTACTGCTAGGATTTATATTAGGAGATGGTGTATTGGCTATTAAGGTGGGTTGTATTTTTACTGTTTTCCCTTTTGGAGCACTTAGGCAATCAAGTTCTTTTGATGAGTCTAGCCTTTGTTTCTTTGATTAAATCTGGAGTCTTTGGTGACCTGTTTACATCAAGGGAAAGCCTAGTTCACATAGGTTTGAGTCCCACGGTTGTGATGCCTTTTGACCCTGAATATGATATATAAACTCAGAGGTTAGCGTTTTGTTTGGGGCTATCTGTAACTTGAAGAGTGTCTTAAGATCTGTCTAGAGGACATTGTGTGTATCTATTGTTAAGAGCCCTCCAGCTTAAAAACCCAGATATTAGTGCTTCTTGGTTAACTATGTATTATGATGGACAGACTGGTTTCTGTTATTTGCTCTGTTTATATTTTGTATGTTTGTAATTTCTATTTGTGTTTGCTCTAAAGTTCAGGGTACTGGCTTTTCCTACTGAAGTGGATGGATGATACATGTATGGTTGTTAAAATGAGATTGTTAACCCCTTAAAGCTGTTTTCCTTAGAAAAGCAGATCAAAGAACATGTGTTAGTAGCCTTCCTGTGTCCCGGTGTTATTAGTCTTATGCCCTAGCAGCAGCTGTTAGGAACATTGTTGTTACAGATGAACATATAAAGTTTTAAAAACACATCTTACACTCCCAGAATTTGCATTCTATGGAGCAATGTGTCATTTACACAGTAAGTGACATGTAATTTGTAAAGACTATGTTTCATCTGGTCATTTCTTGACCTATCGAGTTGACTTCTCTAACCATTGTGCTACTCTCTGTGGGGATGCTAACTATAGCAATGACAGGAGAGATAATTTGAAGGAATAAAAATAGGCAAAGAGGAAACAAAACTATCACTCTTTGCAGATAATATAATGATATAGTGAGAATATTCTAGAAAATCAGCTAAAGAAGTAGGTGAGACAATAAACAGGTTTAGCAAAGTTACAGTCTATAAAATAAATCTACCTACATATGAAGAGTAATGTAAACCTTATACATAAACTACTAACAAGGAGATTACAGAAATTTATCATAAAAATTATGTACCATGACCATAAGGGATTTGTGCCTGGAAGTTAGGGCTAGTTCAAGTGATCAAAATTAACCATATCAATAAGAAAATACCAAAGAAATCTATGATAAAATCAAAAAATTCAGAAAAAGGTTTTTCATAAAACACAATACTCATCCTGGAAAACATGGAAATATAGAGTTTTTCTTTTTTCAAGATGATAAGTAGCAACTATCAAAATCCAATTGCAAGTATTCTCTAAAACAGGAGTGAACTAGAATCATTTCTAAAAGATCAGAGGTGAAGCACAGATGTCCATAATCTTCCCCATTACTCAATATTTTATTTGAAACTAGCTCTCTTGTTTCCCTTTGAGTCTTGTTGGTAATATATAGAAATGCTGATGAATTTGTGTCAATCTTTTTAAGAGAAATTAGGCTATAGGTTTATTGCTCTGCTTTTGCTCATCTTAGTTTAGTTATCAAAAACATATTTGTGTCATGAAAGGAATTTGGTTGAATTCCTTTTTACCTATTTCTTCAAATAGTATGTATAATATTTGCATTAACTTTTCCTTAAATGTTTAGTAGAACTCATTTGTAAATGCATCTGCTTCTGAGAATTTTTCCCCTTGTGGAGTGCATTTATGGATTGTTCAATTTCTTTTTCTACTAATATAATATTTAAGTATTCTATTGCCCCTTCTATTAAGTTGGGAAATTCATATTTTTGTGAACATTCATTTATTTAATTTAAAATGGCAATTTACAAGCATCCAAGTGGGCAAAATACTCTCTACTAATTGTTTAATTTCATTTTCATTTGTGGTACATTCCCCTTTTCATTTTTGATTCAAGTAGTTTGATTTTCTTCTTTTTAAAATCACATTCACCAATTATTTGTTTTTTTTCTAATTGTTTTAGTTGCATGCACAATTCATTGATTGGTTCTTTTTCTCTTTAATCAATGTACAGATTGATAGATATAAATTTTTCTTCAAGTGCTACTTTTGCTGAATCTCACAAATTTTCAAATGTTGTCATTATATGAAATGAAATTTTGATAGTTTTGAGCATTTTTTCTTTGACTTACTCCTTAGGAATAGTTTGTTTAGTTTCCAATTAACTTTTAATGTATGCTGTTGTAATATTTTATTGGATATAATTTTCATTATGCTATGGTCCAAAAAGTGTGTATTTAATATGTCTGCTTTTCTCCATTTCACTGATGGTCTTATATCATAATGCATGGTAACTTTTTTAATATATCATGAACTACTGAGGAAAAGTTATAATTCCTTTTCCTATTCAATTTTCTCCAGAGCTCTAGTTTATTTAAATTTTCTAAGATTTTATTCATCTCCTTAACTTTTTTATCTTACTTATTTTAATGTGGAAACAGCTAAAACAAAGCTTCAAAAAATGCCAATTGGACATGAACCCAACAAGAATTAAAGAAAGGGATAAGGGTGATAGAGGGAACATTAGGGGAAAAAAAGTAATACAAATTATGAAATACAATCAACAGCTAGGTAGAAAATGCTCAAAAATACTGAAGAAAATAATCTCTTAAAAGCAGAATTAGCCAAATGATAAAAGAGGTAGAAAAAATTACTGGAAAAAAAGAACTTCTTATAAAGTAGAATAGACCAAATGAAAACTGAGTTACTATAGCTCACTAAAGAAAACAGTTCTTTAAAAATTATAATCAAGAAGTGGAAATTGATTATTCCATGAGACATCAAGAAACAATAAAATAAAATCAAAGGAATGAAAAAAAAAGTGTGAAATCTATCATTGGATAAGCAACTGAGCCAGAAAACAGATAAAGGAGGGATAAATTAAGAAGTACTAGACTACCTGAAATCCAAGAGAAAAAAGAGCCTAAACATAATACATTATAATGGAAAACTGCCCTTTTAATTAGGTCCAGCAGGTAAAATTGAAATTTAAAGATTCCACTGATCTCTACCTGAAAGATATCCCAAAATAAAATCTCATCGAAAAATAATAGCCTAATTTCAGAATGTCAAGGTCACAAAGGAAATACTTGAAGAAGCCAGAAAGAAACAATTCTTATATTATGCAGAAGCAAGAAGAGTCATGCAATATTTAACAGCTTTCACCTTAAAGAAGCAGAGGATTTGAAATAGGATAAATGGAAAATGGTTTGTAATTAACAGGTACTTAAAGTAGGAAGATTGACAAAAAGGTATTATAGTATTTGAGGCAAGTGAGATTAACTAAATTTACATGTCTCCACAGCTAAAATGCATCAAGCCTCAAAGTTCAAGACTTCATCCACAATTTAATCCAATGATTTGTGTGTGGGTCTGTGTTTGTGTATGTGTGTATGTGTGTGTGCGCGCACGTGTGCGTGTTTGTTTAATGAAAGATAAGTTTATAGAAGTACATCATTGGGAAGATGAGAGGGAAAACTTCTAAATGGTTACGTTTTAGAAGAAATTCATACAGCCTATCATAAGGCTTCCAAAATTTTCTGTCCATCAGGCTTGAATGAAGATCATTATATTTAAATGTGGAAAAATGCAAAATGAACTGGAAAAGTAAATTTTGATAGTGGCGTTATGAGAGACAAAATGCTGAGTGTAGAAATTAACAAGCTAGATTCTGATTCTTGGATTTGATTTCTCTAAATTGATATTGTACCTCTTTCTCAAACCACATTTTACTATCCAGGGATACTTTCCCTCTATCTTATATTCACAAGACCACGAATTTAGAAGTCTAAAAGGCCCATGGCAGGAGTAGGATATTTGCTGCCTTGGGGCCACATCTGGCCCTCTAGGTCCTCAAGTATGGCCCTCTAACTGAATCCTAACTTCACACAATAAATCCCCATAATAAGAAGATTTGTTCTGTAAACTTGGACTCAGTCAAAAGGCCACACCCAAGAACCTAGAGGGCCACATATGACCTCTAGGCCCCACAATCCCCTTCCCTGCCCTAGAGATTCTGTAGTCCAAAACATTAATATCATTGTTCACAAAACAAACATAGAGAAATCTCAAATTATTTTCCCAAGTCACACAAGAATTTAAAAGTAAAGATGGGACTTGATACCCAGCATTTTCTCCAAAGCTTTATCATAACTTTATTGCCTTTTGTTCACTTTAAGAAACAAAATAAAGTCCTCATATTAATGTCTTTTATCATTTGAAATAATGATGAAAGCAAAGAAAATGATATTTTCATATTTTGTGTTAAAATGAATAACATTTTTGAAGACATGAAATAAAACTCATTGAACTGTGAGGTAAATGAAACTTTTATAAAGATATAACTAACAAAATATGCTTAAAAGTCCATGGACCCAAGGTTAAGAACTCTTGGATTTTCTCATTATTATTATCACATAACAATTTCAATTCTTCCAGTTTGAACCAAACATCCTTGAAAAAATAATATGCTTGGGCATATTATTTGTCACCTGAGTGTTCCATAGCTTCTTCATGGCATTTTTTACTTCTGCATTCCTTAGGGTATAGATCAAAGGATTGAGGAAGGGAGTCATGATGGTATAAAATACAGACACCAACTTATCAAGAGGGAAGGTGGTTGGGGGCCGAGTGTATATGAATATGCAGGGACCAAAGAACATGATGACAACAATGATGTGGGAGCTGCAGGTGGAGAGGGCTTTGCGCTTCCCCTCTGTACTATGATTTCTCAGGGAGTGAAGTATAAATGTGTAGGATATCATCAGCAAAACAAAGCTTACTGAGCATATGGCTCCACTGTTGGAAACTACTAAGAGGTTGTATACATATGTGTCCATGCATCCCAGCCTCAACAGAGGTTGCAAGTCGCAGAAATAGTGGTCAATCACATTGGGACCACAGAAGGGTGTATTCAAGACTGGAATTATCTGGGTAATAGAATGCAGAAATGAACCTACCCATGCCAATAAAATCAGAATCCCACACACCCTCCGGTTCATAATGACTGAGTAGTGTAGAGGTTTACAGATGGCCACAAAGCGGTCATAGGCCATTAAAACGAGGACCAATATCTCCATGCAGCCAAAGAAATGCATGGTAAATAGCTGGATCATGCATTCATTAAAGGAAATGGTATTCTTGTGAGAGAGGTTGTCTACAATGAGTTTGGGTGCTGTGGTCGTAGAGAAACAAGAATCTGCGATGGATAAGCAGGTTAAGAAAAAGTACATAGGGGAACAAAGTGTGGGACTGGTCTTGATTGTCACAATGATTAATAGGTTCCCCAACACAGTTGCAGTATAGAACACCAAGAAAATGGCAAATACTATTTTCTGCTTCTCTGGGTCCTGGGTCAGTCCAAGCAGAATGAATTCAGTCACATTGTTTCTCATCTCTAGGACTCAGGTGGGAAGGACACAGGTGAGAACTGGTTGATATAACAAAAGAATAAAGAAGAATTAATAGAGCAGAATTTGAGAGGTCTGCATAAAATGAACACAGCTTCCCTCTCTGTAGTTAACCTTCTGTTATGCCAATTTTCAAAGTATTAGATAGGAGAACTTTAAGTAGAAAGTACACCCATAATCTGCTCCAATTCATCTAACATATTTCTTATTCATAGTGTGTATGTGTGTGTGCGCGCACGTGCGTGTGTGTGTGTGTGTGTGTGTGTGTGTGTGTGTGTGTCTGTGTAAAATAAAAATTCACTCTCTATGTCTCCCTAACTTTCCAGTCTTGACATCTGGGGAGATAATTACTATAGTCTCCCAATATAAATCTTTTAGAAACAACACAGACCTAGATTGTTCTGATAAGGTAATTCCTTTCATAGAATCTCAAAATTTGAAGGGAACACATGTTTTTTGCCTACACTTATCTAAAAAGGAATATCATTTACATTTTCCCTGATAATCATCCAGCCTCCAATTGGCTATGACCACTAAAGAAGAAAATTTCTTTGTATTTCTATTATAGTTTGAAGCAGTTCAAGGTATTTAGAAGATTTTTTTTCTTATTATGATATTCATATTTGCTTCTCAATAACCCACAAAAATTGTTACTAGTTCTTGTCCTGTGAGATCAAACATTAAAAGTTCTGATCTCTCCCTGTCTCTTTCTCTCTCCCTGTCTCTCTCTCTGTCCCCTTCTCCTCCTCTCCCTTAACTGCCAGCCCTACCAATATTTGTTAATGATTAACATACTCCCTATTAAGTTTGTATTTTCCAGGGCATGATTTTCAAAATCTTACCTTTATGGTTCCTCTTTTTAAATATGCTGGAGATTATCAATGCCACTCTGTAAATATCTTACCCAAACTTATCACAATAATCCTTATGTGAGTCACCAAGAGAAGAATTCATTGGAATTATCACCTCTCTTATTCTGAACAGTAGGACTCAAACACAGCCAAAGGTCCTATTAAAATATTTATTGCCATGTCAGATCATTGACTGCTATTAAGCACATAGTTTAATACACCATGAATTAAGTTCTAGTGGAGACATGAAAGGTTATCTAGACTAATCACCTAATTTTTCAGAGACGGATGTTGAAATCCAGGGAGGTAATTTTGCTTGCCAAAAAGAATCTAGACTGGACTTCGGATTTGGCCACTATATCAGTTTCATGTTTTCCTTAGCTGGCTATGGCCCCATTATCTTATATTGGTGCTGCTAAATGGTTCAAACAAAATATAGAACTTTACATTCATCCCTATTAAATGATATGTTGTCAGGAACAATAGTAGTAGCCTGTCAAAGTTGATTTGTATCCTGATTGTATTTCAATATGTTAGGTGTCCCATCCATTTACAAATATGATGTCTATCATCTAGCTTTATCTAAGTCATTCATAAAAATGTTGAACATGGAAAAAATATCATACTTGACATGTAACTAATGATTCCAAAAACAATATAACAATAAACATATGACACTGTTATATGATCTCCATAAAATTATGTAGTGTACTCTTTTAAGGTTGGATTACTCCCATTCTATTGTTGAGGCCCGGAAAGCCGAAATAAGTTACATGACTCATTGAAGGTCACAAATAGAATAAATATCAGGAAAGAATGAAGGCTGCTGTTTCCTCCTCACTCCATGTCTATTACTCAATCTACCCCACCACAATGCCTCCAGAGACTAAGAGAGATCTTAATTACTACAAACAATATATTCATTAATTATTGCTACTTGCATCCAATATTCCACTTTTTTCCTTTTTTAAAATTTTAAAACAAGGAGAAAATATGTGTGTTACTCTTCCAGTGCTCTCACTTATCTTTGAAAACCTCATTTTTACTTCCCAAAGGACAATGCCAAATATATATTCAATATTTAATTCAATCAATCCTTGAAGTCTTGAAAGGTTATTAAAGAACACTAGCAATATCAATACAATTTTGAAGGAAAATGGGAAAGATATGGAGAAGAAAGGAGAGGGTGGGAGAGTAGAAAAGAGTAGAGCAAAAGAGAAGAGAGAAGAGGAGATAAAGAGAGAACATAGACACAAACACACCTATAGATACATACATACATACAAACATAATATAGTTACAACATAAATATATCTCAAGCTTCTAATTTATAGCATTGTCATGAGTAATACTCAAATTAAATAACACATTTAAATCACTTTGAAAATTATATTATTATTGATTTAGACCCTTTCTAGTCCAAACTATTTCTGGAGGCAGGGATCACAGTAACTTGCAGGTAAGTTTATGTTGCAACAATCCAGCTAGCAGCTGTTGCGGGGGTGAAAGACCAACACAAGCCGAACAAGAAGAACGCTACCAGCACCCTGCAAAAGCCCAGGTTCTTTTGATCTGCTTTACTAAGGAAAGCAAAGTTAAGGGGTTGACAAGCTTACTTTAATTCAGCATACAAATACCATTCACTTAGTTCAGGGGAAAAAGCAAGCACCCTGAACTTTGGAACAAATACAAACAAATTACAAACATCGACAGACAGACCAAATACTGTTCATAGTTACCAACACCTAGTTTCAGCCAGGGCGCTCATAACAAGGGCTGGCCCAGAGTCAGCCACTGTGGGTAAGTGCTCCAAAAAAGAGAATGCCAGCCCCTGGTTTTATATCTTTTTCAGGGTCAAGGGTGAGTCACACGTGAGACTCACCCACGTGACCTAGAATGGTCACAAAGAGGCGACTTAAACCCACGTGGTCTAAAAGCCTCTGATGTTCCAAACATGTCACTCAAACTCATGTGTAAACTAGGACCTCCCCTGAGGCAAGGAGGTCACCAAGGACTGCCAAATCTAATCAAGGAAACAAAGTCCAAACTCTTCAAGGGCACTTGGTTAAACTGAGTGCTAAAGGCCATTTTGTTTACCAACACAATTTACCAAACTGGGAACTGAAAGAAGTGTGAGAAGAAGATTTTAGTCTAGAAAACATTCCCCTTTGCTTTATTACAAGATGACAAAACTTGAGTTTGAGTCAAACAATCTTAAATTAAAAATCAGACACTAACTTAGAGGCCACCTAATCCAAACTGGTCATTTTGTAAATGAAAAAAAATATATAGTACAAGAAAAGTTATTGGCCCAAGGTTACTGTAAGTGCTAAGCTGGGGTTCAAATTCACATTGTATAACGCTAATATCAGGCCTTTATCAGCACTGGAAATTCCAGCGTGACAGCTACCCTTGAAATGATTTAGTTTCTTGTCCTGTAAGTCAAAGACAAAAAATAAACCTTTATGAAGCACTAGGAACTTTAAATTGGTTGCTCATTTGATATCCACAACAACTCTAGAAGGTAGGT
The DNA here is from genome assembly GCF_011100635.1 of Trichosurus vulpecula. Classification (NCBI taxonomy): domain Eukaryota; kingdom Metazoa; phylum Chordata; class Mammalia; order Diprotodontia; family Phalangeridae; genus Trichosurus; species Trichosurus vulpecula. Next base: position 261,508,972 of record NC_050578.1, on the reverse strand, counting down.
GCTATTATTATCCTCATTTTAGTGTTGTGCGAACTAAGGCAAATAGAAGACAGGTGGTTTTCACAGGGACACAGAGTTATTAAGCACCACAGGCTTCATTGGAACTTGACTCTTCCTGACTTCAGGCTCATAACTGTCTCTTCTGTACCACCTAGCCAGCTAGGTACTAAGCAAATAATCACATTTGCCTTTAAAATAGCACTTTAAGGAAGGCCCAGTTTTGGAATTACAAAATTTTATATAGAATCAACAACATATAAGTTCCAGGATTTAAGGACTACAGTGTTGTTATCCTTAGTTTGCAAACAAGAAAACTGAAGAACATGCTAGATATGTCATTTTGCAAAATATCACAAATCAGAAGTATACAATGTAAGATTTGAACTCAGAATTTCTGAGATACAAAAAAGTCCAGACTTTGAACCACTACATTGCATTTGCTTAATAATAGGATACTCTGAGAATGAAAATATTTTAGTCATTACTTTATAACCATTAATGAGTATACTAAATAAGCACCAATGTAATTGGTCTAAAAATAGAAAGGAAAGTGAAGAGGTAAATACATCCAAAAGTATACTTATTTACATTTATGGTTGATGACCCAGAGAGGTATTTCAAGAGCTTATTATGTGTTCACAAACTAATAACAGTAATAAAAATAACAATTTTGTACTGCTTTAGGGCATTCAGAATATCTTACATGATATTAATTTCATTCACACAACAATCCTGAAAGATAGGTACTAGTATTATCACCATTTTATAGTAATGAAACTGATGTTGAGGAAAGTTAAGTGAGTTTCTCAGTCACATGTCTTATTTGTATGTGAATTTCCATTTGAATTCAGGTATTCTTGATTCCACATCCAGCCCTCTGGCTACTTCAACACCAAATTACCCAGATATAAGTCAATCTAAAACCACTATGTCTGCACAGTTCAACTTCTGGGACAACCCTTCCATTTTCCATTAGATTTTTTTTTCATTTGTTAAAATTTTCCTTCATTTCCTTCTTTTTTCTGTCTGTCTTTTTTATTGAGCATTTTCTGCCTCTGGATGCATCCTCTTATATTCTCTTCCATGTAGACCAAATTGTTTTTTTCAAGAAAATTATAGATAAATACATCCATATTAACAAACACTGACAGATAACAAGTACATTGTGATTCCCTCTCAGGTCTTAAAAGAAGAAAAATGAATGATGCAGTCAGCTGTAGTTTGTTAAACAATTAGAGAGCTGCCTCAGTGGTGCACCTGGCAATATGGGAAAAGAGGACCAGATACTGCAAGACCTTCCTGGAGCCACTGAAATTATACCATTTCAGCAAACTCCTACTCAAAATATTAGCCTTTAATGTCGTATTTTGTCTGTCTCTGTCTCTCTTTGTCTCTCTGTCTCTCTCTCTGTCTCTCTCTCTCATTCCAGCACGGAGATATATGAAGGGCACGGTAGCTGCTACAACCTATCTTAGATACCATTTCATCAGGGGACCCCAAGCATATACCTGAATTAACTGCAAGTTGGAGTGTTGAGTGCATCCCAATCTATCATACCTGGACTTCTATACTCTACAGTCTGTCAATCCTTGTTGTTAAAAGAGAATCAAGTCAGTCTCATTGATTCATTGGCACCTGTATTCTAACCACATCCTTGTTAGTCAGGAACATACCAAGTTCTACTCAATCAAAATTCAGTCCCAGACAAAATCAACAATCTATGGGTTATGGCATATCACAATAGTTATTTAAAATACCATTAAAATTAAGGTTATCATAAACTGTTACTGCTTGTCTTTAGTCACTGATTCATCCCCAACTTCCTATTCAATTTCCAAAGATAATTGGCCCCTGATGGTAAAAACAAGTGCTTGAAATACATCAACTTTTTTTTTTCAATAATGATTGGAGTACTAACAAGTATTAGTTAACTAATATTAGGGAAGAGTCCTAGACTAGTCGTCACCTTTTGTGTGACCTTAAGTGCAAACATATAAGTGACCTTATGCATGATACAACCTCTCAGAAACTTTCTTATCTATGAAATGAATGATTCAGACTAGAGTACATCGAATTTTCTTTCTACCTATGAAATGCCATGAATTTCCTATAAGCAATGGACGAAAAGTACTACAAACTTTAGTTTTGACTTTATGTTCTTTGATTTTACTTGTGGAAGTTAGACATATGAAGACCACATCATACACGAGAGAAAAATAATTGAAGAGATTTATTACTTCGTATCTAAAGAATAAATAATCTTTTGATCCTTAGAGTATAGTCTTAAGCTATTTGATACTATTTTTTTCTAAAATGAAGTATCTATTTTTATCAATTTCAGATGATCTTAATGCAGTATGATTTAATATAATTCCATATAAAATGCATACACAGGTAAGTAAAAGTTGAACTGAAAACCTGGAAGTAGCTTGGAGAATGCTGATTAGATAATAACTAGCAATGGCAATAATCACAATTAGACCACTGAGACACATAATCTCTACATTTCTCTCAGACCTTTTTGACCCACTTTAGGATTTGTTTCCTCATTCCTTCTCCCATCTCTTTGCTTTCTCCCTTCTCCAGTAAAATCGCAAAGCTCAGACTGGTTTTTATCATCTTACATATATGTTTGTGTTTACTTAATAAAATGTGAGGTTTCATATTATTTTTAAAAGCACATGACTTGAGAATATTTTCTTGTGCTTTCAAGAAAACAAAATAAAATTAATAGTTTTCATTTTTTATTTCCCTGTTGTCTTTGATTGATTTTCTTTCCCTTTGGGCTCAATAGGCTTTGGAAAAATAAAAGATTTTGATCTCTGATCAAACCATTACCCACATTATTATGTTCTTTTAACAATTGACAATGTATTACATTTACTTTAAAGAAAGGCAAAGACTGAAGCTTGACAATCTGGTTTTGTCTCTGTATCATCTCTGCAGTATTAATTCTAAGGATGTTAGTGAGCTATCTGTGTAATAGCCATGTTCTATGGTTGAAAGGGCACTTGAACAATGAGGAACCATGGGTATCCCTAGATCTGTGGCTCGAAGCCTAATACAGCTAGGTTTATTTTTACCTGAAATATTTTTCAAAAAATTTTAGAAGTTCTTTTCTTCCTATTGATGTATTAATTGGCAATAATTTAGATATGACCCACTTACTTTGCAAGAATCATGGGCATCCAATGATGTGTGTGTGAGTAAAGAATGTTGTCATAACTACACATGCAGTAAAACTAAATGAATACAGAAAGAAATAATTATTACATATAGTCAAAGAATTCAGAAATGTCTTAGAACCTGATTGGTCTTCTCTAGTCATTGCTTCGGCCTTTTCTGTTCCCTGATCAAACAGCCTCAGTGTTCCTCCATAATGTAAAGTGAGTCTATCCTTGCAACTGATATAAAATATCTTGTCTGCAAATCATCATTTCATTCAGATTATTTTTAGAATGGTAAACTAACCATAGAGTATTGGCAGCCAAGACATAGAGTAGATTATGATGATTGCTCTGTGGGTAGAGTGTTTGGCTTGGAGTCAAGAAGACAGGAGTTTAAAGACCACCTCAGACAATTTTTAGCTATATGACTGTGATAAAGTCAGTCTTAGCTTGTTTAGCAATATAAAGGAGGTAATGATCACAACTAGCTCCCTGAGTGGTTTTGAAGATCAAATAAGGTAACATGCAAAGTGCTCTATGATCTTTATAGCATGTTATAAATGTTATGTATTATTATTAGAAAAAATAACAGTGATTGGAATGTGGTAACTAGATATTGGTAGAGGTAAATGAATTTAGAGACAATTTGAGTCAATTAGGGAATAAAGAAGAGAATAAGAATGAGAAAACAAGGAGAAATAGATGATTGGGCAATATCCATTGCTTCATCATCTCATCCTGTGTCTTTTACCCACTGACCAAGATATGAGTGCTAATAGAATTACCTGATCAGGAATTCTCAGCTGAACACAAGGCCACCTTATCCAAATTTGTCATTTTTAGTATGAGGAAATTTAGGCATAGAAAAGGCAAGTGAATCCCTCAAACCATACAGGTGTCTGAGGTTAAGAGGTTAACTTGATCCTGTTTCCTGTGATTCCCTATCTTTGGACATTATTCTTTAAACAATACTATTTCTTGGCTATCACATAGTCTTTAGTTCATAATTGTATCCCTTTTATAGATCCCATTCACTTAAGTACTAAAACAAAGAAGGCAACACAAGAATAAAAGCTCCAAATTTATCAGAATCATTGGAGAATCACTCGCCTTTCTTCATCTTTCTTAACTGGAACCTGAAGACCTCTTAGTGATTTTATAACTGATTATTCTGAAGTTATGGAGAGGCTTCTACAAATGCAAAATTTACTGCTTGGGTTTAATTTTACTTGTTCCTTGTAGAAGATCCAGCACATCATGAAGGTCAATGGGAACAGTGAGCCTAGAAACAGGTTGTTCAGAACTTCAGGTGGAAAATTGTATCACAAAGGCCATCAACCTTAAATTGGCCTTCCTAGCTATTACCTTATGAATGTTATTGGCTTTCTATTTTCACCTTTCCAATTCTTGCCTCCTTAGATGGAAATTCACTTACAAACTTAGCCTTTCATCTTCTATCCTCAGAACATACAATCAATTAAAGTAGAAATTATTAAAATCTCATCCTTTTTTAAGAACCATGCTAAGCATTATCACATCCGAATGAGCTTGTTGTAACATCAGTTAAAATTATACTGTTGTGTAGTGATAAGAGATCTGCCTGTGGATTCGGTTCTGTTACATGCTATGATGATCCTGGAAAGCCAAATTACTTAGTGCCATAGTTCCAGATGAAATATTTTAAGATTATAAATTACAGAAAAGTTGGTGGTCTGTACTGAAACAGACAATCCCTTCAAAAATACTCACTATTCCAAGAAAATCCAACAAAATAACCAAGATCAGTGAACATTTTTTTAAAAATAAGCAATATACAATGTTCCTGGGATTACAAACCCATCGCACTTCCTTCCTGAGACTCAGAAGTCATACTAGATAAGTTACTTACCTTTGACAGAAGAAAAGGGACACATTAAATTTTGTAAAGAAAATAACATTTTTCCCTTTTCTGTTATAATAAAGGACAGAGCTATACTCTCTCTGACCTATACTCTGATCCACAGTTAACACTTAAAGGACAAAGCCTTTCTTAGTCATACAAATTCTTATAGATATTGAATTAAATTTCAGAAACTTAAAGACCTGACTCAGGCCCCAGGGAAATAAGAGGCTGCCCTCCATGGGATGGTTGGCACCTTTAGCTCATTTGACTTTGGTCAGTGAAGAAGTGAACTTCCCTAGCCAATTAGCACCAGTCTGCCCATTGCCAGGCTTGGCCACAATTATCAGGGAAGGGAACTGTATAATCAATGTACTTTTTCTGCCGTCTGTGCAGGTTAAATAACTTCATTTATGACATCATTTCTGAGATAAATGTCTCATTTATGAATGTCCTGGAAGGTCTCTTTTCAATAACCCAAAGATGCTCAGAAGTACATTTCACAGGATTTGATGCAATTCACAGTTTAAGAAGATTCATTAAAAGCAAGTGTGCCAGGCAATGTATTACATGCCAGGAAAGAAAAACAAAAACACACATAAAAAGAAGCCAACCCCTCCCTCACTTTCTACATGAGGTATAAAGCATATATAGAGATAAGTAAATGCAATACATACATATATATATATATATGTATATGCAGGCATATATATATACATATACATACATATATGTCCATGTGTACATATACACAGAGATAGAGATAAAAGCATAGATAGATAGATAGATAGATAGATAGATAGATAGAGAGATAGATAGATAGATAGATAGATAGATAGATAGATAGATAGGTAAAGTGAATACATAACAAATAAGAGAAGGGGGAAAAACTCTAATGACTAGAGAGGAGTGATCAGGAATTTCTTATGAATAGAGTATCACATGAGCTAACTCCAGAACAAGCCTAAGGTTTCCAAAACACAAATTAAATTATAAGCATTTATTCTGCACCTACTGTTTGTTAGGCACTGCATTGGACACAGGGAATACAAAGACAAAAATTTAACACTATATGCCTTCATATGGTCTTTTGGGAGAGCAACATGTACATATCTGTGCCTACATTACTTTCCAAATAAGGTCCATTAGCCCAGTCCTCCCCTCTAGAAGCAAGACTATTAAATCAATGCCAATCTCTTATACTGCAGCTTTTTGAATATTTGGCAGAATCATGTACCATATCCGTCTATATCTTTTTTTCAGTTTAAATACCTCTTATTCCCTGAACATTTAGTAACGTTGTCTTGTTTTCAGTCCCGTTCCCTTTTACCTTCTCTCTACTTTCATATATTTCCTAGAATGTAGGTGTCGATATGGAACATTATGACTCAGCTGAAGTCTGAATAGGGAAGCAGGATACTGGTACCATCATACCTCTCTTCTGAGCATACGTAAATAAAGGTTACAAAAAATAGGTAGATAAATAGATAGATACATACATACATACATAAATACAGATGGATAAATGGATAGATGGATTGATGGAGGGGTGAGATAAAGAAAATAAGTGGTGGAAAGATAGATAAATGATAACTGATTGATTATAGGTATACAGACAGACATAAATTTTTGATAGACATTTAGAAAGATAGATGAAGATAAGAGTTGGAGAGACAAAGCTAAATAGATATAAATAGTCGATGGTAGATAAATGAATATGTAGTAAATAGACAGTAGATAGATTGACAGATCTGAACATTAGCTTCTCTCTAGTAAATAGTAACTAGTCAATAAACATTTCTAAGTGGCTACTATGTTCTAGGCTTTTTAACAAACAATGAAGATACAAAACTATAATTCCTGCCTTCAAGAAGCTGCTAACCTAAAGAGAGAGAATGGACACTCTTAAAATAAGATGTCTGGATCACCAAAATGCCAAGGCTTCTCTGCCTTCCGACATACTTGGCTGCCTTCATGTTCCAACTAAACTCCTTTCTCTCCAAGGAGCCTTTCCTCTTCCTCTGCAATGCTAGTATCTTGCATACATTGATCATCTCCAATTTATGCAGTATATATCCTATTTGTGCATAAATGTTTGTGTGGGAATGTTTGTGTAAGGGAACTGCATAATCAATGTACTTTTTCTGCTGTCTATGCAGGTTAAATAACTTCATTTATGACACCATTTCTGAGATAAGTGTCTCATTTATGAATGTCCTGGAAGGTCTGTTTTGAACAACCCAAAGATGCTCAGAAGTACATTTCACAGGATTTGATGCAATTCAAAGTTTAAAAAGATATATTAAAAACATAATGTGCCAGGCAATGTATTACATGCCAGGAAAGAAAAACAAAAACACACATAAAAAGAAGCCAACCCCTCTCTCCCTTTCTACATGAGGTATAAAGCATATATAGAGGTAAGTAAATGCAATACATACATATATGTATATATATGTATATACAGGCATATATATACATATATGTCTGTGTGTACATATACACAGAGATAGAGATAAAAGCATAGATAGATAGATAGATAGATAGATAGATAGATAGATAGAAAGAGTGAATACACAACAAATGAGAGAGGGAGAGAAAACTCTAACGACTAGAGAGAAGTGATCAGGAATTTCTTATGAGTAGAGTATCACATGAGCTAACTCTTGAACAAGCCTAAGGTTTCAAAAACAAAAATCAAACTATAACCATTTATTCTGCACCTACTATTTGTTAGGCATTGCATTGGACTCAGGGAATACAAAGACAAAAATGTAACACTATATGCCTTCATATGGTCTTTTGGGAGAGCAACATGTACATATCTGTGCCTACGTTACTTTCCCAATAAGGTCCATTAGCCCAGTCCTTCCCTCTAGAAGCAAGACTATTAAATTAATGGCAATCTCTTATACTGCAGCTTTTTGAATATTTGGCAGAATAATGTACCATATCCACCTACATCTTTTTTTCAGTTTAAATACCTCTTATTCACTCAACATTTACTAATGCTGCCTTGTTTTCAATCCCCTTGCCTTTTACCTTCTCTCTACTTTCATATATTTCCTAGAGTGTGGGTGTCAATATGGAACATTATGACTCAGCTGAAGTCTGAATAGGGAAGCAGGATAGTGGTACCATCATACCTCTCTTCTGAGCATATGTAAATAAAGGTTAAAAAAATAAGTAGACAGATAGATAGATACATACGTACAGATACATAAATGGATAGATGGATTGATGGAGGGGGGAGATAAATAAAATAAATGGTGGAAAGATAGACAAATGATAGCTGATTGGCATACAGACAGACATAAATTTTTGATAGACAGGCAGAAAGATAAATGAAGATAAGAGCTGGGAGAGACAAAGCTAAATAGAAATAAATAGTCGATGGTAGATAAATGAATGTGTGGTAAACAGTCAGTAGATAGACTGACAGATCTGAACATTGGCTTCTCTTTAGTAAATAATTAGTCAATAAACATTTCTAAGTAGCTACTATGTTCTAGGCTTTCTAACAAACAATGAGGATACAAAAGCATAGTTCCTGCCTTCAAGAAGCTACCAACCTTAAGGGAGAGAATGGATACTCTTAAAATGAGATGCCTGGATCACCAAAAGGCCAAGGCTTCTCTGCCTTATGCCACACTTGGCTGCCTTCATGTTCCAACTAAACTCCTTTCTCCCCAAGGAGCCTTTCCTCTTCCTCTGCAACGCTAGTATCTTGCATATATTGATTATCTCCAACATATGCAGTATATATCCTATTTGTGCATAAATGTTTGTGCAGGATCCCCTTCATTAGACTATGAACTGCTTAAAGAGCTCAGAACCTCTTTTTTGATTTACAGAATAGGAAATAATGCTCTTTCAGTTCTCCACAACCTAGGATCTGTGAAATTCCTTTAAATATTATTTTCATAATTGTGTTTCAATATAATTAGTTTCCTTTGTAAATCTATGCTTTTATATATTTTAGGCCTATGAAACATTTTTCAATGAAAAGTTTTATCTGAGATACTTGAAAAGTTTTTCCATTTGTTTTACCACATGACCAAAAAGATCCATCATATGCCTGGCTCTATCTTTGCCTCTTTTTCTGTGTCTGTCTATTCCTCTATCTCTCTGTGATTCTATCCCTTGGTCTCTGCCTCTGCCTCTGTTTCACTATCTCTCACTGTGTCTTTGTCCACCTCATACACACGCACACAGAAACACAGTGAGTATGAAACTCAGCTCTCTGGTTATAGTATGTTAAGTTGTAGTGTGACTATTATCATTTTGGCACACACACATATCAGATATATACATATATCTATTCACATATGCATTCCTGTGTATACATGTCTACATATAGATGGGTAAGTATCTATTTATACATGTATTTATGCACATATATTTTGAATCTTTGAAGAAAATCTCAAATCTCAAATACAAAAATGGATCTGGGATCTTTTTTATGTTCCTTTTTAATGATTCTTGTAACCAATTAACAACTGCCTATCCTGTGCTACTCTTATCTAGGTCATTTCGTTAGTTCACCATAATGGATTCACCCAACAACCTGTGATTCCTCCTAGTTTTCTCCTAATGTGGAAAACAGAGACACAGCCCTCTGGTTAGCTACCTTGTTATTACTTGATTTCCAGCATACCTTCTTTTATATAATGTATTTCAGTGATAATATTCTTTATTATTGTTTTACAAAGTGCAATTTGTGTAATGTGTTACACCATATTCACATGTCTCATATGACTGTACATTGTCCTTCATGTGTTGGCTGTATTTTCATTCATTCAAAAAAAATTATTTATTTATTTTCACACCCAATGTTTAAATTTTGAGTTCTATATTCTTTCCCTCTTTCCCACCTTTCTCCAATCTGTTGAGAAGGCAAGCCATAGGACATCACTTGCAAAAGTGTGAAGTCATGCCAGCCATACTTCCATTTTAGTCTTGTAGAAAAAAAAAGCAAGAAAAATAAAGCAAGTGAAAAAATTATGATTCAGGCTTCACTCACAGTTCATCAGATCTCTATGGAAGTGGATAACATTTTTCATCATGGATTCTATGAAATTTTTTTGGTTCATTGTCATTGTGGAGTTATATGTTGAAGTACAATCAGAAGGCCACGTTGAGTTGAAATTCTGGTGTGAAATAGAGAATAATATATAATAATTAAGGGTCATCTGTCTTCTACACTCTTTTTGGTGACCTATTCATTTATCTTCCCAAGAACCAGGCTCCCAAGTCACAATCAAACATCTCCTCATGATTCCTTCAGCATACTCTACCCCCTTTCCATTTCTCCATTATATATTGAGTATCATCAATAAAGCACATTTGCCATGAAGGCAAAAGTTACCTTGGCAATTTGTATTAATGTCCCTAGCACCTTGTATAATGTTTGCATTTAGTGAGTTCAAAATGATTGATTTAACTATCCATCCATCTATCCATATATCTATCTATAATCTATATGTCAATCATCTATCAAGCAAACTTGGAAAGAGAGGTTGTGAAAGGCTTTAAAAGCCAAACAGAATGCTGGTCCCTCATGACCAGTCCATCAGCACTTGCCTGCCATGATTCTTTTATACATTTCTTTTATTTTTCTTATCTTGAGTATTGCTTCTTTTATCAGGGCAAAAGGTCCAAGCATAGAATTTTCTCTTTAACAATCTGGCAAGAACCAGCCAGGAGACTTTTTGAGGGTGCTCCCTCTGTCGTTTATCACTAAGAATTGGCCTTCTCCACTTCTTTGCAAGCCAGCATTTAGGCATTGTCTGATAGAGTGCTGGAGTAGACAAGGGCATATGGGTACTAAGTGACAGAGGAAGAATACATATCAGCCAAGTACTTGAATCCTCATACACATACTCTATGCACTATTCCATTTTGCTACAATAAATTACCATATACTATTTTCACATGTAATTTTTAAATTTAAATTTTTAAAATTTATTTTTACATTTCAGCAATGCTTTCCACAAGATTTGGAGTTACAATGTTTTCCTATTTCTACCATCTCCCCACCCCAAGATTGCGTATATGATGATTGCCCTTTCCCCAGTCTGCCCTCCTTTCTATCACCCCACTCCACCATCTATCCTTTTTCTCCTTACATTTTTGTAGGGCAAGATAGATTACTATACCCCATTGACTATATACATACATATATGATTTCCCAGTGGCATGTAAAAACTTTTTTTAAACATTTGTTTTTAGAACTTGAGTTCCAAATTCTCTCCCTTCCTCTCTCCCCACCCACTTTCCTTGAGAAGGCAAGCAATTCAATGTCGGTTATACATATGTCATTATGCAAAACACTCCCATAATAGTCATGTTGTGAAAGACTAACTATATTTCCCTCCTTCCTACCCTGCCCCCTTTATTTAATTTCCTCCCTTTCTGTCCCTTTTCAGAAGTATTTGCTTTTGACTACCTCCTCCCCCAATCTGCCTTCCCTTTTATCATCCCACCTTTAATGCCAAGGACCACATACCAGGACTGTCACCCAGATACAAGCAGGGAAAAGCAAGGGAAACTTGTTTCAGTGCCAGCAAAGTGATCCCTGTACTCTTACTCTGATTGGCCACTCGATTTTCCCTACGGTATTGGCCTGGGGCTCCAGAAGCAGCTGCTGCCACTGCTACCACCGCTGCCACTGCTGTCATAGCCCTGGAGATGCAGCCTGACCATGCATTTCTCTACCCAGATCCAACAATTTTCCCCCTTACTTGCTCCATTGTCTTTGGCATCTGTGTGTTAAGAAGTCAGGAAACTGGCACAGGTCAGTGATTCAGGGCCTTGAGGACAGCTCTCTTTGGTCTACTCACCCCTGGTCTGTCCTGGTGTGGCCTATGCTGGGCTGTGCTCTGCTCTTAGCATGGTGCACCAGGCCCTTCCCAGTGACCATGCAGGCTACCTTGGGCTGGAGACTTGTTTCACTCCATTATTTTATGGGTTCTGTAGCTCTCTAATTTCTTTAGAGTGATTTTTTACAGGTGCTTGGAGGGATTTGGCAGAGAACTCAAGGGAGTCCCTATTTTCAAGCTGCCATCTTGACTTTGCCTAAATTTAAATTTCATTGTTGTTTGTTTGTTTGTTTGTTTTGCTTTCTCTAATCTCATTCTTCACATTGACAGTTGCCCCCTCCTATTGACCTACCCAGTCTGGACTTCTTGAATGTAATTTATTCTTCTTAACTTTCTCTCTGTCTCTCTGTATCTCTCCGTCTCTGTACCTCTCTTTGTCTCTCTCTGTCTCTCTCTCTGTCTCCCTCTTTCTCTCTCTTTCTCTCTCCTCCTAACCAATTTATTGCCTTAATTTGAATGGTATTCACTTTCAGGGCCCCATTGCAATAAATGGATTTAATTCACCCATTCCCTACTCCATTCCCCATCTAATCTGAAAACTAATTCATATTGAAATGATCATATTCAAATTCAAGAGAATTTGAAATCAAATGAAAGATTGTATGAAATTTGGTACAATAGGAATTCAGAGAAGAGAAACATCATGTGATAGATTTATCAGTAAAGAATTGATGAAAGAGGACAATTATAAGATTAACTTTGTCAACTTAGGTGGTACAGTGGATAGAGCTCTAGGCATGGAGTCAGGAGGAGTCAAATTCAAATCAGGCCTCAGACATTTACTTACTAACTGTATAGCCCTGGAAAAGTTATTTAACCACTGTCGGCCTCAATTCCTTATCTGTAGAATGAGGAAAATAATAGCTTCTATCTCCTAGAGGTAGTTGTGAGGATCAAACAAAATTATAATTGTAAAGCACCTAAAATGGTACATGACATATCGACTAAGTAAGTGATAGATATTATTAGTAAATACTATTTTCAAGGAAGGGAATATGATTAAGAAATAAAGAGGAATGGGTAAAGTGTTCAAATCCACAGGGACATAGTAACATCTTTGATGTTTTAGCCAATACAAAGTAAAAGGATCCTTCAGTATCCTTCCATTTTATTCTGTTTTGTTTAGTCCACGATGTTTAGCCTCTCTAATTTTTAGATCAGTAGAATCAAATTCTGGCTGGTTCAAACATCTAGGAAACAACCCTATGTTCCTCAAAACCTATTTCCAATTGAAAGTTATTTGTCTTATCTTTTAGTGTCTCAAGAAGTAAGCAGGCAAATTGTGCAGTGGATAGAACATTGCACCCATTATCAAGCCACCTGAGTTCAAATTCAACCTCAAAAATTTAATAGGTCTGTGACTGTGGGCAAGTTACTTGACTTCTATCTACTTAAATTTCCTTGTCCATAAACTCTGTTAAGGGTAGCACTTCCTTCTAAGGTCATCAATCATAAGGAGAAAACGAGGTGATATTTGTAAATGTAAAATGGTATGTAAATCTGAAATGCCATATAAAAGTTAGCTATTATTATTAATAATGATAATAAATGTTACTTGGTATTACTTAATTTCTCTCTCTCTCTCTCTCTCTCTCTCTCTCTCTCTCTCTCTCTCTCTCTCTCTCTCTCTGTGTCACACACACACACACACACACACACACACACACACACAAACCTTTGGTGTTCCTGTAAAGTTCTTTACATGGACCATATTACACCTTGTTTCTTAGAAAACTTTCAGGCAAATATAATCTATATCTAATAATATCTATTACAAATCCAATAAAGTAATATTTAACATGTCACTCTTCTTTTAAAATTATATGCCAATCCATGCTGAAATAAAATCCACAAATTCTAAAGTGAAGTATTCTAAGCAAGCTCATGGAGTAAGCTTAACTAGAGGAATTGGACAGTGGGGAAAACAACAATGGGAACTCAAAGTTGTAGGCTAAATTTCTTTTGATTAAAAAAATCTATGTTTTTTTTGTAATAACTTTTCCCTAGTCTCATTTTTTTCCTCTTTTCTTTTCATCACAGAATTAGAGTTAGAAGTAATCTGAAAGGAAAGGTCATCTAGGCTCCTGTTTTCCATTTTAAAAAGACCAATAGTTGGGAATTGATGTGGCAATGCCACACAAGAAATACAAAGGCAAGAAATACAGACATCAAAATCCTTCCCATTGGTTTGAGTATTCCCATACCAGTTCCACTGAACCTAGAGAATTTCTTTCCTCACAGGTGCCTGTTTGTTATGTTAATAAAAATGTGAATATCTTACTCATCCATTAATATGCCCATGTGACCTGCCTGAGTCACATGAGTCTGAGTCACATGAAGCGTGTGGTGGGAGGAGTTTCCTGAACAGGTAAAGCAGGAAAGGTGGAACAGAACTGAGAGGAAGTGAGATAGAGCAGTCAGAACTGGAAGAGAGACACAGAGCAGAAGCTAGCATAAATGAGAGAGAGTGATTTTGCTGAGGGTGTTAATTTGTGGGAAGGACTTAAAAGAGGGAAGGTTTGGGGATGGTTGTGCCCCTGCATTGAAAACGTATATAAATTTCTGTCTCGGTATGATGCATTTGGCTTTCTGGTTTGGGGATTTGGCTTTCTGGTATTTGAATAAATGCTTTGGGTTTGCCTTCAGTGTAGCAAGTCTATTATATTTTGTGATTCAAAACTATGCCACTATACTCATAGCAGCCACAGGCACTGTGGGTATTGTGTTGGTGCTACAATTTTTCATTTTCTGACTGACAATAAAAATCTCAATTTAAGGTTTTTCTTTATGTGTGAAATTTTAAAAGAAGAAAATCCAGTCTTTTATGATGTTCATATTAAGTAGAAGTGATTTAACAAAAATAAAATTTGTTTTGCAATATGATTTGCACATTTGAATTTGCCGAATGATTCATTCATATCAGACTGTGTAAGAACCATGTTACTTGCAGCTAGTGTCGCTTTGTAAGACCAATAACACCAGCACACAGGAGGGCTGCTAGCACAGGATCTTTGATCTGCTTTTCTAAGGAAAGCCACTTTAAAGGGTTAATAATCTTAGTTTAATTAAACACACACACACATATACACATATATATGCATGTGTGTGTGTGTGTGTGCATGTGTGTGTATTTCACTTACTTCAGGGGAAAAGGTCAGCACCCTAAACTGCAGAGAAAACACAAACAGAAATTACAAGCAGAAATTATATAAACAGAGCAAAAGTACCCAAAACAACAAACAGGCTTCTAGCCATCTGAACAAGACATTACACACAAAGCTACAATAGAGAGAAGCACCTACATCTAGGTTTTTCAAAGCTGGGGGGCTCCTTAATAGCTACCCAGAGTCTCATCTGGTAAAATTACACCACACTCTTCCCATGAGTAAAAGCAGTTCTGCTGTACTCAGTTCTGTGGCTCTCACCCTCTGGGCTCTCTTTATGTACAGTCTTAGCTGGCATCTGATTGGCTGGAACATACTTCTCTGATTGGCTAAATTCATGCACATCTGATTGGCTAGAACTCAGCACACATCTTATTGGCTCTAGTCTTACCACTTCTCCTTAGGGCCCTGAGGGTTTCACACCTCTCCTGACATAATTGGCCAAAGAGAGTGCACCCAGGAAGTAAAGGCCTTGTTTAATGGACTGGGAAGATCTTTAATCACATTAACACTACAGATTGGAAAAAGTTTCTGCCCCTTGATCAATGTATCAACCAAATATTTATTAACCATTTATTATTGGCAAGGCTTTCATAAAATAGACCAACCAGCAAGGATTCAGAGATTATGTATTTATTCACCTGGTTTTTTTTTTTGTTATTTGACCAACTGGAGCCAATCTTTCCCATGAAGCCCCTCTTTTGCCTGTTTCGTCTTCAGCTGAAGTGATTAACTTAGGTTTTAAAGAGATAATATCCTCCCTGATGACATTGGCAGAAGCAGCAGTAGCAGCTTATTATCAGTGGCCATATATTGCTTATAGGTTTCCAAAGCACTTAACATTTACAATCTTCTTTCACTCTACCTACTCTATGAGATAGGTGCTATAATTGTTCATACTTTATAAGTAGGGGAAGTGATTCTGAGAATTTTAGTAACTTTCCTATTGTCATAAAACAGGAAACAAACATGGCAGAATTAGAATTCAAGTCTTCATGATTCTAAGTCTAGGATTCAATGCACTGGGCCAACTAAGAAAATGTGTGTGTGTGTGTGTATGTTTATGTATGAATATATGTGTATATATACATATATATGTATGTATATGTGTGTGTTTGTGTGTATATATATATATCTGTGTATACACACACATGTGCACATATATACAAACACACACACACACACACACACACACACACACACACACATTGGTTTTTTGTTGTCCTTCATTCTTGAAGAGGACCAAAATGACACCACTATACTTGAGTATATGTGTCCAACTGTGGCTGATCAGGCCTATGTCGGGCACAAGTGGTCCATATGAACATTTGGGGTGGATACACCAAACTTGCCCATCCTGCATGTCCTTTGAGATGTTTCAATTCTGCTTTGCTCATAGAGCACAGAATATTCTCTGATGTGGGAATGACATGCTGAGCAGTTCTGTTCCCAAGTTCCAAGATGTCTCCATTGTCCATTTCTATAAAGGTAAAGGAAATAGATTCTCCTGAGACAACCGTGGGGCAAGGGGAGTTGGGGGTGGGGTGGGTGATCATCTGTTAGCCATTGCTTGCAAGATTCTTGCCAGAGTCCTCCTTAATAGGCTGCTCCTTGACTTGGAAGGTGGTCATCTACCTGAGAGCCAGTGTGGCTTCACAAAGGGTCGAGGAACAGTCAATATGGTGTTTACTGCATGAGAACTACAGGAAAAATGCCAGGAGCAGAAAAAAGGTTTGTAAACAAGATTTGTAGATCTGACCAAAACTTTTGATACTGTTAGTTGTGAGGGATTATGGAAAATTATGTCAAAACTTCATTGGCCAGAGAAGATCATCAGCATTTTATGTCAATTTCATGACAGCATGTTTGTGAGTGTCCTAGAATATGGAAAATGCTCTCATGGCTTTCCAGTCACCAATGGAGTGAAACAAGGCTGGGTGCTTGCTCCCATGCATTTGAGCATGATGTTTTCAGCCATGTTGCCTCATGCTTTCAATGAGGATTCACATGGCATAAAGTTCAGCTACCACACTGATGGTAAATTCTTCGATTGAAAAGGCTACAAGCCAAGACCAAAGTAGAGGGAGTGTTGGTGCATTATTTTCTGTTTGTAGGTGCAGTCTCTGAAGTACAATCAATGAAATACAGATCAATTCTCTGCTGCTTGTGTTAATTTTGCCCTTACAATTAACATCAAGAAAACAAAGGTGCTCTACCAGCCACCACCACACCATCCATTCGTGGAACCATCAGTTACAGCAAAGGAGAAGTTTTGGATGCTATGAAAAAGGTCATTTACCTTTCCAGGGATGCATACATTGATAATGAGGTTGGCACACATTGCCAGAGCTGGCTCAGTGTTTGGGAGGCTCCAAGGGAAAGCATGGGAGAGAAGAGGTATTAGGCCACCAAACTGAGTTTACAGGGCTGTTTTGCTGACCTCGTTGTATGCCTGTGAAACATGGACAGTCTACTGGTGCCATGCCAGGAAACTGAATCGCTTCCACTGGAATTGCCTTAGGAAGATTCTGAAGGTCACCTGGGGGATCAGGTACTAGACACTGAGATCCTTACTCAAACTAAACTGCCAAGTATTCAAACTCTGCTTCAGAAAATGCAACTCTTATGTGTTGGCCAAGTTATTTGAATGCAAAACATACACTTGCCAAAAAGATTATTTTATGAGAACTCACATGGGGCAAGCTTTCATAGGATGGTTAGAAGAAGAGATACGAGGAAACGTATATATGTAACATATGCATGTATGTATGTAAATCTGTATAAACAAACATGAAAATTCATTATGTTCAGTAATTATTTATTTAAAAGCTACTTACTGCTAGGATTTATATTAGGAGATGGTGTATTGGCTTTTAAGGTGGGACTTTTTTACTGTTTTATCTTTTGGAGCACTTAGGCAATCAAGTGCCTTTGGTGAGTCTGGCCTTTCTTTCTTTGATTAAATCTGGAGTCTTTGGTGACCTGCTTACATCAAGGGAAAGCCTAGTTCACAAAGGTTTGAGTCCCATGATTGTGATGCCTTTTGACCCTGCATGGGGTATATAACCTCAGAGGTTAGCATTTTGTTTGGGGCTATCAGTCACTGGAAGACTGTCTTCAGATTTGTATAGGGGACACTCTAGGTATCTATTGTTAAGAGCCCCCCAGGTTGAATAACCAGATGTTAGTGCTTCTCAGTTAACTATGTATTGCTATGGATACAGTGGTTTCTGTTATTTGCTCTGTTTATGTTATGTATGTTTATAATTTCTGTTTGTGTTTGCTCTGAAGTTCAGGGCACTGGCTTTTCCTGCTGAACTGGATGAATGATATATGTATGATTGATTAAAACAAGATTGTTAACCCCTTAAAGTTGCTTTCCTTAGAAAAGCAGATCAAAGAACCTATGCTAGCAGCCTTCCTGTGTCCTGGTGTTATTTGTCTTATGCCCCTGCAGCCGCTGCCAGAAGCATTATTACAGAAGAACATATAAAGTTTAAAAATAAAATCTTATCCTCACAGAATTTTCATTCCATGGAACAATGTGTCATTTACACAGATAAATGAAATGTGATTTATAAAGACTATGTCTCAGCTGGCCATTTCTTGACCTATTGAGTTGACTTCTCTAACCGTTGCCCTACTCTCTGTAGGGATGCTAACTATAGCAATGACAGGAAAGATAAATTGAAGGAATAAAAATAGGCAAGAAGGAAACAAAACTATCACTCTTTGCAGATGTTATGATGATATAGTTAGACTATCCTAGAAAATCAGCTAAAGAAGTGGTGGAAAGAATTAACAAGTTTAGCAAAGTTACCGTATATAAAATAGGTCTACCTACATATGAATAGTAATGTAAACCTTACAGATAATCTACAAACAAGGGGATTACAGAGATATATTATAAAACTCATATACAATGACCATGTGGGTTTTGTTCCCGGAATGTAGGGCTAGTTCAACTGAGCACAATTAACCATATCAAAAAGAAAACACCAAAAAATGTATGATCGTATCAATAAATTTGGAAAAAACTTTGATAAAACACAATACCCATCCTAGAAAACATAGAAATATAGAGTCTTTCTTAAGATAAGTAGCAACTATCAATATTCAAGAGCAAGTGTTCTCTAAAACAGGAGTGAACTAGAATCCTTCTAAAAAGATCAGAGGTGAAGCACAGATGTCCATTATCATCCCTATTACTCAATATTTTATTTGAAGCTCTAGCTCTACTCTTTCCCTTTGAGTTTTGTTGGTAATATGTAGAAATTCTTATGATTTTTCATCAATATTATGAAGAGAAATTAGGCTAAATTTTTATTGCTCTGTTTTTGCTCTCCTTAGTTTAGGTATCAAAAACATATTTGTGTCATGAAAGGAATTTGGTAGAATTCCTTTTTACCTATTTCTTCCAGTAATATGTATGTTATTGGCATTAAGTGTTCCTTAAATGTTTAGTCAAACTCATTTGTAAATGAATCTGCTTCTGAGAATTATTTTCCCCTTACGGAGTGCATTCATGTATTTTTCAATTTATTTTTCTAGTAAGAGAATTTTTAAGTATTTTATTTCCTCTTCTATTAAGTTGGGAATTTTTTGTGAACATTCATTTCATTTAAAATGGCAGTTTTACAAGCATCCAAGTGGACTATGTAGTTTCTACCAATTGTTTACTTTCATTTCATTTGTGGTGCATTCCCCTTTAGATTTTTGATTCAGGTAGTTTGATTTTCTTCTTTTTAATATCAAATTCACAAATTATTGTTTTTTTTCTGTTTTTAGTTGCATGCACAATTCATTGATTGGTTCTTTTTCTCTTTCATTAATGTACAGATTTATGGATATAAATTTTTCTCCAAATACTGCTTTGGCTGAATCTCAAAAAATTTTGGGATGCTGTCATTATATGAAATAAAATTTTGATAGTTTTGATCATTTGTTCTTTTACTCACTCACTCTTTAGGAATAGTTTATTTAGTTTCCAATTAACTTTTAATGTATACTTTCATAATATTTTATTGGATAAAATTTTTAATACATTATGGTTCAAAAAGTATGTATTTAATATTTCTGCTTTTCTGCATTTTTAGTGATGGTTTTATATAATAATGCCTGGTCACATTTTTTTTAGTATAGCATAAACACCTGAGGAGAATTTATAATTCCTTTTCCCATTCAACTTTTTCCAGAGCTCTAGTTTATCTAAATTTTCTAAGATTTTATTCATCTCCTTAACTTTTTTTAATCTCTTTTATTTAAATGTGAAAACAGCTACAACAAAGCCTGAAAACTGCAAATTGGACACAAGTCCAACAAGAATCAAAGAAAAACATAAGAGAGGTAGAGGAAACATTAGTGGGGGAAAGAGTAATAAAAATCATGAAAAAGAATCAACAGCTAGGTAAAAATGCTCAAAAATACTGAAGAAAATAATCCCTTAAAAGCAGAATTGGCTAAATGGTAAAATAGGTAGGACAAAAATCACTGCAAAAAAAGAACTTCTTAAACAGCAGAATAAGCCAAATGAAAACAGAGTTACTATAGGTCACTAAAGAAAACAGTTCTTTAAAAATTATAATCAGGAAGTGGAAAATGATGATTCCATGAGACATCAAGAAACAATAAAACAAAGTCAAAGGAATGAAAAAAAAAGAAAGTGTGAAACCTGTCTTTGGCAAAACAACCGAGCCAGAAATCAGATAAAGGAGGGATAAATTAAGAATTACTGGACCACCTGAAATCCAAGAAAAAAAAGAGCCTGGACATAATATTTCAATACATTATAAAGTAAAACTGCCCTTTTTCTTAGATCCAGCAGATAAAATTGAAATTTAAAGATTCCATTGATCTCTACCAGAAAAGATATCCCAAAATAAAATCTCACTGAAAAATAGTAGCCAAATTTCAGAATGTCAAGGTCACAAAGGAAATATTTCAAGAAGCCAGAAAGAAACAATTTTTATATTATGCAGAAGCAAGAAGTGTCATGCAATATTTAACAGCTTTCACCTTAAAGAAGCAGAGGATTTGAAATAGGATAAATGGAAAATGTTTAGTAATAAAGAGATACTTAAAGTAGGAAGACTTGACAAAAAGGTATTACAATATTTGAGGCAAGTGAGATTAAGCAAATCACTATGTCTCCACAGCTAAAATGTATCAACGATTGAAACAAAACCAGACAATTAACACTCAAGGTTAAAGGCTTCATCCACAGTTTAATCCAACGATTTGTGTGTGAGTCTGTGTGTGTGTGTGTGTGTGTGTGTGTGTGTAATGAAAGATAAGTTTATGGAAGTATGTTATTGGGAAGATGAGTTGGAGAATTTCCAAATGGCTACATTTTAGAAGAAATTCGTGTAGCCTGTCATGAGTCTTCCAAAATTTTCTGCCAATCAGGCTTGAAGGAAGATCAGTATACTCAGATGTGGAAAAATGCAAAATGAACAGGAAAAGTGAATTTTGATAGGGGAGTTATGAGAGACAAAATGCTGAGTGTAGAAATTAGCAAGGCAGATTCTGATTCTTGGATTTAATTTCTCTAAATTTGGTACTGTACCTCTTTCTCAAACCACACTTTATTATCCAGGGACACTTTCCCTCTATCTTATATTCACAAGGCCACAAATTTAGAAGTCTAAAAGGCCCTCAGCAGGAGTGGGATACTTGCTGCCTTAGGGCCACATGTGGGCCTCTAGGTCCTCAAGTATGGCCCTATAACTGAATCCAAACTTCACAAAAGAAATCCCCTTAATAAAGGGGTTTGTTCTCTAAAACTTGGACTCAGTCAAAAAGCCACACCCAAGGACACTGAGGGCCACATGTAGCCTTAAGGCCCCATGTTCCTCTCTCTTGCCCTAGAGGTTCTATAGTCCAAATCATTAATTTCTTTGTTGACAAAACAAACATAGGGAAAATTCAAATTATTTTCCCAAGTGACACAAGAATTTAAAAGGGAAGATAGGACTTGATACCCAACATTTTCTCCATTGTGCCCTAAAAATTCTTCACTTTCATGACTTTATTACCTTTTGTTCATTTTAATAGACAAAATAAAGTCCTTGTATTAATGTATTTTTTTTACTATTTGAAATAATGAAAAACTGAAGTAAATGATATTTCCAATTTGTTCATGTTAAAATGAATAACATTTTCAAAGGCATAAAATAAAATACATTGAACTGTGAGGGAAATGAAAATTCTATTGAAATATAACTATCAAAATATTGTTAAAAGTCCATGAACCACAGATTAAGAACTCTGGAAATTGTCATTATTATTATCATATATCAGTTTTAAATCTTCCAGTTTGATCCAAACATTCTTGAAAAAAGTAATACGCACGCACATATTATTTGTCACCTGAAGTCACTCGGGTGCTCCACCGCTTCTTCATAGCATTTTTTACTTCTGCATTCCTTAGGGTATAGATCAAAGGATTGAGGAAGGGAGTCATAATGGTATAAAATACAGACACCAACTTATCAAGAGGGAAGGTGGTTGCAGGCCGAGTGTACATGAATATGCAGGGACCAAAGAATATGATGACAACTATGATGTGGGAGCTGCAGGTGGAGAGGGCTTTGCGCTTCCCCTCCGCACTATGATTTCTCAGGGAGTGCAGTATAATTGCGTAGGACATCATCAGCAAAACAAAGCTTACAGAGCATATGGCTCCGCTGTTGGAGACTACTAAGAGGTTTAGTACATATGTGTCCATGCATCCCAGCTTCAACAAAGGTTGCAAGTCGCAGAAATAGTGGTCAATCACATTGGGACCACAGAAGGGCACATTTAAGATAAGAATGATCTGGGCAACAGAATGCAGCAATGACCCGACCCATGCCAACAGAATCAGAGTCCCACACACCCTCCGGTTCATAATGACTGAGTAGTGTAGAGGTTTACAGATGGCCACAAAGCGGTCACAGGCCATTAAAATGAGGACCAGTATCTCCATGCAGCCAAAGAAATGTAGGGCAAATAGCTGGGTCATGCATTCATCAAAGGAAATGGTATTCTTGTGAGAGAGGTTGTCCACAATCAGTTTGGGTGCCGTGGTTGTACAGAAACAAGAGTCTGCGATGGATAAGTAGGTTAAGAAAAAGTACATAGGGGAGCCAAGTGTGGGACTGGTCTTGATTGTCACAATGATTAATAGGTTCCCCAACACAGTTGCAGTATAGAACACCAAGAAAATGGCAAATACCATTTTCTGCTTCTCTGGGTCCTGAGTCAGTCCAAGGAGAATGAATTCAGTCACATTGTTTCTCATCTGTAGGACTCAGGTGGGAAGGACACAGGTGAGAACTGGTTGATATAACAAAAGAATAAAGAAGAATTAATAGAGCAGAATTTGAGAGGTCTACATAAAAGAAACACTGCTTGACTCTCTGTAGTTAGGATTCTGTTATTCCTATTTTCAAAGTCCTACATAGTAGAAATTTAAATAGAAAGTACTCCCATAATCTGCTCCAATTCATCCAACACATTTCTTGCTTGTGTGATGTGTGTGTGTGTATGTCTATGTGTATGAGAAAGAGAGAAGTAAGTGCACTGTCCTCTGTTCAGTGACACATATATATCACCACATGTAATGAAAAACTTATGAATTGTAAATGTGCATGGGTTGAAATCATTGCTGTTGGAAAGAACTAAGAGTTCACAGATCCATTTGATAATTTTATCCTATTTTACCATTCCGGTGTGTGTGTGTGTGTGTGTGTGTTCACACACATGTGTGTGATTTAAAAACTCAGTCTCTCACTATGTTTCCCTAACTTTCCAGCCTTAACATTTTGGGGGATAATAACTATCATCCCCCAACATACATCATCTAGAAACAACACGGACCTAGATTTTTCTGATGGAGTAATTCCTTTCATATAATTTCAAAATTTGAAGGGAACTCATGTTTTTGCCTACTCTTACCTAAAAAGGAATACCTTTTACACCTTCCCTGATAAATAGTCATCCAGCCTCCAGTTGAATATAACCAATAAAGAAGAAAACTTCTTCCCTTATCTGTTATATTTTGGAGTAGTTCAGAGTATTTAGATGTTTTTCCTTATATTAGTTAATATTTACCTCTCAGCAACCTACAAAAATTGTTACTAGTTCTGTCCTGAGAGATGAAATATTAAAAGTTTTAATCTCTCTGTCTCTTGTCTCTCTTTGTCTCTCTCTGTCTCACTGTCTCTCTCTGTCTCTCTGTCTCTTGTCTCTCTTTGTCTCTCTCTGTCTCACTGTCTCTCTCTGTCTCTCTGTCTCTCTGTCTCTCTCTCTCTCTCTGTCTCTCTCTCTGTCTCTCTCTGTCTCTCTCTCTCTCTCTCTCTCTCTCTCTCTCTCTCTTTCACTCTCTCGATTGGCAGCCCTGCCAACAATTGACAATGATTCTCATATTCCCTATAAACTTTCTATTTCCCATGGCATGATTTTCAAAAGCTTACCTTCCTAGTTCATCTTCTTATATATGCTAGAGATCATCAATTCTACTCTCTAAATATCTTACCCAAACTTAGGACAATAATTCCTGTGTGTGTCACCAAGGCAAGAATTCACTGGAATTATCACTTCTCTTATTCTGAACACGAGGACTGAAACACAGCCCAAGGTCCCATTAAAATATTTGTTGTCATATCAGATCATTGACCTCTATTAAGCACATAGTTTTTACACACCATTATTAAGGTCTGGTGGAAACATTAAAGGTTATCAAGACTAATTAGCTAATTTTTCAGAGAAGAAAGTTGGAATCCAAGGAGACAATTTTGCTTGTCCAAAATAATCCAGACCAGACTTGGGATTTGGCCACTAGATCAGTTTCACATTTCTTATTACCTGGCTATGGTTCCTTTATCTTATATTGGTGCTGCTTAATGGTTCAAACAGAATATAGGTCTTTACGTTCACCCCTATTATATGATATGTTGTGAGGACCAATGCTGTTTCCCACAGCTTTATCTAAGTCATTCATAAAAATGTTGAATGTGGTAAAAAATACAATACTTGACATACAACTAATGATTCCAAATAGTGATATAACAATAAGCATATGACACTGTTATATGATCCCCACAAAATGATGTAGTATGGCCTTTTTAGTTTCAATTTCCCATTTTATTGTTGAGGCCTGGAAAGTTCAAAGAAGTTACATGACACATTGAAGGTCACAAATAGAAAAAAATATCACAGGAAAGAAAGAAGACTGCTGCTTCCTCCTCACTCCATGTCTATTACTCAATCTACCCCACCACAATGCCTCTAGATAATAGGAGAGATCCTAATTACTACAATCAATGCATTCATTAATTATTGTAACTTGCTTCTAGTAGTCCACTTTTTCCCCTTCTTGAAATTTAAAAACAAGCACAGAATATTTGTGTTACTTTTACCATGTTCCCACTTATCTTTGAAAATCTCATTTTTATTTCCCAAAGTACAATGTCAAAGATATATTTAATATTTTATTTAATCAATCCTTGAAGTCCTAAAAAGTTCTTAAACAACACTAGCAATATCAATACCATTTTGAAGGAAAAAGGGAAAGATAAGGAGAGAAAAGGAGAGGGCAGGAAAGAAGAAGAGAGTAGAGCAGAAGAGAAGAGAGAAGAGGAGATAAAGATAGAATATAGACACAAACACACCTATAGACACATACATGGAAACATAACATACCTACAAACATAAATATATATAGTCTCTAATTTATAGCACTGTCATGAGACTCAAATAAAATAATGCATCTAAATAACTTTGAAAATTATGTTATTATTAATTTACATCCTTTCCAGTCCAAACTATTTCTGGAGGCAGGGATCACAGCAACTTGCAAGTAAGTTTAGAAAATTGGGAACTGAAAAAGTGTGAGGAGACGATTTCAGTCTAGAAAATATTGCCCTTTGATTTAATACAAGATTACAAAACTTGAGTTTGTGTCAAATGATCATAAATTAAAAATCAGACAGTAACTTAGACATCAACTAATCCAAACCTGTCATTTTATAAATGCAAAAAAATATAGTACAAGAAAAGTTATTGGCCCAAGTTTACTCTAGTAGCTAAGCAGGGGTTCAAACTTACATTGTATAACACCAAGATCATCCCTTTATAAACACTGGAAATTCCAGCATGCCAGTAATCCTTTAAATGATTCAGTTTCCTGTCCTGTATTAAAGAGAAAATTAAAAAAAAAACCTTTATTAAGCACCAGGAACTCTAAATTAGTAGCTCATTTGATACCCACAACAACCCTAGAAGGTAGGTGCTATTATTATCTTCATTTTAAAATTACACAAACTAAGGCAAACAGAGTTTAGGTGGTTTTCACAGGGACACACAGTTATTAAGCACCACAGACTTCATTGGAACTTGACTCTTCCTGACTTCAGGCTCATACCTCTCTCTGCTGTACCACCTAGCTAGATAGGTACTAAGCAAATAATCACATTTGCCTTTAAAATAGCACTTTAAGGAAAGCCCAGTTTTGTAATTATATAGAATCAAAAATACATAAGTTCCAGGTTTTAAGGACTACAGTGGTGTTATCCTTAGTTTGCAAACAAGAAAACTGAAGAACATGGTAGATATTTCATTTTGCAAAATATCATAAATAAGAAGTATACAATATTAGATTTGAACTCAGAATTTCTGAGATATAAAAATGTCCAGACCGTGAACCACTACATTGCATTTGCTTAATAATAGGATGCTCTGAGGATGGAAATATTTTAGTCATTACTTTATAACCATTAATGAGTATGCTAAATGGGAGCCAATGTTATTGGTCTTAAAATTGTAGGGAATGTGAAGAGGTTAATACATCCACAAGTATAATTATTTACATTTATGGTTGATGATGCAGAGAAGTATTTTAATAGCTTATTATATGTTCAAAAACTAAGAACAGTAATAATAATAACCATTATGTAGTGCTTTAAGGCTTTCAGAATATTTTACATGTTATTCATTTTATCCACAGAACTATCCTGTGAGATAGGTACTAGTGTTATCATCATTTTACAGTAATGAAACTGATGTTGAGAGAAGATAATTGAGTTTCTCAGGGTCACATATCCAATTAGTGTCTGAGTTTCGATTTGAACTCAGGTATTCTTGATTCCATATCCAGCCCTCTCACTACTTCAACACCTAATTACCCAACTATAAAAAAATCTATAACTATTGTGTCTGCACAGTTGCATTCCTGGGAAAACCCTTCCCTTTTCCTTTATTTTTTTTCTTTTCATTTTTAAAAATTTTCCTTCCTTTCCCTCTTTTTCTCTGTCATCCTTTTTTATTGAGGGATTTCTACCTCTTGATGCATCCACTCATATTCTCTTAAATGAAGAACAAATTGTTATTTTTAAAGAAAACTGTAGATAAATGCATCCATGTTAACAATAAATAACTGGTAACAGGTACAGTGTGATTCCCTCAGCTCTTAAAAGAAGAAAAAGGAATGATGCAATCAATTGTAGTTTGTTAAACTCTTAGAGAGCTGCCTCCATGGTGTACATGGAAATGTGGGAAAAGAGGAACAAATACTGTAAGACCTTCCTGGAGCCACTGACATTAGCCCATTTCAGCACAATCTTACTCATAATATTAGCATTTTATTCTATATTTTGTTTGTCTCTCTCTGTCTCTCTTTTTCTCTCTGTGTCTCTCTGTCTCTATCTCTGTCTCTCTGTCTCTCTGTCTCTGTCTCTCTCTCTGTCTCTCTCTGTCTCTCTGTCTCTCTCTCTCTCTGTGTGTGTGTGTGTGTGTGTGCATGTCTGTGTCTCTCTCTTTGTCTCTCTCTGTCACTCTTACCCCTGTCATTTCATATAAAGAATGGCTATCTAAGTAGGAGGTGGTTAGGAATATTTTTAAATGAAGATGTTGGAATTTTTTAATTCAATAAAAAATATTTTAAGGAAAAAAGGAAAGGCAGAAAGCAGCGGGAAGTTATTCCAGTAGAGGGATATATGAAGGGCATGGTAGCTGTTACAACCTATCCAAAATACCATCTCATCAGGGGACCCCAAGTATATCTTTGAATTAACTTGAGGTTGGAGCAGTGAGTGCATCCCACCTATCATACCCAGACTTCCATGCTCTACAGTCTGTCATTTCCTGCTGTTAAAAGAGAATCAGGTCAGTCCCATTGATTTATTGGCACCTGTATTCTAACTACAGATTTGTCAATCAGGCTCCGACCATGTTCTACTCAATCAAAATTCTG
The DNA here is from genome assembly GCF_011100635.1 of Trichosurus vulpecula. NCBI lineage: Eukaryota > Metazoa > Chordata > Mammalia > Diprotodontia > Phalangeridae > Trichosurus > Trichosurus vulpecula. The sequence continues at coordinate 261,480,650 of NC_050578.1, read as the reverse complement.
TCCCAGACAAAAGCAACAATCTATTGTAGAGGGCCAGGTCTGAGAAAGTCCATTCTGGGATAAGATACAGCCAGAGGCCTGTTCTTGCCCTTGGGCTGATAACTCGGCACATGGGCTCTTCATACTCACCCCCTGCATACACGTGCTGTTTAGGATGAAGGCTCTCCACTCCTCCTCAATATACATGTGCTCTCTCCAATACCCCCATGGCACACACGCTAAACACCATCAGTGGGCTATTAACACAATATTGTTTACGGCAAAAGGGGAACAAAAGCATGAGGAAGTCATGCATTATAAGAAATACCTTATCTTTGGACTTGTTGATTCCACTTGCCTAAAAGGTATATAAGCCATTTCCCTCTGCATAATAAACGGAGCTGTTCTTTACTCCTCCACCTGGCCCGTGTTTTCTTTTCACTCTCCACAGCATTCGGCCATCTCCAGCCATTTTGGCACGATAGCTGCTGGCGGCAATCTATGAGTTGTGGCATTTCACAATAATTATTTAAAATAAAACTAAAATTAATGTTACTACAAAGTGATTTTTGCTTGCCTTTAGTCACGGATTCATTCCCACCTAACTTCTCAATTTCTAAAGCTAATTGGCCCCTGATGGGAAAACAAGTGCTTGAAATACATCAATATGTTTTTTATAATGACCGGAGTATAACAAGTGAAAGTTAACTAATACTAGAGAAGAGTCCTAGACCAGTGGACATCTTTTGTGTGACCATAACCACACGTATAAGTGACCTTATGAATGATACAACCTCTCAGAACCTTTTTTACCTATGAAACAAATGATTCAGATTAGAGTACATCAAATTTTCTTTCTACCTATGAAGTGCCATGAAATTCCTACAAGTAATACATGAAAAGTACTACAAACTTTAGCTTTGCCTTTATGTTCTTAGATTTTAGTTGGGGAAGTAAGATATGTGAAATCCACATCATTCATACATGAGGGAAAAATAATTCACGAGATTTATTACTTGGTATCTGAAAAATAAATCATCTTTTGATCCCCAGATTTCAATCTTAACTTATTTGATACTGTATTTTTCTAAAATGAAGTACTCTTCTTATAAATTTTGATGGTCTTAATGCAACATGTTTTAATATATTTAATTATAATATGTATATAAAAATAAATAAAAATCCAACTGAACACCTGGAAGTAGCTTGGGGAATGCTGATTAGACAATAACTAGCAATGGTGATAATCACAATTAGACCACCAAGACAAATAATCCCTACCTTTCTCTCAGACCTTCTTTGACCCACTTTAGGTTTTTTTTTCCTTCATTCCTTCTTCCATTTCTTTCTTTTATTCCTTTTTGAGTAAAATCACAAAGATGAGACTTATTTTTATCATGTTATGTATATGTTTGTATTTACTCAATCAAATTTGAGGTTTCATGTTATTTTTAAAAGGACATGACTTGAGAATATTTCCTTGCGCTTTCAAGAAAACCAAATAAACTTAATATTTTTTTTTTGTTTATTTCCCTGTGACATTTGATTGAGTTTTTTTTTCCCTTTTGGCTCAATGGTCTTATTAAAAGAATGATTTTCATCTCTGATCAATCCATTAAGCACATTACGTTCTTTTGAGAATTGACAATGTATTACGTTTACTTTTTAAAAAAAAAAAGGCAAAGACTGAAGCTTGACAACTCGCTTTTGTCTCTGTATCATCTCCGCAGAATTAATTCTAAGGATGTTAGTGAGGTATCTCTCTAATAGCCATGTTTTATGGCTGAAAGGTCACAGGAAGAGTGAGGAAGCAGGGGCATCCCTACTTCTGTGGCTCAGTGCCTAATACAGATAAGGTGTGTTTTTCCCAGAAATATCTTTAACAAAATTTTAAAAAGTTTTTTTTTTCCTATCTTTGTATAAAATGGAAATAATTTAGATGTGACCCACTTACTTTGCAAGAATCGTGGGCAGCCAATGATGTGTGTGAGAGTAGAGAATGTTGTCATATCTATGAAAGCCATGGAAATTAAGTGAATACAGAAATAAATAATTATTACATCTAGTCAAACAGCTCATAAATGTCTCAGAACCTTGATAAGTCTTTCCTAGTAACGGTTTTGCCCTTCTCTGTTCCCTAATCAAATAGCCTCTGCGTCACTTGCCTTTATTTGGTGCCCTAAGATTCCTAAATCCCTTAGGCTGGTATTAAAAATCCCTCCAGAATGCAATGCTAGCCAGTCTTTGCAGCTGGTATCAAATATCTTGTCTTCAAATCATCATTTCATCCAGAGAGTTTTTAGAATGGTAAACTAACCATAGAGTGTTGGTGGCTAGCACATACAGTAGATTACAGTGATTGCTCTGTGGATAGAGTGTTTGGCTTGGAGTCAAGAAGACATGGGTGCAAAGTGCACTTCAGATGATTTTTAGCTGTATGACCGTGATTAAGTCAGTCTTAGCTTGTTTAGCAGTATAATGGAGATAATGATATCAACTAGATCTCTGAGTTGTTTTGGAGATCAAATAGAGTAACATGCAAAGTGCTCTACAATCTTTAAAGCACATTATGAATTTTACTTATTATTATTGGAAAAAACAATAATGATTAGTATGTGGTAACTGGATATTGGTAGAGGACCTAGGGAAATGAATTTAGGGACAATTTGAATGGATTAGGGAATAAAGAAGAGAGTCAGAATAAGAACCCAAGGAGAAATAGATAGGGCAATATTCATTGCTTCATCATCTCATCCTGTGTCTTTTGCCCACCAATCAAGATAGGAGTACTGATAGAATTACCTGATCAGCAATTCTCACCTGAGCACTAGGCCATCTTATCCAAATTCCTCATTTTAAGTATGAGGAAATTTAGGCATAGAGAAACCAAGTGAATCCCCCAAAGCCATACAGGTGTCAGAGGGTAAGATGGTACCTTGATACCATTTCCTATGATTCCCTATCTTAGGACATTATTCTTTGAACAATACTATACCTTAGCTATCAGATCACCTTTAGTTCATAATTGTATCCCTTTTATGGATCTCATTTGCTTAAGTACTAAAACAAAGAAGGCAACACAAGAATAAAAGCTCCAAATTAACCAAAATCGTTGGAGAATCACTCACCTTTCTTCATCTTTCTTAACTGGAACCTGAGGACCTCTTAGTGATTTTATAACTGAGTATTCTGCAGTTATGGGGAGACTTCTACAAATGCAACATTTACCACCTGGGTTCAATTTTACTTGTTCCTTGTGGAAGATCCAGTACACCATGAAGGTCAATGGAAACAGTGAGCCTAGAAACAGGTTGTTCAGAGCTTCAGGTGGAAAATTGTACCACAAAGGCCACAAACCTTAAATTGACCTTTCTAGATATTACCTTATGAATGTTATTCACTTTCTATTTTCACCTTTCTAATTCTGGCCTCCTTAGTTGGGAATTAACTTACAAACTTCACCTTTCATCTTCTGTCTTTGGAAGATATAATCAGTTTAATAAGCACATATTAAAGTCCATCCTGTTCTAGGGACCATGCCAAGCATGATCACATCTGAATGAGCTTTTTGTAACATCAGTTAAAACTCTACTGTGGTATAGTGGTAAGAGATCTGCCTGTGGATTCAGTTCTGTTACATATGAGCGTGATCCTAGAAACCCAAATCACTTAGTGCCATAGGTCCAGAGGAAATATTTTAAGATTATAAATTACAGAAAATTTGGTGGTCTGTACTGCAGCAGACAATCTCTTCAAAAATATTCACTATTCCAATAAAATCCCAGCCCCAGCTCACCTGTACTCTCAAAAAAAGTTTAAACAAAATCACTGACCATTTTTTTTTAAAATGGGAAATGTATGATGTTCCTTGGATTACCAACCCACTGGACTTCCTTCCTTAAGACACAGAAGTAATACTACATGGGTTACTTACCTTTGACAGAAGAAATGGGACATTCATAAAATTGCATAAAGAATTTTTCCTTTTCTGTTGTAATAAAGGACAGAGCTATACTCTCTCTGACCTATACTCTGATCCACAGTGAACACTTAAAAGACAAAGCCTTTCTTAGTCACAGAAATACTTATAGAAATTGTAATAAATTTCAGAAACTTAGAGAACTGACTCAGCCCCTGGGGAAATGAGAGGCTGCCCTCCATGGGATGGTTGTCACTTTTAGCTCATTTGAGTTTGGTCAGTGAAGAGGCAAACTTCCCAAACCAATTAGCACCAGTCTGCCCATTGGCAGGCTTTGCTTCCATTAGCAAGCAAGTGAATTTCATAGTCAATGTATTTTTTCTGCCATCCATGAAAGTTATAAGTAACTTCATTTATATCATTTCTAAGATAAGTATCTCATTTACAAATGTCCTGGAAGGTGCCTTTTGAATAACCCAATGATGTTCACAAGTATATTTTACAGTATTTTATGCAATTCAAAGTTTAAAAAGATTTATTAAAAACATAGTATGCCAGGCAATGTATTACATGCGGGGAAAGAAAAACAAAAACAAACATGAAAGAAACCATCCCCTCTCTCCCTTTCTACATGAGGTATAAAGCATACATAGAGATAAGTAAATGCAAACTATATATACACACATATATATAGTACATATACATATATGTCTGTGTGTATTCATATACACACAGAGAGATAGAGATAGAAATAAAGATATAAATAGAGACATAGATAGAGTGAATACATAGCAAATGAGAGAGGAGGAGAAACTAATGATTAGAGAGGAGTTATAAGGAATTTCTTATAAATAGAGTGTCACATGAGCTAACTCTTGAACAGGCCTAAGATTTCCAAACCACCAACAGAACTATAAGCATTTATTCAGCACCTCTTTTTTTAGGCACTGCATTGGACACAGGTAATACAAAGACAAAAATGTTACAGTATATGCCTCCTTATTGTCTTTTGGGAGAGCAACATGTACATATCTGCGCCTATACTACTTTCCAAATAAAGTCCATTAGTCCAGGCCTGCCTTTTAGAAGCAAGACTATTAAATTAATGGCAATCTCTTATACTGCAGCTTTTCAAATATTTGGCAGACTAATTCTCCATATCCCTCTATATCTTTTTCAGTTTAAGTACCTCTTATTCCCTCAACAATTACTAATATTGCCTTGTTTTCAATCCTCTTACCTTTTACCTTCTCCATACTTTCATATACTTCCTAGAATGTGGGTGTCAATGTGGAATATAATGACCCAGGTATAGTCTGAATAAGGAAGCAGGATAGTGGTACTGTCATATGTCTCTTCTGAGCATAGATAACGGTTAGACAAAAAAAATAAGTAAATAGATAGATAGATGGTAGAAATATAGATAGATGGATAGAGATGGTTGGTAGATAGATAGATAGACAGATAGATGGATAAATGGATAGATGGATGGATGGAGAGTGGGGAGATGAAAATAAATGGTGGATAGACAGATAATGATAGTTGGTTGATTATAGGTATACAGACAGACATAAATTTTTGATAGAGAGGCAGAAAGATAGATGAAGTTAAGAGCTGGGAGACAGACAGAGAGCTAGATAGATATAAATAGTAGATGGTAGATAACTGAATATGTAGTAAAAAGTCAGTAGATAGATCGACTGATCTGAACATTGGTTTATCTTTAGTAAATAATAACTAGTAAATAAACATTTCTAAGTGCCTACTATGTTCTAAGCTTTGTAACAAACAATGATGATACAATACTATAGTCCCTGCCTTCAAGAAGCTACCAGTCTAAAGGGGGATAATGGATACTCTTAAGAGATGGCTGGTACATGAAAAGGCCAAGGCTTCTCTGCCTTCAGCCATATTTGGCTGTCTTCATGTTGCAACTAAATTCCTTTCTCTCCAAGGAGCCTTTCCTGTTCCCCTGAAATGCTAGTATCTTGCATGTATTGATTATCTCCTCTTTATGCAGTATATATACAGTTTGTGCATAATTATTTGTGTGGGATCTCCTTCATTAGACTGTGAACTCCTTGAGGAGCTCAGGGTGTCTATTTTGATTCCCAGAATAAGAAATGATGTTTCCGTTTTCCATAACCTTGGATCTTTGAACTTCCTTTAAATGTAGTTTTTATAATTGTGTTTCAATATAATTATTATCCTTTGTAAATCTATGCTTTTATATATGTTGTGCATATGAAATGTTATTCAATGAAAAGTTTTATCTCAGGTACTTGAAAAGTGTTTCCGTATGTTTTACCAGTTGACCAAAGGGATCCATCATATGCCCGGCTCTCTCTCTGTCTCTTTCTCATTTTCTATCTCTTTGTCTATCCCTCTATATCTCTGTGTTTCTGTCTCTTGGTCTCTGTCTCTTTCTCTCTCTCTCTCTGTCTCTGTTTCACTATCTCTCTCTGTGTCTCTGTCTCTCTCATACATACACAAACATGGTGAGTATGAACCTCAGCTGTCTCTGGTTACAATATGTTAAGTTACAGTGTGACTATCATCTTTTTGACACAAACCCATGTCAGATATATGTATATATCTATTCACACATGCATTTCTGTGTATACATGTCTACATATAGATAGGTAAATATCTATTTACACATATATTTATACATGTATGTTTTGAATCTTTGAGGAAAATCTCAAGTATCAGTTACAATAATGGATCTGGGATCTTTTTTATGTTCCTTTTTAATCATTCTTACGACCAATTAACAACTGCCCATCCTGTGCTACTCTTATCTAGATCCTTTCATTAAGCCACCACAATGGATCCACCCAGTTTTCTGTGGTACCTCCTAATTTTCTCCTAACATGTAGAATACACAGACATAGCCCTCTGCTTAGCCAGTTTGTTACTACTTTATTTAAAGCATACCTTCTTTTGATAATATATTTCTGTGGTAATATCCATTATTCTTGCATAATAAAGTAGATTTTGTGTAATAATGGGTTACCCCATGTTCACATGTCTCATATGTCTGTACATTGTCCTTCGTGTGTTGGCTGCATTTTCATTCATTTAAAAAATAATTAACTTGTTTATTAATTTTAACATTCAATTTTTAAATTTTGAGTTCTACATTCTTTTTCTCCTTCCCATCTTTCTCCAACATGTTGAGAAGGCAAGCCATGAGATATCACTTGTCAAAGTGTAAAGTCCTGCCAGCCATACTTACATTTTATTCTTGTAGAAAAAAAGCAAAAAAAAATATCAAAAGTGAAGAAAGTATGTTTCAACCTTCATTCATAGTTCGTCAGATTTCTCTATATAGAATTAGATAACAATTTTCATCATGAATTCTATGGAATTTTCTTAGCTCATTGTCATGGTGGAGTAGCATGTTGAAGTACAATCAGAAGGTCATATTGAATTGACATTCGGGTGTGAAATAGAGAGTAATGTATAATGATCAGGAGTCATCTGTCTTCTACAACCATGGACTTGGCCCTCAGTAGGCCACTCTCTTATTGGTGACCTTTTCACTTATCTTCCCAAGAATCAAGCTCCCAAGTCACAATCAAAGATCTCCTCATGATTTCTTCGGCATACTCCACCCCCTTTCCACTTCTCTATTATATATTATTTATCATCAATAAAGTACAATTGCCATGAGGGCAAAAGTTACCTTGGTAATTTGTATTAATGTCCCTAGCACTTTGCACAATGTTTGTGTTTAGTGAGTTCAAAATAATTGCTTTTTCTATCCATCCATCCATCCGTATATTTTTGTATAATCTATGTATCAATCATTTATTTAGCAAAGTTGGAAAGAGAGGTTGTGAAAGACTTTAAAAGCTAAACAGAAGTCTGGTCCCTCATGACCAGTCCATTAGCACTTGTCTGCCTTTATTTTTATATACTCCTTTTAGTTTTCTCACCCCAAGTTTTGCTTCCTTTATCAGGGCAAAAGGTCCAAACATAGAATTTTCTCTTTAATAATGTGGCAAGAACCAGCCAGGAGACTTTTTGAGGGAGCCTCTTCTGTCATTTATCACTAAGAAGTAGCCTTCTCCACTTCCTTGCAAGCCAGCATTTGGGCATTGTCTGATAGAGTGCTGGAGTAGACAAGGGCATGTGAGTATTAAATGACAGAGGCAGAATACATATCAGCCTAGATCTTGAATCTTCATATACAGACTCCATGCACTATTCCATTCTGCTACAATTAATTTGTTGGGATTTTTTTGTTTCTTTGTTCTGCGTTCTCTAATCTCATTATTCCTATTCCCCCTCCTAGTGACCTACCCAATCTCAATTTCTTGAATTTAATTTAATTTCCTCTTCTTAACTTTTTCTCTGTCTGTCTCTGTCTCTGTCTCTCTCTGTCTCTCTGTCTCTCTCTCTGTCTCTCTCTCTCTGTCTCTCTCTCTCTCTCTCTCTCTCTCACACCAATCAGTTGCCTTAATTTGAATGGCATTTGCTTTCAGTGCCCCATTGAAACAAGTTGATTTAATTCACCCATTCCATACTCCATTCCCCATCTAATCTGAAATCTAATTCATTTTAAATGAATTGAAATTATTTTGAATGAATGAATCTTTTCTTCATTCTTGTTGTGGCTTTCGTACAGAACAGAAATTCACCTGATATCCCATTCTGAATGACTATGCTCTCTTCTTAATCTCTCAGAGCAACTAAGAAATCATGAAAGATTAACAGCAACAAAGTTAAAAACAAAGTTCATCTCTTTCTTCAAGTATTAGAAAGTGGTAGTATTTCCCAGTGACACTATATAAAATCCTCTGATCTGATGTTTTTTTTTTCTATTTCTATCCCATCTTATTACATTATCTCATCCCTCAAAATATTATTTTTTTTTTACTTTTTGTACTTTTTTACTGCACTGCATCATTTGTCCTTAGATACTTAAAGCAGAGTTGATTTATGTTCCTTGTTATAATGCTGTTTAGACAAATTGGGGCTTTTTAAGAGAGGGCAACCAAAACTTTAAAAACCCTTTAAATAAAGATAGAGGAAAACATTAATTTCATTTTTATGGTAACTGAATGAATTTGATTTTCTAATGTGTTTGGGTTTTTTTATTTATGTGTTTAAATAATCTTTTAGCATGTCCTGCTCACATATGGAGTCATTTAAAAGAACAACAAATATATTTCCCATTTTTGAAATTCATTTTTCCCTAATAGTTAAATTCAACATTGCAGGATGTTATATGTATGTCTAAAGCCACCTTCAAAAATTTTGGAATACTATATTGTAATTATTTAATTACCTATAAATGAATAGTAGCCCTTTTTCTTCACTAAATTAGTTCCTCTGTTTCGTGAAGTTTATTCTCTTCTATCACTGTGAAATTTGTTTGTTAAGTTACATCAGTGAAGTGTGAATCAAATGCTTCTCGGTAACTTAAAATTATGATTTATCTGTATCAGCGTTCTATGTGCTAATAAAATGTGGTTGTGCCTTTTGCTGCCTGTACTGCTAAACATATCTCCAGTGTAAATTATGAAAAAAAATAGCCTTAAAATAATTTTCCTCAGCTAGACACTTAAACCTTATACTATCTTTTTTGACTATGTTTTAAAGGTGTGCAGAATAGTCAAGTCAAGATGAGACATCTAATTTATCTTTTAGAAGATTCCTTAAAATATTTATTTTTCAACATTAATCACTGTTTTGCTCCACAGTTTCTTCATGGCATTTTTCATTTCTGTATTCCTGAATGTATAGATCAATGGATTTAATAAAGGAGTTAGAAAACTATAAAATATTGCCACCATTTTGTCAAAAGAGAACGTAGTAGGAGGTCGTGTATATACAAATATACATGGTACAAAAAATAAGACTACAACTGTGATGTGGGAGCCACAAGTAGAAAGGGCTTTGCGACGTGCTGCTGTGCTGTGTGTCCTTAGAGAGTGCAGGATAACTCCGTAAGAGACAAGCAACAATGAGAAGTTGATGATACAGATAAAGCCACTGTTGGCCACAACCATCAGACCAAGCACGTGGGTGTCAGTACAGGCAAGTTCTAGCAAAGGGTACAAGTCACACATAAAGTGATCAATTACATTGGGGCCACAAAAGGGTAGTGGAAGCATAAAGAAAATCTGAATCATGGAATGCAAGAAGCCTCCAGACCAGGCTACTCCAACCAGCAACAAACACAGGTGCCGATTCATGATGGTCATGTAGTGCAAAGGCTTGCAGATAGCCACATACCTGTCAAAGGCCATGGATGTGAGGACAATCACCTCCACACCGGCCAAGAAATGTTCTGCAAAAATCTGACCTATGCAGTCTTGGAAGGATATGATTTTCCTTTCATAGAGAGAGTCTATGATAGCTTTGGGGGCAATGACAGAGGAGAAGCAGGCATCTAGGAAAGACAGAAAGGCTAAGAAGAAGTACATAGGGGAACCCAAAAGAGAAGGGGTGCAGATGATGGTCACAACAATAAACAAATTCCCCCCAACAGTTGCAATGTAGAAAACTAAGAAAATAACAAACGCAATTTTCTGAATATTTGGATTCTGTGAAAGTCCCAGAAGAATGAACTCAGTCACATGACTTTGATTTTCCATTTTTAAAGGACATAAGAGCCCTCTTAATCACTGAGTATCTGCAGAAAAGACAAAGAAGAACCTTTAATCATCAATATTAAAGCACATGTTCAAAAGCATATTTAAATATGTCAACTTTAATGACATTTGCAAACAATGTGGCTTTATTGATTATGAGAGGTTTTTGAATACATCTTCAGACTATATGAATAACAGGAGGCCTTTATGATCCAGATTTCCCTCTCTGTTACCCTCACCAATTTCCCAGTGCCCGTTTAAAACAATATTTGCAGAAATGAAAATGATATTCTAATAACATTCTCAACAATGTACAGTCAGTCAATCAATTCATTGTTCAATATGTCTTGCAATGTAGCCTAACATCATATGAATCTTTTGAAATATGTTATAGTTTGCTCTCACATTGACCCTGTAGTTATTCTGTACCATCAGTTTCTTTTTCCCCATTACCATTGCTCTTATCTTATCTCCCTTATTTTCTACTTGTAAGGTGATTTTTTTAAAAAAATTCATTTATGGTTTTACATTTATCTTTATTGAATTTGGATGAATGTTCCAGATGACAAGGATTTTTTCCCCCTGAATACTAGCTAGTATCCAATGGTTTAGCAATCCTTCCGGGATTTCTGACACTGTATAGTTAATAAAATATCTCATTTATGCCTTCTTTCAAGAAATATATATTTATGATTATATAAATAGACATCTACATATACACAGATGCACTTATACAAATATACACGCAGGTGCATATGCATACATATGCATATATACATGTGTATCATACGTACAAAAGCACAAAAAATTCTGGGATATTCTACAGCAAACTTATTTTGAAGATGATTTTGAACCATTAATAACCTCCCTGCTCCCTCCCTCTTCTTCCTTCTCTGTCTCTGTCTGTCTGTCTTTCTCTGTTTCTCTGTCTCTCTCCTTGTGTCTCTATCTCTGTCTCTGTCTCCTCTCTCTGTTCTCTATCTGCCTCTCTGTCTCTGTCTCTGTCTCTCTCTGTGTCTTCTTCCCTTTCTCCTTCTCTCCCTCCCTCAGTTACTATGGGTTTAGCTAACATCAGTTTCAATCCCACATAACCAATTATCTATTAAAAATTTCAAAGTAGAAATCCCTGAAACTTCTTAACTACAATATCTCCCATATCATTTTCTTGAAAACCTCTAGTAAAGAGGGGCCTGTCAATTCCAGGGTTATTCCTACTTCTGCCACTGACTTCTGGGTCTTCTGATTTATGTCTGTTTCACACCCACAGGACCCCTCCCGAGAGAGCAAATTGCAGCTAGGTTTACCAAAAAAATATGAGGTTAGATGTACATAATTATTTAACACCTATCTCATAATAATAAGAAACTAGAACCTCCTCTCCTCCACTCACAAAAAAAAATAGATAGATAAATAAACAAATAAAAGGTTTAATCCCATGGATTGCAATGAGGACAGGAGATGACTACCTATGTATTGTTCCCCATCTTCTTTTGCCACCTCATAAAAGTTATTCTATTCCAAAATTCCCTCTCCTCACTTTTTGCTTCACACATCCATGCATAGTGAAACTTCTTATCAATAAATAGCCTAATCTATGCCATCAGTGAGACCAATTGCCTCTGAAATATCTCGTACAGATCCGCCCTGAACCATCCCCCACCTACACATGAATTTCTTGTTGATATAAAGAATTACCTAATCAGTAAACTCTCTCTGTCAGTAAGATCAACAAATATTTTGAAGTTTTAAAATTGCGCAGAGGCACTGGAAAGATCTCCCAGATTGTATATATCAAAAGTAGTATTTCGGTTCTTCCAGAACATGAAACCACACGGCCTTTCTTCTCAGATCTGCCCATTTACGGACAAACTCCCTTTCTTGACGTTTCCAGGTTGGCCGAGAACTGCTGCTGCTGCTGTCCCTACTACTGCTATTACTGCTACTGACGCTGCTACTATTACTACTGCTGTTGCTACTGCTGGTATTTCCTTCTACTGCTACTGCTGCGGCTGTTACTACTACTACTACTGTTGCTGCTGCTGCTACTACTGCTACTGTTTCCTCCTACTGCTGCTACTGCTGCTTTTCCCCCTCCTCCTCCTCCTCTACTTTTACTACTGTATCTATATAAGAGTTTCTATTTTTCTCTCCCCGAACCATTCCTTCCTAGGAGTTGACTGATACAGAAAAATCTGACATGCTCAAGATTTGAAGGCAAGTTAAACGATTTTGCCTTTAATTCTTTGAACTTGCATTCTCAGCTTCTAGCTGGCATGTAGCAGCAACCTGATTAACGCTTTTTTATAGATTGGTTGATTGATGTACATACTCCTGGTGTGCATTGTTTTCCTGAGCTACTGAAAACAATTTATAACTTGTGAACATTTTTCTTATGAGGAAGCGCCCCCAAGTCATTAGTGTATATTTTGTGGCAATCAAAACTCCTCAGCTCAGCTCCAAGCTTCTTAAATTTGATAGGACCTAGGACCTGCCAGAATTTCTGATGTTCTGGCCAGAAATCAAGTTCACCTGCATGCCCCCAAAGAGGAAGGGGAAATGGGCAGTGAAAGTACTGTGCAAATCAAAACATCTGAAGGTTGCATTTTGAAATGCATTTGGCCTGATAAGAATTTCTTAAAAGGAAATGTGTATAACATGGTTTAAGTCTAAAGAAGATCAAGAAATTGTATATGTATGTGTATTAGTGCAATCGAAGACAGGTTTTTAAGAAAGTTTGGACAATGATGTTAGGAGAAAAATAAATGGGAGTAGTAACAGAGGATATAGACCTGGAGCCAAATGATGGTCTCTTTGTCTCTGCCTCTCTCTGTCTCTCTCTTTCCTCCTTCTCTTTCCCTCCCCTTCTCTCCCCCCTTTCTTCCCCTTACTTCCCACTCTCTCCCACTCTTTGCCTCTCTCTCTACCCTCTCTTTCCTTCTCCCTTTGTATTGCTCTCCTTCTCTCTCTCTTTCCAACTCCATTCTTTCTCTCCCTCTCTCCCCCGCTTTCTCCATATATCATCTTTTCCCTTCTCACCTTATATGGCACAACGCAAAATCACAGCTGATTTGTCCATTAACTATATTTACCAGATAGAATATAATGCTTCAGGTTGGTTTCTTGTTGAGGTTTGTTTTGTTTTGTTTTGTTAGTTTGTTTTTATTATTTCCTATTTACACCTTCCAGAAAAAAAAATAAATACAATGATTTTATTTCTGTCCAGCCCTTGATTTATTCCCCTTCCCCATATGTTAATATTCTTAGAAAAAATTAAAAAAAAACATATATTCTCTGTCTTGATAAATATGTCAATCCTTAAATGTATCCTGGGAGTAAAAGTATTACCTATTGGTGAGATTTTAATAAAACAGAAAAAAAGCTGTCAAGCTTCATTCCATATAAGTAGTCAATGTTAGTCATCTAAGACCTGTATAAGGCAAGACCTTAGTATTCTAGACAGCAGTGAGATGGTGAACAGACCATCAGTACATTTGTCAGGTCCTGTTGCTGAGATGTTCTATGACCTGTGAAGGCTTGCTTAATTTTTCTATGTCTGTGTTTCTGCATCTGCACATAAATAGGAATGAGGCATCTCACCAATATCACAAGTGTCATGTACAGTGAGACCAATTAAATATGAGAATAGAAATAACTATTCACATAGACATATATTTAATTCCAAGAAGTACCAACTGTATGCATTCCAAAAGCTGGGATGAGTTATTTCTACTGTTCCTGATTAATATGCCTTAAGTAATGCATCTTTCATTTTCTGCCCTAATTAATTAGCTTCCCTGGTTCTTCATCTCCTAGACAATAAAAGCCAAAGTCCTTGGTAAAACATCAAAAGCCCCAAAGAATTTAGCCCTCAATATTTTTTCCAATTGTTTTCCTACTTTTGTCCACTTTGACTAGACTTCCATTTCCACTAAGTTAAAAAAAAGGAAAAAAAAGTTATAGAATGTGTGTTGAATAGAAAAATAAAGACACAAAGTGATGAGATTTTGATCATTAGGTAAAGTCAAAGGTCTTGGATAAAAAGCCTGGGGAACGGGAAGAGTAGGGGCAGAGTGAGGAATGGTAAAAGGGAGAGTGAATAGAGATTGCATTGGGGTTGGAGGGAGCAAAAGGGGGAAAGTAATTACACAAAGAAGATTTTTTTCATGAGTTCATCATCTTACCATCACTTTACTCACTCCAGGTATGAGGTTTTCTTAGAGGATGTTGGGTCTTGGCCACCTAATATTTTGGGAACTCATAACTCTATTTCCTTATCCCACATGCCTTTTAAAGACCAGAAGAAAGACAGACACCGAGTCTATTACAATAGAAAGTTGGCCTAAATCTGCATGGTTCAGGTCTCTCTGCCTGGTTTTCTTAGAGCCTAATGTTTTTCTTAAACAATTATTTATAGTGCTTGCATCAAACTTTAGAAACTTAGAGAATTGACAGCCTCCAGGGAAATGATGGGTGTTCTTTATGGGGAAATTGGCTCCATCAGTGAACAAAGAAATTTCCCAGTCCAATTTGGTCTAACCTGATCTGGAGTCAAGTCTTGGCTAAAGCAGAAAACCCGTGAACTGGATCTCCCCTGCAAGTTTCTTGTCCTGCTAGTATTTAGCTAGTATTTATCTCTTCATAAATGTCATTACCTCTGAAACCAAAAGAAGCATTTGTATAGGGTTCACTGTGCCCTTTTGAATACCGCATCATCTTACCCCAGAAAAAGTATTTTCTTAAAATCATCAAATATTACAGATAAAAGGATCATTTTGTGTAACATACTCAATGTAGAAATGGTGGACTCAGGTCCAGAGAAGTTTAGTGAACATCTTTCTTAACACTATAATTTTTAATGTAGAAATATTCAGGAGTAAACTGAGTGTTTCAGCTTAGCCCAAGCATCTCTAATCCATTTTAAGTAACATCATTTGCATTTTTGCATGAAGGACAATTAATATGTGATTTATTAACAAGTATTCCCATAAGATACCAGAAATTTATTGCAAGGACTAGGTAAGATTTCGTATGATGCTTTTCTGGCTTTTTTGGGTAATATTTTTACTATTCTGTAAATCATACGTGAATTAAGACGGCATCTTTCTAAAACCTAGTATCTGCCCCTGATTATAGTTTCGTTTTCTTTACACAAAGCATTTTTTTAAAATAAATGTTTAAAATATTGTAACAATGTATCCTTCCCAAAGACTTCTTGCACCCAATTATAGGACTTGGTGCCCTCTCTCACATGTGGCTACTCCAGAAACTATAGCTCCTGAGATCCTATTAATATGTGATTTTTTGATCAATCATTTAATGATTGACTTTTAATCCGTTTCAACCAAAGGAAACTGATGTTTCAAAGAAAGACAAATTATAAATTAACATATTAAGAAATAGCTAAAGAACATTTCTCTAGTAGAAATGAAAACATTCTTCTTTCATGTCATGAAGATTTTCCTACATACTTCAAGAGTGAAAAAGATTCAAGACAAGAATAGAAAGGGGAAAAGTGGAATAGGCAGAAGCATAGTACCTTGAAAATAGCACTAAGGTTGGACTAAAATCCAAGATTTCTGTCATTTAATATTTATATCAACCTAGGTGAAATGCTTAACCTTTATGGTCCTCAGTTTCTCCACATATCAAGTGAAAGGGTTACATTACATGACCTCTAACCTCCTTTCTCACTTGAAAACTATGAATTCATTAAATTTCTTTCCCAATCAATAGAACCCATATACATAATAGTGGCACCAATATGGGGTATACAGACACCAGCTATAATTAAAAATTGTAACCATTCATAGTGCTGCCATTCTTTTGGTATTTGGGGCTGAACATAATACAATCATTAGTCATTCTGTATTTAACTGCCTACATATTATTCTCATAATGTCGGGGGTCAGGGACAAGTGCAAGCAGACAATATCTCTGCATTTTGGTCCAAATCTTCTTTGATAAAGAAGAATGTCACAATCATTTATTGAATACCTATCATATTTCAGGCACCGTGCTAAGCACTTTGCAGTATTACCTGAATTGATCCTCACAAGAACCCTGTGAGGTAGATGTTATTATTATTCTCACTTTACATTTGAGGAAACTGAAGTAGACGGCTGTAAAGTGACGTGCCAGTAACTTGAGGTGGGGGGCGGGAATGCTAAGTATGCTATTTACCATGTAAGCTTACTCTGTTGCTCCATAGCTTCCCCATAGCATGCTTTACTTCTGCATTCCTCAGGGTATAGATTAAGGGGTTGAGCAAAGGAGTTCCAATGGTATAAAATACAGACACCAATTTATCCACAGGGAAGACAATTGGGGGCCGAGTATATATAAAAATACAAGGGACAAAGAATATAATGACCACGATTATGTGGGAGGTACAGGTGGACAAGGCTTTACGTTTCCCTTCTGCACTATGATTTCTTAGGGAGTAAAGGATAAAAACATAGGAGGTCATTAGAATTGCAAAGCTTGTCATGCATACGACCCCACTATTGGAAACAACCAATAGGTTTATCATGTGTGTGTCAGTGCAGGCCAATCTCAGCAAAGGCTGCAAGTCACACAAATAGTGATCAATCACATTGGGACCACAGAAGGGTGAACTCAAGGCAAGGAAGATCTGGGTGATAGAATGCAGAAAAGACCCTACCCAGGCCAATATTACTAAAATCCCACACATCCTCTGGTTCATGATGACTGTATAGTGCAGTGGCTTACAGATGGCCACATAGCGGTCATAGGCCATGAGGATAAGGACCAAGACTTCCATGCATCCAAAGAAATGCATTCCAAATAGTTGGGTCATGCAGCCATTAAAGGAGATAGTATGCTTTTTGGAGAGGTTGTCTACAATCAGTTTGGGGGCTGTAGTACTAGAGAAACAGGAGTCTGCAAAAGACAAGTGAGTCAGAAAGAAATACATGGGGGCCCCAAGTGTGAGACTGGTCTTGATGGTCAAAATGATGAGCAGGTTTCCTAACAAAGTTGCAGTGTAGAATATCAAGAAGATGGCAAATACTATCTTCTGTTTCACTGGGTCTTGTGTCAGTCCAAGGAGAATGAATTCAGTCACATTGTTTTTCATTTCTAAATATGCAATGAAAATTGTAAGGAGAAATAATCAATGCCTAAACAGAAGAAAGTAGCATTTGAAAAACAGACTGAGGGACCCTGTCTCACTGAATCATTGTTCACAAGTATTTCAGTGTTACTTGTACCCTTAAAAATCTTACATGGAATGTTACGAAAATATAATAAAATCTATTGCTATCCACCCTCCACATTTCTTGAGCTTGCATATGAAGGAATAATTTTCTATGTCAGTGAAAGTACAGAGTATGACTTACTAACTAAATTATTGAAGTTAATACTTGCTGAAAACTGACATTCTCCTTGCTTGTTTCTTATTGTCCTGGTAGAGTCAATCTTATTTTTTTCTGTTATTACAATATCTCATAGGTTTAATTGATAAGAAATTTTCCCTTTCGTTATTTCTACTTCTGATCTCTGGTGTAAATTAGAGAGGAAAGTCTCTCTTAACATATGATAATTCTTCAAATATTTCTAGATACTATCATGTCCTCCTTAAATCTTTTATTTTAATGAAAGGCATTTCCAGGCATTTAAACCATTAAATGGCACATGATATCCAATATACTCACCTTCCTCATTTTCTATGGAGGTTTTACTGCTTGTAAATATCCTTTCTAAACTGTAGCACATTGAACTGAGCAGAATACTCCAGATGTGGTCTGACAAGGTCAAAGCACAGTGTGATTATAAAAATCCTCATTTTGGAAAGTACATCTCCTGTAATTTAGCAAACATTTCAGTAAATGTAGGTATGTATTTATGTATGTATGTATGTGTATTTATGTATGTATGTATATACGCATGTGTAGCAAATACTATGAACATATATACACATGTGTATAGGCATATACACATGTGTATGCACAAATATATATACATATAACATCTAATCACACATATATTAATTTGTAATATGTCATCATTGTCATTGTGTTCATCTATCACTGTAGTGACAACATCAAAAAAGGAAATAAGATTAGTCACATGTGAATTACTCGTACTCAAATTCATTGGCTCCTGTGGATTATTACTTGCTTTGAGAATGATCACAAATCATCCTTTAACAATACATTTTTTATATTCTACAAGAATTCAAGTCAACCTTATTGGTTGCATTTCAAGAAACTACTATCAGTTCCTTTTTCAGAAAAATCATTCTTTATTTCATCCAAAAAGTAAGAGAAAAATATTAATAGTTTCTGTTTAAAAGGAGTTTCCTTTTCATTAGGGGGGGAAACACCAACAACTCATAGGACTAGATCTGGAACTGACCATATAAATTTCTGGTTAAAATTCCTCATTTTACAGGTGAGGAGACTGAGTATAAAAAATTTTAAGTGATTTTACCAAGGTCACATATGAATTAAGTGAAAAAAATAAGATTCAAATTTATGACCTCTGACTGTAAATTGAGCTATCTTACAAATTTACTATATCATCTTACAAGTAAAAACATTCGTGAATACAATTGATAAGTGGTCAAAGGATATAAACAGGCAGTTTTCCAAAGAAGAAAAGAAAACAAATTTTAGTTTTATGAAAAATTGCTCTAAATAATTATTGAATAGAGAAGTGCAAATTAGAACATCCTCAAGATATCATTTTACACCTACTTGATTAGCTGAGGTAATTGTGGGAAAGTGATGGATATGAGAGGGGATGTATAAAAATTGGGACATTAATTCATTGTGGGTGGAATTGTGAACTAATCCAAACATCTTCGAGAGCAATCTGGAATTAAGCCCAAAGAATTATTAAATTGTTTGTGCCCTGTGACCCAGTAATTCCCCTACTAAGTCTATTCCCAAAGATTACCAAGGAAAAAGAAAAAAAAAGGACCTATACATTCTAAAATGCTTATAGAAGTTCTCTTTGTGGTGACAAAAAAACACGTGGAAAATTGGGGAATGCCTGTCAGTTGGGGAGTGGCTGAACAACTTGTGGTATGTGATTTTGATGGAATACTGCTGTGCTAGAAGAAATGATGAGCTTGATGATCTTAGGAAAAAAAACATGGAAAGACCTGCATGAAATAATGAAGAGTAAAATGAGCAGAACCAAAAGAACATTGTATGCAGTAACAGCAACGTGGTTTATGAATATTTTTGAGCAAATAAGTAATTTTGACTATTATAAATGCAAAAATTAACTATGAAGGACATATGAAGAAAGTTGTATCTGCCTCCAGAGAAAGAACCAGAAATATACATACATATATATGTATACATATACTATGTATGAATGTACATGTATGCATGTATATGTGTATACGCATGTATGTGTGCATACATATATACACCCACATATGCATACATATACACAATACATATTTATATAAACGCATTTGTGTATGTGTGTATATTTCGGTATCTGTGTTGTCTAATTGTAGTTATCTCTACTTCAGGGGGAGGGAAAGAAAATAAGAAAAAGAATGAAATTTACATGAAAACTTTATTATATATTTCAAGGGAATAATAAGTTGCACATAATAAAATTGCACTATTATATTATACTATGTTATGAAAATGCTTGTTTTATTCTGCAAATCAAAAAAATAAAAGATTTCTAAAAATATGCCATGTAAAACATTGAGAATGATCATAATGCCTATCAGCTGTCCACGTGATTATACTCACACTGATTAGACATATTGGATATCACTGAGACTGTAGATGCTGGGTAAAAGGAATGTTAACGGGACTGATACAAGGGAAGATACAAATAACCTCTGACACAAATCACAGGGGCAGCCAGGTGATACAACTGATAAAGTGCCAGTCCTGAAGTCAGAAAGACTCCTCTTCCTGAGATCAAATCTGGCCTCAGAAACTTACTAATTGTGTGACCGTGGGCAAGTCACTAAACAATGTTTGCCTCAGATCCTCATCTGTAAAATGAGCTGGAGAAAGAATGACAAACCAGTTCAGTATCTTTACCAAGAAAACGCTAAATAGGGTCACTAAGAAGTAGCAGACTGGAAAAAATAACAATAAAACCAAATAATAAACGCAAAACCTTTCCTCTCTTTTCCAAATTAGTTTGTGATACTGATTAACAAATAAGACAAAGGATTAAAATTACAAAATTTCAAATTTAAAAGGAACTTTAATCCACCAGCTTTAACCTTCCAATATTCCCTTCAACAAATATCCAACAACTGTTTGCCCGAGTTTTGTTTTTATTTTGGTTTTTTTTTTGTATTTTTTTAAGATTGTCTGGAATGGGGTTGATGGTTGGGGCAAAGGCAGACTTTCTTTTCTATTCCAGCATGGAATATCTGTGATTGTTAGGAATCCTTTTTTGTAGTTATCTGCTCTTTTCCTTCCCTTCTCTCTTTCTTCTGCTTCCCTCTTTTCTCCCTTCCCTCCCTTTTTCTCTGTCCATCTCTCACTCTCTTCCTTCCTTACTTCCTTTTCCCCTTCCTTTCTTCATTCCTTTGATTTTGTATAAGTTCCAAACTATAAATGTTATACAATTGAAGAGAACAGTAAATTACTGTGGGATGAAAAAGCCAGGGAAGTTTAAATAGAAAGGGGGAAAATTGTGGTGACCACCATTAAAATACAGGTTGAGGGTAAACTGAAAGTGACCCAGCCAGGAGATATTTGAGATATATAAAAATCTCTTGTAAAATATTTCCCAAGGAATACCAACAATTTAGCATAGAAGGACCTTGAATAACATCCAAGGAAAAAATCCCAAGGTTTCGATGGGCACTTATCTTTACAAAGGAGCATCAGACTATGATTTTCAAAGGATAAGTGAATGTAGCAATGTGCAAATTCCCCATGTAACCAATGCCTTGCACTGCAGGACTGCCACTAATCTGCAGAGATTAGCATCTCATCACCAGGCTTCAATCTCATGACATCTGTTCCAGTGCACGGGAGCAGTGGTTTTCTCATACTTACATAATCCTGACTTCACTTTCCTATACCTTCCTACCAGGAGAAAATTGGGCTGTTTCTTTGCTTTACTTGTGCCCTTGTTTCCTAAGGCTTTGTGATATGATGCAGATTATATTTCACTCAGGCCAACTGAGGATTTACTGGCATGGAACCATATCACATTACGTTGTGTTGTGGGAGAATTACACACCACTATCTTGACAAAACAACAAAAACAAAAACAACAATAATGTCGATAATAACAGTAATCATAAAAATAAAGAGAAAGAAGGAGGAGGAGGAAGAGGAGGAGAAGGAGAAGGAGAAGAAGAAGAAGAAGAAGAAGAAGAAGAAGAAGAAGAAGAAGAAGAAGGAGGAGGAGGAGGAGGAGGAGGAGGAGGAGGAGGAGGAGGAGGAGGAGGAGGAGGAGGAGAAGGGAAAGAGGAGAAGAAGGAGAAGAAGAAGGAGGAGGAGGAGGAGGAGGAGAAGGGAAAGAGGAGAAGAAGGAGAAGGAGGAGAGGAGAAGGAGACCAACAAGAAGAATGAGGAGGAGAATTATTGAACAGAGGGGTTGAGAATGGGATACTTGGTTGCAATGACAACCTATTTTTCTTCTCACTGTGCCTTAGTCCTTTTCTTCCTCCCTTCATTTCCTCTTTCTCTGTGTTGTGCTTCAATGATCAGAATATGAAGCTTTTTAAAAATATTCTTAGTTGTGATGTGTCCTTAATTGTTATATATTTTGATATTCATTTTAAAACATGTGGACTAGGATTTTCTCTTTCTCCATGGAAAATAAAATAAGTTAATAATTAGTTTTGTATTCCCCTAGATTATGAGTCTAGTTTCTATTATTCAATTTGCTAGGAGAGAGAAACAGAGTGAGACAGATGTAGTGAGAAAGAGAAACAGAGAGATGAGAGTCTTTTCAAGGACTCGCATCTTTTTTTTCAGTATCATGATTTTAACTGTATAAAATAGAATTCTGAAAACTAGAAAGGAAACCAATTATATTGGTTACTAAAACATTGAAAAAAGTTTTAAAATGCCAGGTTAATAAAAACTGACTCATAGAAGAATCTTAACCAAGTGATAGGGTCTACAAAGATGGGGGTAATAAAATATGTGAGTTCATACGCAAAATTCATGTTCTCCATTAAGCTGAGAACAATCCCTTCAGAGAATTTAGATGTTTTTGCCCAGTATTTCCTTCTCCCTTACTCTGTGTTGCTTAAGTATCCTGCTTTCAGCAAATAGTATATTATGAGGCTGACTATGAAAAATCTTTTTTTTCTAGAATCCTCAATAGGAATATTTTAATAGTTTCCTACCTTTGACAGTAAGAGAATCAGGAACTTCTTCCCTTCTAGTTCTCAAAATTTTACAAAGACAAAGGAGAAACTTGGGTTGAAGCGTCTACTTTTTCAGTGGTTCCAATCCTCCATTATAAACTCTGCTTTCTGCTAAAAATGACCAATATTGCTCCCTAAACTGTCTTTATATCAAGGGTGTCAGAGTTTTTGACACCAGATGACTGCATCTGAGCCTCTAGAGAAATAAGAGAACTCCTTTATGGAAGGGTTGATATCACAAGTTCATCTGATGTTGGTCAGGATAAGAGCAAATATCTCTAGCCAATTAGTGTGAGTCTGCCCCAGCACAAGGCTATAACTCATTTGGGAAATAGGAGAATGGAATCTTTTTATTCATTTTTCCCTTCCTTTCTTGACAGTGAAAAGTCATTTCATATCATTGCTACATACATCAAAGGAAAATAAAGTGGGTCGTGGTGGAAAGTTGTCAATGCCAAGAACTTGCCACCATAGCACCCAGAGTACTTTTGATAGGACTTCTGGATCTTGAGGCCATTGATTTCTCAGCTTAAAACTATTCCAATATAATTGGTGTCCCTTTAATTCTATGTGCTTTATTTATGTGTTATTCGGCAATATCATCAGTAGGTTTCACCAGACCATAACTGGAATACAAAAACTTTAGGAAAGACGATTCTAGGCCCTGGTTAACCCCTTCATACATGTGGAGGTAATGACTAGACCACTGCCTCTCCTAGCATGAATGTGAAAAAAATTCCCATTATCCTCTTCAGTGCCATTTTTCTTGTTATTGCTCTGTGGTTACAACTATAATATTCTTTGTAAAAAAAAAACATAAGCATGTTTTAAGAACTTTTAGGGAATAATTCCAAATTGGTTTCCATAATTGCTAGACTTACTCCCTATTCCACTAACAGGTCAATTAATACACTTGTTTTCACGAAGCCTCTCAAGTATTTTTCATTTGTTGGTTTTGCAGTGGAGCCTAAAAGTTGTTTTTGAATTTACACATCTCTTATTATTGGTATTTTGTGCCTTTTTAATGTAGCTAATTTTAGATTGAATGTCTTTCTCTGAAACATTCTGTTTGGGTCTTTTTGGCCACTTATCAATTGGGGCATACCTCTTAACTCATACACATTTGAGTCATTTCATTATATATTTTTATGATATTTATCTAAAAAAACTCTGCCATTATTTTTCTATTACCTGAACAGGATGTTTTCAGGGAAGAAATTTAATCCAAAAATAGCCATATTAAAAAAGCACAAGTCACCAACAATAAGAGATATGATAATTTAAAAGCAAAACAAAATACCTCTTAGGCTCCACTGCAAAACCAAATGATTGGTGAAATCTGGTAAAAATTAAAAAAAAAATGATTGAGGGGCTGGAGGCATAAAAATGTCAAGCATCTTAAAGGGAAAAAATGAAAAAAAAAGTTTGATAAAAAGGAAACATGATGGAATGTACCTTAAAGGAGAAAATTCAAAGTGATGTTGGCAGAAAGTCTGAAAGTGTCAGTAAAGAAATATGTCAATTCTTGTTCAAGGCATTGTGTTTTAAGAGAAATGAGAAAAGAAATGTCCATTTTTTCATAAAATACCAATAAGTTTTTTATCCTTCAGTGTGAGCAAAAGGACGGAAGGAATGTGAGAAAAATGCATCAAGGATAAAATGGAGGTTGTTAACAGAAGAAAAGTATTCCCCTGGGCATAGTGGAAGAGTGGCCACAGAAGGAACAGGACAAGGGCAGGCATAGAACAGGGTAGTTATAAAATTGTCTGCTCCTGGATCTGTAATTAAAACGTATCTGAATTTGTAGGACCTGACAGAGCATGTGGTTTATTGGCAATAGCTGGGAGAAACCAAGATTATGCAGAATCATTTATGTAGTACGATGAATTAATAAGGCAAAATTCGGTCTTCTTAATCACACCTCTCTAACAAGCTGCTCTTAGGTAAGCTTTTTTATTAGCATTTGTTCTTTCATTTTAATAACTTTTTTATTCCATAGGAAAATTGAATTTTAAATGTGTTCTCTAAAGTCTTCACAGCTGTTGACCTTGGCTAAAGTGTAGAAGAAAATACAACACCTGATTTGAATAGTAAATCGGGTTTGATTTTCTGCAGTATTTCACTCTTTTAGTTACTCAGGGCCCTGATGGTATAGAGAAACACCTCAACTTGTTTTAGAGGTACTTGGGACTTCAGTATAATTCTAAGGTAACAAAGCTATGAAAAAGTGGAAGAGATTTGACTACCACTGATGAGGACAATGAAAAATTGGATAAGGTAGTGTTCAAAAGATTTAAGAATATCTAGGGGTGGGAATATGTTAGGCATTCAATATAAATTAGTTGATTCATGCCTTCATTCTGTAGCACTTTAATATGAGGGAATCAAGAAACTTTCACAGATGCATACATCTGAGCATGACATTAGTCTTTAAAATTAATTTTATTTGTTTCATTTAACAAGAATCTATTTTATTTCCTTCCTTACACTATTGGAAAAACCTTAAAAAATATAGATGGTCAAACAAAACAGATTACTACATTGATCTACCAAAAAAAAAAGTATTTCTCATTCTGCACACTGAGTCTATCACATTTTTGCCCAAAGGTTGGTAGTATGTTTCATCATTACTCCTCTGGATTCAAGGTGTTTGTCATTGTGCTGATCAGAGATTTTGATTTTAAGTCACTTTGTCATTGCAATGTCATTTTTCATAACAATGTTGTTCTAATTGTATAAATTGTCCTCTTGGTTCTGATCACTTCACTCTGTATCAGTTCATAGTAGCCTTCACAGATTTCTCTGAAACTGTCCTCTTCATTTCCTATGCACTATACAAATGCATCTCAATTATATCCTATGACATTTTTTATCCATTCCCCAATTGTTGGATATAAACCCTTATAATTTACAGTCCCTTGCCACCATAAAAGAGCTATCATGTACTATATATATATATATATATATATATATATATATATATATATACATATACATATATATATATATATACACATGTACACTTACGTATACTTTTGTGTATACAAAAACACACATATATATGTACATCCTTTTTCATTTATTTTTATTTTTGTTTTGCTTTCTGGCAGGACAATTGGGATTAAGTGACTTGCTCAAGGTCACACAGCTAGTACATGTGTTAAGTGTCTGAGGCTGGATTTGAACTCAGGTCCTCCTGATTCCAGGGTCGGTGCTCTACTCACTGCACCACCTAGCTGCCCCCTTTTTCATTTATTTTATCAATTTAGAGTATAAATTGAGAAATGCTCTTTCTAGGTCAAAAAGTAGACATATTTTAATAATTTTGGGGGTACAATTCCAAATTTATATCCAAAGTGACTAGACCTGTACACATTTCAACCAAGAAAGAATTAATGTAACTTTTCTTCCCTTGTCCTTCCTGAATTTGTTATTTTCTATCTTTTTTTCAAATTTTGTCATTTTGAAGGGGGTGAGGTGAAGCCACAGAGTTGTTTAATTTGCGTCATTAAGTGTTGCTGATTTGGGGCATTTTTTTTCTTATCAGTACTGATAGTTTGGATAGTTCCCTGCAAAAACTGCCATTAAATCTTTTCATTATTTATTAATTAGGGTATAATTCTCATTCATATAAATTTGAGTAAGTTCCTTAGATATCTATACTACTACTACTACTACTACTACTGATGATGATAACGATAACATTTATAGAGTAACTAATATATTGCATAAAATGTTTTCTACAACTATTATCTCATTTGATCCTCACAATAATCCTGGGAGATCAGAGCTATTATTATCCCCTTTTTTCTGCTAAGGAAACTGAGGAAAATAGAGGTTAAGTTAGGAAGTATCGGGGGCCAAATTTAAAGCACCTAGTGGCTACATTTGTATAGTTATGGGGGGGGGATATTTCCTAATTTTGCGTTCTGGACTTGTTTTCATTATGTAAAACTTTTTAAAATTGTGTAAAGTAAATTGTTCATTTTGCCCTCAGTGAAATTATTTTTTTTCCTTGTTTGGCCATAAATGCTTCCATGTAAAGATCTGAAATGTTTTCTCCTTGTTTCTCTAATTTCTTTATTTTGGCAACCTTTACGTCAAAGTCATGAATCCATTGGAAGCTAGTCTTGGTATGTGGTGTGAGATGCTGTTCTCTACTTAGTTTCTGCCAGACAACTTTTCAGTTTCCCTAGAAGCTTTTGTCAGATATTGAATTTTTATCACAATAGCCTGGATTTTTGCATTTACAAAGATTGGGCTACCATGTTAATTTTCTTCTTTAATGTGTCTATTTCATTGATCAACCTGTCTCTTTCTTAAGCATCTAATTGCTTTTATGAAATGTTACTGCTTTGGAATATAAATGGAGATTCAATACTTCCTTAGACATTTTTTCCTTAAGATCCTTGACCTTTTCCTCTAGATGATTTTCATAATTGCTTCCATAAAATCAGTAAGTTAATTTAGGTCATATTTTAATTTTTATTATATTGGCTTGGCCTTCCAATAAGCAATTAGTATTTCTCTAATTATCAAACTATTTGTTTCTGTAAATGGTATTTTGTAGTTGTTTTCCTATATTTCTTTGGTGTGTCTTGAAAATGTAGACTCACAAGTATTTTATATCTTATGAAGTCATTTTAAATGGAATTCATCTTTTTTCTCCTTCTTTATTTATCTGGAAATATGCAAAAATGCTGATCATTGACATGGACTTATTTCATATCCTGTAAATTTTTTCAAGTTGTTAGCTCTTTTATTTTCTGTTGACTCTCTAGAGTTCTCCAAAAAAGCATTATATCATCTGAATAAAGTGAATAGTTTCTTTCTTCCTTACCTATGATGATTCCTTCATTTTTTTCTTTTATTGCTATACTTACCTTTCTATTACTACATCAATAATAATATTAGAGATTATGGACAGTTATCATTTACCATTGATCTCTTGGAAAAGCTTCCAATTTGTCTCCGTTGTGTATAATGCTGAGTCTTGGTTTTAGAAACTGCTACCTATCTATCATATTAAAGAAGGGACCATTTATTTTAATTTTGGAATTTTAAAATTAAAATTAGTGTTGCAATTTGTCAATATTTTTCTGCATCCATTAATGTAAGTGTATTTTCCCTCATTTGTTGTCATTCTTGCTATTGATACAGTAAAGAATATTTATAATTTTTTCCTAACATTGAATCAACCTTGAAATCCTAATATAAATCCAACTTTGTGTTGCAGTAATCACTTTGCTGTTTTTTTTGCATTGAAGTTAATTATATACATACATACATGCCCCAATATAGCATGTATTATTTAGTATGCATTTAGTAAATATACACATATATATGATCTCCATGTAATCTGCATGCTTAATATAGTCCACAAGATATTAGGGTTTAGGAAGCAGGCCATCTCAGCTTCAGAGTCATAATTAAGAGGCTACAATAATCTCTGGGTATTTCAGGAGTGGATGGAGTATGGAAATAGAACAGACAGGAGTCATTTTTAGACTTTAGAAAGGTCCCATTTACTGGACTCTATACTATCTGAGAGACCACTACAAACAGCATTTAAAGGATTTGGAAGCTCTGAATAAAACCAGTTAACACAGCGAAAGGAGCAGAAAGTACTTGTGAGGAATTCAAACTTTGGGTATGAGAGGGTTTGTGGGGTGTTGTATGGAACTACGATCCAAACGCTTAAACTTTTCAAGGGGTGAAAAACTTTGCAGGGGATGAGATGAACCTCCCATTTCTTTTGAAAGATAGAACAAGAGAAGCAAAAAAGCAAACCATACCATTAGATTTTTCAGGAGAGAAAAAAAAACAAAAAACAAAAACAAGATCAGAGATTCTGGAACAGAATTTAATACCTTCTGAAAAAAAATAACTAAAGGATTATCACTATCTCTCTCCTATGAAGAAATATTTTCAAAGTTGTTTTTTTTTTCTGTTTTGGAAAGGAGTCTGTTCCTTTTAGCGAATAATGAAAGGGCACTGAAAAATATCTTTCAGTTGTATTTTGTAGATTGTATGCCTATGAAGGACACTGGCGTTGTTTTTAAAAGAATGATAAATAACCTATAATTCTTAAGACATTTAAGAAAAGATTCATTTTGATTTGTTCCTACTGAAGATTTTATATTTTTCTGAATATATCTTTGTTGATACCCAGAGCACAGCTTCTTCCTATTGCTTATTGATTGGATCAATAATTAGAGAGAAATCAATCAATAATGGAAGGGTACCTTTACCTCAAAGTCACCATTGTTTCCCTTTTATTGGACCACACCAGTGAAAGCATGGCTCCAGGACCAGGAACTGACTGAGATAACTGCTTTCACTCCACAGTGATCCTTTAAAACTAGTGCCAAGGATGTGTCAATTACACTAAGGCTTCCATAAGCCATGGGTAGGCATGTTTTAACACTAGCGGAGACAGGCCACACTTTTGTTCTAAATTCCTAGCTGTTTTTTTTCTAAATTTATACCTGTTGCTAGTTTTGATTTCCTCTAAGTACAGATACGCCAGTCCAAAGTAGAAAGACAACAAACTATATTTGAATATGTTAATCATGAGCAAGTTAGGCAACATTAAACATATGCATGAGTTGGTACATTTCCTTTGGTTTCAAGGGACAAACATAGTCTTTTAGGCTACTTTTTTTTTCTTCTGCAGGCTCCATCCACTTCTCTATTTAACCAATAAGACTATGTCACTACAATTCCTAGGTCTTCTTAGAAATTAACTTTAAAAGTTGGCATAACCAACTTTCTTTTGCTTTGGTTCACCATTTATTATTTACCCCAGAACATATTAACTGCTCTAAGGAAAATAAAAACAACTCAGGACAGGATTAATCCAGCTAGCTTCCTGTGCCTTTTTATTCCTTCATCTATAACCAATTGAATGACTTTCTGGGCTTCCTCTTTATCTCATATATTTAGTGCTATATATGCTCTTTATACCATACACTATCACAAACATGTCTCTTTTTATTTTACGTAGACAACTATTTTGCCACAAGTGATGTGGCCATCCATCTTGTAATAGACACACATTTTCAACCACTTGCTGGTAGAGAATGTCTCATTTTGGGTGAATAAGACTCCACTACTCCAGTCTATGTGTGGTTGTTGATCAATTGGCAGCATCTAGTTAATGATTTCAGAGAAAAGAAACTCATGTACCAGAGTTAAAGGAAGGATGATTTCCCT
Organism: Trichosurus vulpecula; assembly: GCF_011100635.1. Taxonomy (NCBI): domain Eukaryota; kingdom Metazoa; phylum Chordata; class Mammalia; order Diprotodontia; family Phalangeridae; genus Trichosurus; species Trichosurus vulpecula. The sequence goes on along the minus strand of NC_050578.1, from coordinate 261,450,589 downwards.
TTCAAGAATCTTCTAGGCTGAGTTCAGTCAAAATAAGCAAGTGGCCCTTGGTAAAGGTTGTTGAAATTAAATACTGAAACATAAATATAAGGTGAAATGAATTGGACCACAAACAGAGTGGGATATGATTATTTTTTCCTTTTGCAGAAAGGACAGTGGAGACATCTAAAATCAAGGACTTGGGATGCAGATTCAGAGAGGGCAGGACCTTGAAGACAGATCATCATCAAAGAGAATCTGGCTTAGGGACTTAAATACCTGTGATTATATATCTCCTTTTATACACAACCTTTGACAAAATTTCAATTGTCCCATATCTATTCTGTCTGTATCTGAACAAGTCCTGACAAACACCCAGTAAGATAAGGTTATGCCTTGCATACACCAATATAAAAAAATCATTTCTAATGCATCCATCCTGGTAAGACCAAATCATTTTGAAAAGTGTTGGTCTCTATGCACACTGTTTTTTATTTAAAGATTTCCTGCTGTTCCACAGTTTCCTCATAGCAGTTTTAGCTTCTTTATTCCTCAGTGCATAGATCCAAGGGTTAAGGAAGGGAGTTCCAATGGCATAAAACACAGCCACCAATTTATCCACAGGAAAAGTGGTCAGTGGCCTACTGTATATGAATACACAGGGGCCGAAGGATATGAGGACAACAATGATGTGAGAGTTGCAGGTGGAAAGAGATTTGTACCTTCCCTCTCTACTCTGATTTCTCACAGAATACAAGATAACAACATAAGAGATCATCAGTAATATAAAGCTCACCATGCAGATGGCTCCTCTATTAAAAACAACCAAGAAGTTTAACACATATGTGTCTGAACAGGCCAATTTCATCAAGAGCTGTAAATCACATAAGTAATGGTTGACTATGTTGGGACCACATAAGGGTAAACTCAAGGCAATGAAGAGCTGGGCAATGGAATGCACCAATGACCCCACCCAGGCTAATTCCACCAAGATCCTACATACCTTCCTACTCATGATAGTCAAGTAGTGCAGAGGTTTGCAGATGGCCACATAGCGGTCATAAGCTATCAAGATGAGAATCAAGATCTCCATGCAGCCAAAGAAATGCCCTGTAAATAACTGGATCATGCACTCATCCAAGGAGATATGCTTCTGTGTACGCAGACCATCTACTATGAGTCTTGTGGCTGTGGTGGTGAACAAACAAACATCAGAAAAAGACAAATAGGTCAGGAAGAAATACATAGGGGACTCGTGTGGGACTGTTCTTAATGGTGACAATGATAAGCAGGTTCCCCAAAATAGTGGCAATGTAAAAAAAATCAAGATAATGACAAATATTATTTTTCCTTTGTTGGGTAATGGGTCAGTCCAACAAGAAGAAATTCAGTCACATTATTTTTCATTTCTATGATGTAGTGAAAGTGGGTTGGAAACTGGTGAGATTTACATAAAGTACAAAGAATAAAGAGAAACATGATGAAGACACATTATGTGTAATCTGGCAGGAAAGACCATTTCTCTGGCCTCAACTTTTGATTACACCTGCAATACTTGAACTCTTTAATATTTCATTGACAAAACCCCGACAGACCATTATTCTTAGAGTCTAGTGCAATAGATCAGCTGTGTTCCTTGTGCTTTGTGATTAAGACTCTTGTTGCTCTGTTAGTCCAAATTCAGTATTTCTCTCCCAAAATCTGTGAAGCTTACATCATTGAATAAATTACCAAAGATCCAATCTGTCTTTTGGTGTCCTGTATATGGAAATAGAGCATGAGGAATCACATTATTCTTAAAATGCATTTTAGAGAATCTCAGACCTTAAATGAAATTCATAGCCATAGATGCGGCCTTGAGGCCACATATGGCCCTCTAGGTCCTCAAATTGGGCCCTTTGACTGAATCCAAACTTCACAGAACAAATCCCCTTAATAAAAGGATTTGTTCTGTAAAATTTGGACTCAGTCAAAAAGCTGCACCCACATGTGGCCTGCAGGTTCCCCACTACTGTCATAGACAGTCATCCATAATCAAAAAGGAAGCTCTTTTACAATGTCTCTAATCAAATGTCTCATCCTGCTCACAAGTGAAAAATATCAATGAAAAAGATGGCTCCAATGTCCAAAAGTTTTCATTTCTTTTGAGCCTGAATCTTGGTAACCTACACCCATTCCTCACAGTTACATACTGGGACAAAGCAGATGTAAAACAAGGAAACAAAAATATATTTCTTCCATATGACAGCCCTTCAGCCATTATCAGCCAATGGTCAGCTATAATACCCTCCTCAAGTCTTCTCTTCTCATACTAAACATTTACATGTTTGTTTATTTTAGTAAGCACTCATATGACATAGCCCATTGTACCTCATCCCTCCAGTCATTGCTTGTTAATGTCTCATCTTTATAATATAATCCTGTCACTTTTCTTACTTCTTTCTTGTATTTAGCTTTTAGTTTCCCAGAAACAGAGAAAAATTGAATGTAGTGCAATGAGAAGCCTTAGTAGTCACCTCATCCGAACTCCTCATTTTAACCAGACCCAGAGAAATATAAATTGCTTGCCTTTTAAAGTAAGCATTGGAGATGGATTGAAAAAGCAGATTTTTTTCCTCACCTTAACTTATATCAAGCAAAACAACTCTACCTAGTTTTGCTAGAATTGACGTGTTGAAATTAAGAATAGAAATTATACTCCCCCCACCCCCCGCGAAATGCATATTATCAGAACTCACTGTTTTAGCCTGCCAAAATCCTTACTCTGCAATCCTTAGCGTTAGCTCTACTTTTCAGGCTCACCCTGCTTTCAGATTTGATAATCATGCCATCCACATCTTCATCTAAGTCACTGAAGATATGAAGGAACAAGATAGGCCCAAGTATAAGTCCCTGGAAACTTTTCCTTCATGAGTTCTCTCCAGGTCAAAATCATCTCATTCATTCAACATTACCTAATTCAGTTACTATCTGGCCTACTTTTTTCTATATTTTCCTCAAGAATACCATGAAACATTTTTTTTGGATATTCAGATAGAATTTAAGGACACTTCATCAATATCATTGTTCTGATTTTAAGTCAATTCAATGTGAATTGGCTTAGTTCAACTCTTAGATTTCTGAATAACTATCCCTTAAATAGGATATTCTATAAGCATGCAGTAATTGAAATCCATTTGAAAAGATCATAGCTGTACTTTGAAGAGTGAATCATCATCCCTCCCTGAATTGTCTGAATTTTATCTTACAAGGAATAGGATTACAACAAAATTATATTCAAAATTTTCATGATTTAAGGTACAAATGAGAAACATGGACTAAATGAAACCAATGCTCTCTGGATGGAACTTCTATTCTATCAAGGAAAATTCATAGAGAATACAAAATTTATGATACATGAAAGCATATAAATTTATCAAAGTATACACATTTCTGCTTTCAAAAGTAAATATGCAGAGGCTTTTTACATGGTTATTGCAATCAGTTTGCCCAAAGGATTCAGTTTGGATTAATTCAGTGTGGTGTGTGACTCTGAGGTTTCAGAAATTCAGTCACTAGAGTAATTATGGGATCCATAAGTCAGAACCTTCCTGTGTCCTCTGAAATCAAATTATGTAGTCAGTCAGCACCCTGCTCTTTTCCCAATGTTTGTTATTTAAAATGGAAAACAAGATATGGGAAAACAGAATTTCAAATTTGGAAAGAAAGTTATTTGACAAGAATTCTTATTTGTACCCTCAAAATATTTCCAGCTACAACATAATGAGGGCTCCCCCTGCAGTAAGAGTGAATCTACTGATTGCTGAGCCATCTCATTTAAGTTTTTGAGAGCTGTAATTGTTAGAAAGTGTGTTTCTTGTTCATTCATGTTTTTTTTATTACTTTCCCCCTGGAATCAAGGATGAATTTGCCTCTTTGAGCCTTCTACCCATTCAACCTAGTTCTACCATCTGAGGAAAAAATGAAAGTCTAATTCCTTTGTAAGTGACTGTCATTCTTATACCTTGAAGAGAGTTTTCTTTACATTTGAGTCTTCTCAGTTCCTTCAAATAATTCTGACTTTTATGAATTCCAAACCCCTTTTATAAACTATTTTTACTTCCCTGGATACTTTTCAGTTTATTGATATTATTGAACAATGGTTGGGATCCAGAATAGAATAAAATACACCTTATTTTCTTTTCCCGTGGAGAGTACAGAGAAACTGGCATTTTTGTAGCCCTGGAAGGTCCTTATCTCAGCCAAGGATCATATTATTTTTGTTTCCTTATCATAATTGACTGATATTGATCATACAAAATGAGTGTTATATGACAACCTATAAAGCTAATGTAATCTTGGGCTAACTTAAGAAATTTAAAACATAAAACAAGACAGAGCAAAAGGAAGCATATTTGAGAATAGGGTGTGAAGCATTCACTCCATATGTGCTATAGGACCTTACAAAATGGGAAATACCTGTGTGTTGGAATGGACAAAGGATTCAATGGGGAAGAAATAGAACATGAGAGAGATTTGAAGTAGTCCCATTGATTTATTGGCACCCATGTTTCCTGAGACTTGTCATTTTAGATCAGAGAGTCGCCCATACCTCACAGGATTCTACACATGATAGGGGCACCAATAATGGAAGGAGAAATGGTGTACAATGATATACAAGAATTGTCCTCTCTGATCATTGACGTGTTTTTTTCTTTCTTTCTATACTTTAGTAGTTGTGAAAAGGAAAAAAAAATAATTCAAGCCTACTTGATGAATTCCTCAAATGTCAAGTGTTGAACTTTGAATTGTGCTATGTAGTTCAGTGGAAAGCAAACTGGACTTCAAGTAAGGAATCCTGGTATCTAGGCTGCTTCAGCTTTCTTATTAACTAGCGGTGGATTCATTGTTCTCACCTCTCTGAGTCTTTCCCTGCATGTCATAAATGAACACCAGAATGTGATGACTCTAGTTTCCATATAGCTCTGACATTCTATGAACTACTTTAGCAAAGTATATGGAAAATAAACTAACAAACAAGCAACAACATTCATACTATGTCTAGATGTCATAAACTTGAAATCTTAAAATTAAAATCTTAAAATCTTCAACTTAAAATCTAGTTGGGGAGATAAGAAATGAAAAAGTGAAGATAATAAATAAAAAGAAAATAAATCAGGTAGATAAAATAATAATTGGACTGATAGAGCTGACCTTATATTTGTTTGGATTGATACCAAATGTTTTTAATGGGAGAAGTGAATTAGTTGACACCACCTGAAAGAAGACAAACCAACTCTCTTTTTTGTTTTAAAAATTCTTCTGGCAGAAGGTTTGGACACTGTGTTTCATGGAGCATGAACTGCTTATTAGAGTCTTTCCATGACTTTCAGTCCTTTATCTCTGCTTCTATTTTATTTTCTCTTTCTCTCTCCTGTCTCTGTGCCCTCTCTAATCTATGATTAAAATAGAAATCTGGAAAGATTGTGTTTTTTTAATTCTTCATTTCATAGAATAAAATGTTATATTTTTAACATCTTGTAGAATTAATATTTTCCTTTCTTTTAGAAATACAACATTAAGTCAATAATTGTTGTTTTTCCCCTTTATTGACAACCCCCTTCCCCATGGGATCACTCACCTAAATAAATATAAAAGATTCTGTCTTCCGGATGGCCCATCAATTGTTGACAACATGCACAGGCATCAACTATTAAAAAAATAACAACAAAAAGAAAAAATTAACAAACATGATTTTCTTTGTTTAATTTTAATCTGCATTGTAATTACCAAAGTTCCTCTATCCTAAGACAATATAGAATATCAAAAAAAATGTTTTCAATGTTAGAAAATAGATTTGAAATAGTCCCATTGATTTATTGGCACCCACATTTCCTGAAACTTGTCATTTTAGATCAGATAGTTGCCCATACCTCGCAGGATTCTACACATGACAGGGGCACCAACAATGGAAGGAGAAATGTTGTACAATAATATACAAGAATTGTCCTCTCTGATCTGGATTTCTGCAACTGACTCATTGGTCATTTCACTTAACCTGTCTGTACCTCACTTTTCTCATCATTATGACAAATGTAAATGATGCCTGCTCACCTACCTCTGAAAGCTTAAATGCATGAAAAGACAGCATTAAAACAAGTTTCCTCTCTAAAAAAAGTAATTACCCCAAATTCAGGAAAATATAAAATAAGGAATTTATTCACAATCAAAAGTGAATTATATCTGAGGCCCTTGTTTAATTTTCCTTAAATACTGTTTCTGTCACATCACTTCACAGGACAAATCATTTCAGTGACTCTACGCTGTCTATTTAATATAGTCCAAACTCCTCATCCTAGCATTCAAGACCCTACAAAATTTACCTTTGCTATTGATTTCCCCCTGTTTACTTACAGGAAACCATTTTAACAGCCAGCCTATTTTTCTTTGTTTATATTTGCCCATTGGGAAGTCCTGGCATCGTCTCATTTCTGGCTTAAATTGATAATGTAACATCGACCAAGTTGCTTTACTATTCAGTTCTACAGACAACTCTCTATGACTCTACATTAAACAATAGACAAACTCATGAGGAGTTCCCTGCACCAATGAAGTGACAAGTTGAAACTATCTTCCCCCCCAAAAATACATAAAATAATCATGGAAAGGATCTTGGAGAGGAATGAAGAGCTGTGGAGGGAGAAAAGAAGTGATATGAGGAGGGGCATGAAGATTGTGCAGAGGAAGTAAAATATGGAGGAAAATAAGTGATGAGGGGAGATCTTAAAACAAAGATATCTGTCATTTCATCACCTTGCCTTTAAGGCCACTTTCTATTGCAGGTATGAGATGTTAAGATGGTTTTAGGAGATGATGGATCTGAGCCACCAAACATTTTGGAAGTTCATACTCTTTCTCATTTTCTGTCCCAAGTTTAAAAAAAAAGCTGCAAGAAAAAGGAAGCCACAGGGAGAGGATAGGGTACATTTACTTTAAATTTCTGCTACATTGTACTCCCTGTATAAACCAATCTCACCTACCTCCTCAAACAAAGCCCGGAGAACCATAAGTCTTCTATACGTAAACACTGGTGTACTAAACAAACATCAGTAAAGGCATCATTTCCTTGCCTGCTTTATACACACATACACACATACATATATACATATATGCATATGTGTATATGTGTATGTATACATATATGCATATGTGTATATGTATACATATACATGTGTACACACACACGCACACACACACACACACACACACATATATATATGGATGTAGGAAAGTTACTACAAAGTGAGCCAGCCTAGAAGGAGAAAATAAACACTGAACTCGGCATTAAATTCTATACTTTTAGGAATGGACAACCATATAAAAATATCACTTTAATTCACATTGGCCATGGTAACTGAGAATTCTTCTATTATTTCACCTAATGTTTTCTTTTCTCTTTGTAACAGTCAGGAAGGTGACGAGGTAGGTCTTAAGGATCCTGTGGTATCTGAATTATCCTGTTGTAAGATTTTTACTGCTCTAAGTAAATGGAGAGACATAGAATTCACTTAGTACCCTTCACCACTAGCATTCTTCCCAACAGCAACAGAAGAGACACTTCCAGGTCTTCTAACCCATGGTACGAAGAGAATCAGGAACTTTTCATCTTCACATTTTAATGTTTTGAATGGACATAGAAATATCTACCATTTAAATTGAATCTTCCACTAGTTGCTCCATTGTTCTAAGCCCAATTCTATTCTGCAGTGAATACTGATAGCCTGATATTGCTGTCCTAACAAGAAAACCTTTACAGAAAGTTCATCGAATTCATCAGCTTAGGGAATTATCTTTTATCCTTTAGGGAATAAAAAAACACCACCACCAGAGATTTGGCTCGTACGTTCATCTAACTTTGCTGAGTCTAAGAGCAAACCTCAGATTGGCGGCAGTTTGCTCTGGTGCCAGGTGTTGCCTGAATAGGAAGCAGGAGAGTTTATCCTTCAGAGCATTTTTCCTGACCTCCTGCCTCCAGAAGTTTTACTTTCTATGAGGCCAAAGGAGGGAAAGGCGAATCAGGTAAGAGAGGAATTGTAGCAAGTGTACTATCATTTTAAATCTATCTCCTAGAACCTCCTGTTTTCTCACAACCCTGGGGAATTGATGACTGGACCATGCTTTTCTCAGAATGAAAACAACAAATTTAATAGTTTCCTGTTCAGAATCATGGTCAATGCCACTGTTATTCATCTTGGGCCCCCAATCACCCTTTTGTCATTAGTGGAAACTTCCTCAATTAATTGTTCAGCACCACTCTGTGCATGAAAACTAAATCTTAACTATTTCTTGAAGGACCCTAGAATATTAGAAAAAAATTGTAAGCTTAGAATTTTTCAAGTTCACCCTCCCCATTTTATAGATGAAGAAACTGAGGCTCACAGAATGTGTGAGTCTCTTAAGAAAAAAATGATTCTTTTATCCAAGCGTAGAAAAATACTCAAGAATAAACCAGATGTCCATATCATCATTATCATCAACAACAACAAAAACAAATTCTGTGGATAAAATGGAGTCAGTGGTATTTATTGAATGAGGAAGGTAAGATGGCCATGGCTTTAGCTTTAGAAAGATCGCTTCTTTTGGAACACTTCACAAATTTGTGTGTCATGCTTTATCAGGAATCATGAAACTCTTCTCTGTTTCAATTTAATATGGGGTGTTTATGGAGGACTAGTGCCTCTGGTGTAAGGTCTGCCAAGTCCTTTTTGGTTGTGCTCATCTACATTTGGTATCTACTTCCACCAACTTTTACTTGTGGCTCCAAGAAACTGTAGTATGAATAGCAGCTATACCCCATAAAACCATCTCAGCAGATGGGCTAAACCAGGATGAGAGTAACCTTCAGGCCTAAAACCCTTTGGTTAGTTAGTGGAATGTCTACGCCATTGTTCCAATGACCATGAAAGTGTCTGCGGACAGCACCGTGGAGTGCTTAGATCTTGGTCAGATGTTAAAGATGTCATGGTCATCCACTGAATCCTCACCATTGCCAGACTTTTGCTTGCCACTGGACTTCTATCACTGGAAGAGAGAGATGACTCAAACATCATCACTTTTTGTTCTTGTTCTGCTTTGAAATGGACAAACAACAATATCTACATATTACATTTTATACTTTAAAAAATTCATGGTATAGAAATCCTTTGGAAGTTATATCTATGCATGCAATAGAATTAGGAATAGAATTATTTCCAGAATAGAATGGTGTCAATAAAATTTAGAGGGAAAAGATAATGCAGGAGAGGATGATGATTAAGAATGAGAAGATAGTAAGGGAAGACAAGTAAAGTGAGATAATGAGGATGAAATGAGGAGCTCCCGTCAAAACATCTCATTTTTCTCAGTGAAGTCTGAGGCAAGGCCTTTAACTACAAGGGTGAGTGATAGGGTTTTGTAGGAGGTTTGAGGAGAGAGAAAAAGGTTTGAAAATAAATATTGTGGTGAATGAGAGGTGGGTGGGTAAAAGGATTACCTTAATGCAGTGAGTATGGAGGTAAGATTGTTGTTGTTATTCAGTAGATTTTTTTTCTGTTATGTCTGACTCTCAGTGACTCCATATGTGTTTTTCTTATCAAAGAAAATAGAATGACTGAAAATTTCCTTCTCCCACTCATTTTACAGATGAGGAACTGAGGCAGAGTTAAGTGACTTGTCCAAGCTCACACAACTAGTAAGTGTCTGAGGGCATTTTTGAACTTAAAAAGATGAGTCTTACTGATCCTAAGCCCGAAGCTCTACCCACACTGCACCACCTAGCTGCTATAGGTAAAATTACATAAAAAAAATTGTTTTAGAGATCTAGGCACCACAGCTTTATGACTTTCTCTAGCTCCATTCAGAAGGTGAGAAAGTGGTAGATGCTGGGAGTAATCCAAGGCTCAAGTTTGTTACTGCATCATCAGTGATAGGCTAATAGAAGAAGACCCAGTTTGTTTCTATTGTCAGGTGTTAAGAATCGTGGAAATAGGTAGGGAGGGGTGGAAATTAAGGATGTGATCTAGGCTGAGTATAAGTTTTGAGAGAGAGGTCCTTTGAAGGAGGGAGGTAACTAGAGTTTTCAGGACAATAGCTCGAGGTGCAGCCTTATTGTGTTTAGGAATTTCCGGAGACCAGCAGCACCGATGGCAAAAGTATGCAAAGTATGGCTTGGAGGAGTCTTGTTGGGAAGCACAAGATGTCAGCTAATGATGGGTTAGGATAGGGGCAGCTAGTTGGCTCAGTGGATGCACTGGGCCTAGAGTCAGGAAGACCTTAGTCAAAATCAAGCCTCAGAAACTTACAAGCTGTGTGATCCTGTACAAGTAACTTAACCTCTGTTTACCTTACTCCACTGGAGAGTAAGATAGCAAACCATTCCAGTATATTTGCCAAAAAAACCCTCTAAATGGGGTTGTGAAAAGTCAGACATGACTGAGGACTGAACAACAGGAGAGAAGAAGACCTCAAGAGAGGAGAAGTCTCTAAAGGAAAGGCACCAGAAGTGAATGGTCTAGTCTAGAGGTCACCAAACTGTGAATCACGTGCCACATCTCAGATCTAGACTACCACTTGCTTTGGATAGCTATGGAGTGAAAAAAAAAGCAAAAACAAATGATCATCCCCCCCACCCCCATCACTGGACTCTTAAGTTTAAGCTATTTGCCTTAGCTAGGCTGTTCCTTAATCGACAGACCCAGAATTTCCATCAATGAATCTGGAAAGAGGGAGAGGGAGAAGGAGCAACATAAGAAATCAAAATATTGAAGTAACATGAAAACCTATGCATCACACAGCGCCTGTAGGTCTCCCCACTGCCTCAACAAAGGGATGAGTTGGGAGTGTCTTCTCCTTTATATTTTTGGGGGTCATACATGCATGCTCTTTATAATTTTGCTACATTGTCTTTGGTGTGTTTCTGTGTGTGCGTGTATATGTTTACTTTTTTGTAGTCATTGTATACATTGTTTTCTTGACTGCTTACTTCACTCTGTATCTGTACATGTAGATTTTTGAAATACATTTATCTATATTTACCACACACATCATTGTTTACAGAGTGGTAAAAATTCCTTATATATAAATACAAAGATTTATTTAGCCATTTCCCAATTGTTTATAATTCTTGGGTAACACAAAAAGTTCTGGTATGAATATTTTAGTGCACATGGGCACTGTAGCCTAATCAATAGATTCCTCAGGATATGAGTAGGAGTGAAATCTCTGGGGCAAAAGTAATAGATACTTTCGTAACTTTGCATAATTCCAACTTGCTCTCCAAAATGGTTTTATCAATTTACAATTGTGCCAACAAATCCTTTCACCCCACAACTCTACCAACATTTATTATTGTGGTGTTTGATCATTTTTTGCCAATTTTTAGAATGTGAGTTAATTATCTTTCCTGTTATGATTAGTAGACAGGAACTTACTTTATTGTGGTTGTTAATATTTTTTAATTTACTTGTTCTCTAAGTTTTTTTTCATATCCTTTTTCTACCTATTAGTGGGTAATGTCTATCACATACTGTAACGAATGAGGTCTGCTAGTACAGGTTCACTCTTCGTCAGACAGAAAGGATAGGAAGATAGCTTTGGAGGGGTTAATAATCTTACTTTATTCTAGTCTAGTCATCTCAAAAAGGTTGCTGATAATGGGAGCAACAGCTTCTACAGAATTCTCTAATCACCCTTCTAGCAGGGGCAGGCAAGAAGGCGAGGGCTGCAACTACCCACTATGTCTCAAGGGGGCCGATGGAGACAGGCACAGCTTGTGCACTCACCTAAATCTCCTCAACCCTCAATGTGGGCCAGTTGAGGCAAACACAGATTTCCCCCAAGCCTTGATGGAGGCCAATCAAGGCATGCACAGTATTCCATCTTACGTATTCAACCCTAAGTGTTCCCCTTCACTGACTAATGCCTACCTATTGCATAGGGCAACAGGCAAAAAAGGCATATTGCCAACAATAGCCTCACAATTTTACACTACACCAATCCTATGTCTCACTGTGCAGTTGCAGTGGATGTTTACAATTTAAGCACACATGTTGATGTTATTTATCATTATATAATGCTCTTCATGTAGGGTAGAGATGTTTTGAACCAAGATCATGAGAACTCATATATAACACCTGGGAACAAGAGATTGTTATTGTTATGGATCCTGGGAACTAAAATATAAGAAAAAATAACAAAAATCCACCTTGTATTCCTTATATGTAAAATATACAAAAATGCACACACATACAAACACACACACACACACACACACACACATCTTGGATACCAAGCTATCATCAGATAACTTGTTAGAAAGTTGTGTTCTTTTTCCCCTTTTGACCACTCTCTTCTTATTCTAGGTGCATTATTTTTGCCTATGAAGAAACAGTTCAGTTTCATGTAGTAAAAGGTAGCTATTTTAAATTTTAATTATCTCTATCTTTCAGTTAAAGATACATCTACCCATATATATTAGAGAAACAGATATGTTTCTCTGCTAATTTTTAAATGGTATTGTCTTTAATGTTATGAATTTATTGAAAATGGTATACAGAGTTGTTCTAAGTTGAATTTCTGGCTGATTGGTTTCTAGTTTCCTCAGCAGTTTTTACCAAACAGGGAAGTCTTTCCTAGGTAACTTTAATTTTCCGCTTTCTGAGACACTGGGTTATCTAGCTTGATTTTTTCTTATTCTCTATCATATAGACTATTACATTGATCTGACATTTTAAAAAATAATACCAGATTTTTTTGTAACTGCTGCTTTATAATATAGTTCAATGTGTAAAGGTGATACTTCCCTATTATCTCTACCTCTACACGATTTCTCTTGGTATTCTAGATCTTTTTTTTTTAATTTCATCTTGTCATTATTTTATCAAGGTCTACAAGAGTCCCATTATTAATTTGTTATCATATTGAAAAGGTACATTAACTTTATTAGCATCTGCATGGTTACAATTTGGCATGGCCTGGCCATGAATACTGACTATTCCATCATATAATTGATGCCATATAGAACTTTTTTTAATTAAATCTACACAATTATTTTCCTTTAATAAATCAATCTGCAGATACTTTATGCATGTTGTAGTTATTTAGAATGAAATTATCCTTTAATTGTTACTTCATGGATTTTGTTATTTTTGTGGAAGAATGCAGTTGGTTTTTGAGGGTTTATTCTGTAGCCTTCAGTTTGGCTGAAGCTAATAATTACCTTATTATATTTGATTTTTTTTACCTAGATGGGACACCATGGATTGTATGCTAGAGCTGGAGCAGTTAGGTAGTACTAAGGAGAGAGTACTGTGCCTGGATTCAGGAAAATCTGAATCCAAATCCAGCCTCAAAAAATGTACTTGCAGTATAACCCTGGACAAGTCACTTAACCTTTGTCAGCCATGGATTTTTCTTTTCTTAAATAGGATAATAATAAGTATCACCTATTTCACTTACCTCTCAGGGTTGTTATGAAGACAAAATGAGATGAAATTTTAAGGAACTTTGCAAATCTTAAGGGTTACATAAATGTGTGTATATATGTATGTATGCATGCATGTATGTATGTGTCTATATATGTGCATGTCTATATATATTTATATAATAAAACAGTACATATATATAAATCTATATTATATATTGAACATTATATATATAATTTGTTAAACCTACAATCTGATCATGCAATTAATGTTCACCAGCTATTATATTTTCATAACCCATATGTTTAAAAAGATATTTTAAGATTTTCCCCCTCCACCCAACATTCGGCATCAGTTGTATTCATCTAAGTGATCATCTTTTTTCTTCTGTTTGAAAACAGGACAACTTTTATTTATTTTCTTTCCCATAATATCTCTAGTGTTTACCAAGAATCGTCAAAGTTTATGGACAGTAACTAAACCATCTCATATGTATAAGCTCTGTAATTGCTTTGGATTCGATCCAGTTGAGGCAGGAGCCATGAACAGTTGTATCATTTGATTTTCTGATCAATTACTTTGGATTTCAAGTTCCACTCAAGCTTTTATTTGATTGTTAAATAATGTAGGAAGAAAATTCCTAGTTGTTGAAATAATGAAGTTTGATGAAGAAATGGGGGGATGGTAGAGGCTTTTTTCATTTATTTAACACCTTCCAAGGCTCTCAGTTTCTGGCACTTAAAAATATTTTTTTTTGTTCATTCTTCTTTATTCAGCTCTATATAATCATTCATATCTAGATTACAACAGATCCCTGGATCAATGCCCATTTATTTGAAGTTACCAGAATTTATATGTTATATTATTTACACTTCATTAAAAATCAATTCTCAATACCTACCCCCATCTATTCTTTATAACTCTCAACTCTACATTGACTTTATCATTTAAGGGTCTCGGGTTTAGGATTGTTTTGTCTATCACATAGCTTTCTCTTCCTCCTCGCTCAGCTACTTCCAGCTAACCTGAATAGTGAATAAAGACAGGGGCTAAAGGTATGCTGTCACTGCCCAACTGACTTGAAAAGAGCCCTGCTAGGTTCAGCATCCAGTTCACATTTACTAGGGTGATATGACTTATGTAAGTCACATCAGTGTTCTAGAGTACTGTTACCACCTCATTAAAATTCACAATGTGATATTCTATCACAAAATCACAGAATGTCAGGATTGGAATCAATCTCAGAGACAACCTACTCTATCCCATATGTGGACAAGAAGCCCTATTACATGTCAGACAGATGACTGTCTGGACTTTTTTTTGAAACCCTAGTGACAATCAATGCTTTCTATCTTAACATGAAAAAATGCTCCAAATAGCTATTGATTAAAGAAATGCAAATTAAAACAACTCCCATCAATTTCCAATTTTTTGCCACCATAAAAAGAGTTGCTATAAATTTTTTTTTTGTTTTTTGATTTTTTTTATATGGGTCCTTTTCTCTTTTCTTTGATCTCTTGGGATACCTACCTAGTATTAGTATTGCTGGATCAAAGGATATGCAATTTTATAACCCTTTGGGCATAGTTCCAAATTGTTCTCCAGAATTATCAAAGTAGTTCACAATCCCATCAACAATGTTTTGGTATCTCTATTTCTGTACTTTCCCTCCAGAACTTGTCATTTTTCCTTTTCTGTCATGTTTTCCAATCTGATAGGTGTGAGAAGGTCCCTCAGAGTAGTTTTAATTTGTATTTCTCTGGTTAATAATGGTTCAGAGCATTTTGTATGATTAAGATAGCTTTAATTTCTTCTTCTGAAAACTGTCTGTTCATCTCTTTGACCATTTATAAATTGGAGAATAGCTCTTTTTTATATAAATTATTCAGTTCCCTATATATTTGAGAAATTAAGCCTTTTACAGAGAAACTAGTTACAAATATTTTTCCAGTTATCTGCTTTCCTTCTAAATTTGTTTGCAATGGTTTTATTTGTGCAAAAGCTTCTAAAAATGTAATCAAAATTTTCTATTTTACTTCCTGTGATCCTCCATATCTATTGATTGATCATAAACTCTTCCCTAATCCACAGATCTGACAGGTAAATTTTTCCAAGGGCCTCTAGTTTAATTAAGATATCACCCTTTATGTCAAGATCATTTCTCCAGTTTTACCTTATTTTCGTATTTGATGTGAGGTGTTGGTCTATACCTTGTTTTTGCCAAACTGATTTCCAGGTTTCCTAGCAATTTTTGTCAAATGGTAGTTCTTGTCCTAAAAGCTTGGGTTGTTGGATTTATGAAACACTAAATCATTATGGTCATTGACTACTCTCTACTCTCTATTGTGTACTTAATTTGTTCCACTGATCCACCACTCTATTTCTTAGATAATACCAGATTATTTTCATCATTTTGTTCTACTAGGCTGCCTTCCTTCATGTTATTTCCCCATTGACTCTTTTAATATTGTTTTCCTTTTTTTCTTCCAGACAAACATTGTTATTACTTTTTCCAGTTTTCTAAAATATTTTTGGTAGTTCTATTGGTATGGCACTGACTAAATCAATTAATTCTGATAGATTAGTCATTTTTTTTATTATACTGCCTCAACCAAAGTGACTGCTGCCATAAAATTAAGACTCTTGCTCCTTAAAATGAAAATGATGGCAAATCTGGACAGCATGCCAACAAAAAGCATTGATATCATCTTGACAACAAAGGTTTATATAGTGAAAGCTATGGTTTTTTCCAGTAGCAATGAATGGCTGTGAAAGTTGGAGTATAAGAAAAATTGAATACCACAGAATCAATACTTTCAAATTATCATGCTGGAGAAGAATTTTGAAAGTCCCTTGAAAAGTAAGAATATCAAATCAGTCAGTATTTAAAGGAATTAATGCAAACTACTC
This sequence comes from Trichosurus vulpecula, assembly GCF_011100635.1. Classification (NCBI taxonomy): domain Eukaryota; kingdom Metazoa; phylum Chordata; class Mammalia; order Diprotodontia; family Phalangeridae; genus Trichosurus; species Trichosurus vulpecula. The sequence continues at coordinate 261,434,261 of NC_050578.1, read as the reverse complement.
ATTGGAAGGACAAATACTGAACTGGAGCTTAAGTACTTTGGCCTCAGAAGGAGAAGACAGGACTCATTGGAAGAGTCTCTGATGTTGGGAAATATTGAAGGCAAAGGAAAATGGGACAGGAGAGGATGAGGTAGATAGATAGTGTCATGGGAACGACAAATATGAAATTCGACAGACTTTAAGACATAGTGGAGAATAGAGTCGGGAATGAGTGACTACAGAACAGGAAGATTCATAAATAATTAATATTTCTCCAGTTCATTAGACCTGCCTTTAATTATTTGAGCAGGTTTTTTTTAATTGTGTTCATATAGCTTCTGGGTTTCCTCTGGCAGACAGACTCCCAAAATTTTTATGTAATTTGCAGATATTATGGAGGGAATTACTGTCTCTTCTTTCTGGGTTATGTTATTAAAAACAGAAGCACTCATGATTTATATGGTTTTATTTTATGCCCTGTAACTTTGTGGAACTGGTTTTCCTTGTCTATCATTGCTTCATGGATATTGTTATATGCAGACATGCATTTGACTTTTCAAGATCTATTTTATAGCCTGAAATTTTGTTAAAGAAATTGTTTCAAATAGTATCTTTCCTGATTCTCCAGTATTTTTGAAGAATATCATCATATCATCAGCACATAGGGCCAGTTTTATCTCTTATTTACCAAACTTTATACTTTTAAATGCATTCTCCTGTCTTATTACTAATACTAGAATTTCCAGAAAAAATATTACATAATGAAAATAACAGTCAATACGCTTCCTTCTCTGGTATTTACTGCAAAACTTGTAGTGTAACCTCATTAAATATGATATTTGCTTTTGGTTAATTGATGAATTGATTATATATATATATATATATATATATATATATGTACATATACATATATATACATACACACATACACATGTATGTATATACATGTATATATTCACTGTACTCCTACATCCTTCTGTAGGGGTTTTAGCATGAGTGAATGTTGTTCTTTTTCAAAGGCTTTTTCTATATCTGATGAGATGAATGTGAAATTTGGGATGTTTCAGTTTTTAATATTATTGATTAGATTTATTGTTTTCCTAACATCAAAACATCTCCTCATCCCTCCTATAAATTCAAACTTGGTGAATATTTTCTTAAATAAACCCCCATTTTCTGACATGATTTTTTAAAATAACATTAATGCTTAAAATTTAAAAGGTAATGAATTGACATTTATTAATGATACTCCTCTAAAGTTGTTTTCCTCTGTGTTTTGTGCTTCCCTGGTTGAGATATTGGGACTGTATTTATTTTATGATGTAATTTTGGAAGGACATTTTCTGAAGTGCTATATGTGTGTATTTACATAACAGATAGATAATATAAATATGCCTTAATATAGAGTGATTAGTAGATATACATGATGTAGATATATATATTGTATGTATAGCTAGTATATTTGTATATGTATTTTTTGATTTAACTTACTATATGATGGTGTAAAATGTTATCATAATTTTAATGAAATGAAATTTAATTAATTAAATTTAATTAAAATTAATTAAATAAAATAATTAAATTGAAAAATTATCATCATTTCCTTTTTATATGATGACAACCCATGATTTTTATGATAATTAAGTTTTTGTATTTTTTTTCTCCCAGCAATTAGCATTAAGCCTACTGGTCTATTCTTAGATCACTTTTTTTTCTTCTATTTGAAAATGGGGCTACTTTACTCCTTCCCTAATGAAGAAAACCTTTGCAGTTTATCAGGAGTCACCAAAGGTTGCTGGCAGCAACTAAACCATCACATATTTAAGTCCTTCTAGTAATCATGATATGATCTCATTAGGCTGGAGACATGAACATATTAAAGCCACTAAATACCATCTCATCCAATAAATTATGTTAAAATTCATTTTGCAAGTAAACTTTATTTGGTGGTTAAATTATGAAGGGTGGAAATGACTGGTTGTTGAAATGATGAAAGCTAATGAAGTTGTTAGCAGATGATGGAGGCCTTCTTCACATATGTCTCACCTTTCAAAGCACTCACTTTTTGAGACTCAAAAGGACAAACTTTGAATTTGTTATTTTCTCCTTGTTCTCCTTCCTATAAACTTTTTTTTCAAGACTGAAATGGATTCCTAGACTTAATGCTCAACCTCTTTGAAACTACTAGAAGACAACCTGCTCATACTTCCCTTTATTAGAATCAATCTATGCCCATATCTTGACCACTACCTGACTTTATGATTTAAATAATCTTACTTTCAGAATTTTACATATAAAATATTCTGCTTTTCTTTCCTCCTAACCCAAACAGTGGACATAGACAGGGAATTAGTATAAGGGTCTTTCTCTGTTATCACCTTGTAAGGAAATATTCCCATGTTGTCCAATTGGCTTTTAAGGATTGAAAAGAGCCATCCATGTACCAGGAGTGAGAAGTACTGGTTCTAGAATAAGCTCATGTCTAATGTAGCCATGTGGTAACTGTTTGTCTTTGGAACAGCAACCCTGAGGGTCTTCCCCTCCCAGCTTGATTTTCTTTTTTCTTATTAAAGGGGCCAACCCTTCACTCACTTCTTAATCATCGAATGGGCCTTACCTCACTCTAAGTGAGTTCATGAAAAAGCCTTAGCCTAAAAGGGCCAGGGTCTCCCATTGCATCCTGGGTCATCTCCAGTCATCCTGATAAATATCTTGTCAATGAATTCAGATGGCTCTAGAGGAGTAAGTGAGGCTGGTGACCTTACACAACCCTCCTTCACTCAAATCAAAGTCAATTGCAAGTCATGTCATCATTTCCCTGACACCATGGTCCTCTTCCAAAACGGAGGACAAACACAACCTGTGAGTAGATCGAGCTGCCTGAATAAGAACCCAGCTAGTTGGGTAACTCAGCTTTACCCTCTCTTCTTCTCCAAAGGAAGGTAAATTTTGAGGGCGAAAGGCCACCCACTTAACTTGGGGTTTAGTGGCCAGATTCCTTCCTTCCTTCCTTCCTTTTCACAAAACCTTAAAACCTGTTTACTCTGAAGCTCTTAAATAGGTCCCTGTGCAAGCTCCACTTAATGGTGGTGTTTTGGGCCCTGGCTCAGAGGGAATGTCAATGGTAACTGTTTCTCTTTGGAACAGCAACCCTGAGGGTCTTCCCCACCCACCTGGATTATTTTTTCTAATTAAAATGGCCAACCCTTCACTCACTTCTTAAATAGGCCTCCTCACTGAATGGGCATTACCTCACTCTAAGTGAGCACATGAAAAGGCCTTTGCCTAAAAGGGCCAGGGTCTCCCATTGCATCCTGGGTCATCTCCAGTCATCTTGATGAATATCTGGTCACTGAATTCAGATGGTTTTTGAGGTGAAAGTGAGGCTGGTGACCTGCACCGCACTCCTTTGCTCAAGTTAAAGTCAACTGCAAGTCCTGTCATCATTCCCATGATGCCATGGTGCTCTTCAAAAACAAAGGACAAAATACAATGTGGCCATGTGACTGGGCCTCAGTTTCCTCATCTTTAAAATCTATTTATCTTGGCTGTCACAAAATCAGAGAATGCCAGAATTAGAAGCAACCTCAGAGCCAGTCTACTGTATCTCATACTTATACAGGAATCCTTCAGTTCCCAGCCTGCCCATTCCACTTGGAATGACTGTTACAGTGTTTCCTTATATCAAATACGGTTTGCTTCTCTGTTATTTTTTGGAAATTCAATTCTTGTCCTAGAAGATGTTGATTGTTAGTATCCACTCTGAAATTCTGTGTTTTGTATTAGAAATTTCCTTTCCAGTCCTGACATTGATTATTCTGTGTTCTTGGCTTTCTTTAATAACTAAACCTTCTGTGTTTTAAGTACTATGATTCCATATGCCTATAAAATTCTTTTGTGAGTGAGTCTCTAAATCAGGTGGTTAATTAAGTTCACTTATATTAATATTTGCTTTATATGAAGCACTCTCTTTTCGATTATCAGGAAAAATCCTCTCTGACTCCCCTTCATAGAGAAAAACAATATTGCTTATTTCAAACTCTTTATTTTTCAACAGAAATTGTTGTTCCATTCCAAAACCTCCTCATAGCATTCTTCACTTCTGTGTTTCTAAAAGTATAAATCAAAGGATTTAATGTGGGAGTAATTATGGTATAAAATATTGCTACAGTTTTGTCAAAAGAAAGAGTAGAGGGAGGCCGTACATATATAAATATGCATGGGACAAAAAACATGACAATAACTGTGATGTGGGAGCCACAAGTAGAGAGGGCTTTGCGCCGTGCCTCTACTCTGTGTGTCCTCAGAGAATGCAAGATGACTCCATAAGAAACAAGCAAAATCAAAAAAATTATTGTACAAATCAACCCACTGTTAGCCACAACCATAAGACCAAGTACATGAGTGTCAGTACAGGCCAGTTTCAGTAAAGGATACAAGTCACAAAAAAAGTGATCTATCAGATTTGGGCCACAGAAGGATAATGGGATAATGAAAATCATTTGGATAATGGAATGAAGAAAGCCTCCTACCCAGGCCACCCCCACCAGAAGTGAACACAGGCGTTGACTCATGATGGTAACATAGTGCAAAGGCTTGCAGATGGCTACATAGCGGTCATAGGCCATGGCTGCAAGGAGGATCACCTCAACACCTGCAAAGAAATGCTCTGCAAATAGCTGTGTCATACACCCTCTGAATGAGATAGTTTTCCTCTCATAGAGGGAATCCACTATTACTTTTGGGGCAATGGCAGAAGAGAAGCAGGCATCCTGGAAGGAAAGAAAGACTAGGAAGAAATACATGGGTGAACCCAGAAGAGAGGGACTAAAAATGATGGTCACAATGATAAATAAATTCAACCCCAGAGCTGTGAGGTAGAAAAATAGAAATATTACAAATATTATTTTCTGAACCTTTGGATTATGTGAAAGACCCAAGAGGATGAATTCAGTCACTTGGCTTTGATTGTGCATAATTAGGTGGTTTGAGTGTCTTGGCAATTACAGAGTACCTGGAGAGAGAGAGAGAGACAGGCAGAGAGACAGAGAAGAGTAACTGAGACTTTTTAAAAAAATTTTCAGAACTGCAGGCAGGCGTTTGAAACATGCATGTTCAAAAGACACTCAAAAATAGTTTCTTTAACATTACTGGCAAACATAGGCACCTCTATGCTATCACTCACTAAAATAATGGGGGAATAAAATAGAATGTACACCTTTGTGATTTTTCTCTCTTATAGCCATATTTTACACAACACATAGGTATATAAACTCATGGATTTTAGATAGAATATTGAAGAAGGCACCCAAGACTTGCATTAAGCACAGATATATTGGGCACTTGCATTTATGTAGAGTTTGACAAGCAAATGCAAATTGGAAGCTTTGATAATTTCAGTTTTCAAAAATCCAGTTTAGAAATTGGAACATTGCTTTGGAGAGTAAATATATGTAACCTAAGAGAGATCTGGGCAGCCTGACAGCTATGTGACAATGCTGTCCAGCCAGGTAACAGACTTTGAGGAACATTAAAAGAAAGGAGGAAAGGGTTGGAAAGGAAAAGTGGAAGGGGTCTGAGCAAAAAAGAAACAATTGACCTACTTCAATATTTGATCCAATTTGCTCCGTGTAATCTCATCTCATTTTCCATAGGAATAAGCGTACAATGATCCATTTCCCACCAATTACTGGTACCTTACATAAGAGTATTTCCTACAAAACATCCTTTCATGTTTCATCTTCAATTTAAGTGATTTATAGTTACTTTGAAGTTGAAAAGATTGATAATTCATAGGAAGGGGGTTTTTGAGGTTGTTTGTGAGAGGAAATGGTTGTTGGAGAAAAACAAAAAGAGCTGTTGCTTTATTGTTGAGATCTCCAAAGCAAAAATCTGAATTTTGCCATCTGCTCTGATTTCTTTGAGAAGCTACTGAAATCATTTCCATATTAGTTAGTGGATAGATTATATTAAAGGACCCAGTTAGTTTCTGTCTGCCTTCTAAAAATAATACTTCTTACTCAACTTCTGCATGATGAGTTTTAAAGTATTTACTTCAGGAATAGGAAGGCTTTTGCTGATCTACCTAAATCTTTTTGCCTCATCATACTTCGAAGCCCTATCTAAATGCTGCTACTACTAATTAAATTTCTACCTGAATATCACATGTAGGTCATGAATTAAATGCCTTCGGTCAGATTATTACCTGTCCTATATATTTGAATTACAGAATTAAGAAACAATCTAAGGAGTTTGAGGGACACTTTATAATAGCAACTACTCCTTTTTGTTTATTTGTTTTCCTCCTGTAGAACTTTAGCATGTACTCATTTGGCAGAATGCCAGATACTTCTCACATTTAGTGTTTTCATCTATGAAATGGTAATAATAACAATAACAATATTAATAATAATAACTCTGGAGTCTAATGTAGTGACTTTTTATGAATCTCCAATATGATAAATTGTAATGTTTTGCAAACATTGTGTCATACAAAAGTCTCTTAACATAACGTTGTTATTTTTATTTCACATAACACACATTTATATATCATTTGGTTATCATAACTGAATAATAATATAGTAAAGGTATTATTCCATTTTATACATGATAAAACTGATTAAAAGATGTTTAACTGAGCTGCCTATCAACGTAGAGCTTCTAAGTGTCAAAGGAGACATTTCAACACAGATCTTTGTTAATACCAACTTCAGATTTCTTTCCATTACACCTTTGACTCTCTCCTAGTTTGTTTGTTTGTTTGTTTTTTGTTGTTGTTGTTGGTTTGTATGTTTGTTTTGTTTTGCATTCAAAACTAAGTCTGTGAGTACACCCAAACCTGACCCAGAGGGGGAGCTAAATTGACCAAGTGTTCCTGGCAAAGTCCAGAATTGAATTTATTCATAACTCTAATGCCTGTGTCATTTAAATAAACCATAGAATCAGCACACAGGTGACTGAAGGGTCCAAAACACCCACAGATCTCATTTAACACATGAAATCGTCTCAGAAAGATGAAGTTACTTGTGTGATTTCTCAAAGGTTCTCAGTGTTAGAACAAAGATTAGCACCCAGAGTTTCTGAGTTTTTTGTTTAAACCAACAAATTGTTTAAATTATCCTGCAAACACTTAGGAATAGAGGCTTTCCCTATGCACCTATCTTCCCTGACACTCTTGTTATTTTTTTAGTCCAAAAACATAAAATGTTTATGTTTCATCAGGAAATCTTTAAACCACATACTTTCTCAAGCAAACACAGTATTGTCATAAAGTTAAAAAGGACTCTGATCCATATCTATCCGCCTCAAAAGCTCAATTACTAGGAGGCTCTTTATTCTTGCCTTCACCACCATCACCTGAGCATTCTTTGTTTCCTTCTCTGTCTCTGACTTCGTTTCTGTTTCTTTGTTTTCGTCTTTGTGTCTTTAACTCTCTATTCGATCATTTTCTCACCTTATTTTGATGCAGTTATCCACTTACATCAATCATGACTTTGTCTTGCCTTTCTTCTGTGGATAAAATAATATCAGGAAACAAGGTGTTATTACTGCTATTTGCTCTCTCAAATTTCATAAAGCATGGCATAAAATTATAACTGACATTTATATTATGCTCTAAATTTGAAATAAAATCATTTATTATCTAATTTAACAATCAAAATAAACCTGTGAGAGAGATACTATAAACTTTATTTTATAAAAATCCTGAAACTCAGAAAGGTTTAGTGACTTGTCTCTAGACACAGAGCAAAGGAAAAAAAAATCAGAAGCAACACCTTCTGACTCAAATTCCAAAGTGTAACATTTCCTCGATGCACAGTAAGAAGTAGTCTATTTGCCAGTAAGTCATCATTTTCACACATGATGGGATAATATAATTGCATGTCTAGAAAAGAGTTAAATTTTAAAAAAAAGAATGCTATATTGAATGCCAAAATGATTTTTAATCAGTCACCTCAGAACCTCAGTATTCCATCCCAAAACTATTCTTGGACCATGAAGAGCAAGGATTTGACATGTTCCAGGCTCCAAGGGGAAATCAAATTTCAATACTTACTTCAAGAATCTGTGACTTGATGGAAACGTACAGTTATTTCTCTGGTGCTGGCTGCAAACCTTTGAAGACTGTCTATGCGTCATTGCAGCCAAAAGTAAAATGACCCTGGTGTTCATCTTTCTGGATTTGAAACCTTCATTACATTGGTCCTTTGGCAATTGATGCATCAGCCTCCTGTGGGCCACGGTGTTAACCCTTTCAATCTCAGGAAGACCTGATAAAGCCTGTAAACTGCTAGAAGAGACCTTGAGGTTATCTCTAGGCATTTAAAATATGAACTTGAAATCCTACGTAATTGAAAAATAATAGAAGTTTAAGGCCTTTTATCAAAGGAACATACTTTATTGTGGTTGTTAATATTTTTAATTTACTTATTCTCTATGTTTTTTTTTCATATCCTTTTACTACCTGTTAGTGGGGAATGGCTATTACATACTATAACAAAGGAGGTCTGCTATTACAGGTTCATTCTTTGTCAGACAGGAAGGATAGGAAGATAGCTTTGGAGGGGTTAATAATCTTACTTTATTCTAGTCTAGTCATCTCAAAAAGGTTGCTGATAATGGGAGCAACAGTTTCTACAGAATTCCCTAATCACCCTTCTAGCAGGGGCAGGCAAGAAGGCCAGGACGGCAACTACCCACCATGTCTCAACGGGGCCAATTGAGACAGGCACAGCTTGTGCACTCCCCTGAATCCCCTCAAGCCTCAGTGTGGGACAGTTGAGGCAAACACAGATTTCCCCCAAGCCTTGATGGAGGCCAACCAAGGCATGCACAGTATTCCATCTTATGTATTCAACCCTAAGTGTTCCCCTTCACTACTATTTTGTAGCCTGAAATTTTGTTAAAGCAATTGTTTCAAATAGTATCTTTCCTGATTCTCCAGTATTTTTGAAGAATATCATCATATCATCAGCACATGGGGCCAGTTTTATCTTTTATTCACCAAACTTTATACTTTTAATGGCATTCTCCTATGTTATTACTAATGCTAGCATTTCCAGAAAAAAAAATATTACATAATGAATGTAATAGTCAACACGCTTGCTTCTCTGGTATTTACTGCAAAAATTGTAGTGTAGCCTCATTAAATGTGATATTTGCTTTTGGTTAATTGATGAATCAATTATATACATATATATATATATATAGAGAGAGAGAGAGAGAGAGTATGTATGCATATATACATATATACACACACATATACATGAATGTATGTATGTGTGTATATATACATATATGTGTATGTATATATATGTATATATATGTGTGTGTGTGTGTATATATATATATATACATATATATATATATATATATATATATATATATATATATATATATATATATATATATATATATTCACTCTATGCCTATATTACCCTGTAGGAATTTTAGCAAAAGTGAATGTTGTTCTTTTTCAAAGGCATTTTCTATGTCTGACAAGATGAATGTGAAATTTGGGATATTCCAGTTTTTAATATTATTAAATAGATTTATTGTTTTTCTAACATTAAAACATCTCCTCATCCCTCCTATAAATTCAAACTTGGTGAAGGTTTTCTTAAAAAAATCCCCATTTCCTGACATGGTTTTTGAAAATAATATTAATGCTTAAAATTTAAAAGGTAATGAATTGACATTCATTAATGAAACTCCTCTAAAGGTGTTTTCTATGATTTGTTCTTCCCAGGTTGAGATATTGGGACTATATTTATTTCATGATGTAATTTTGGAAAGACATTTTCTCAAGTGCTATATGTGTGTATGTATGTACGTTTATATGATATAACATAAATATACTATAATAGAGAGTGATTAGTAGGCATACATAACAAAAATATATTGTATGTATAGATAGTCTATTTGTATATGCATTTTTGATTTGACTTACTATATGATGGTGTAAAATGTTATCATAATTTTAATTAAATGAAAATAAATTTAATTAAATTACATTTAATTAATTCACTTAAATTAAATTAAAATAATTAAATTAAAAATTATCATCATTTCCTTTTCATATGACCACAAGCCATGAATTTTATGATAATTAAATTTTTGTATTTTTTTCTCCCAGCAATTAGCATTAAGCCTACTGGTCTATTCTTAGATCACCTTTTTTTCTTCTATTTGAAAATAGGGCTACTTTACTCCTTCCCTAATGAAGAAAACCTTTGCAGTTTATCAGGAGTCATCAAAGGTTGCTGGCAGCAACTAAACCATCACATATTTAAGTGCTTCTGGTACTCAAGATGTGATCTCATTAGGCTGGAGACATGAACATATTAAAGCCATTAAATACCATCTAATCCAATAAATTAAATTAGAATTCATTTTCCAAGTAATCTTTGTTTGGTGATTAAATTATGAAGCGTGGAAATGATTGCTTGCTGAAATGATGAAAGCTGATGAAGATGTAAGCAGATGATGGAGGCCTTCTTCACATATGTCTCACCTTTCAAAGCACTCACTTTTTGAGACTCAAAAGGACAAACTTTGAATTTGTTATTTTCTCCTTGTTCTCCTTCATATAAATTTTTTTTCGAGGATGAAATAGATTCCTAGACTAAATTCTCAACCTCTTTGAAACTACTAGAAGACAACCTGCTCATGCTTCCCTTTATCAGAATAAATCTATTTCCATACCCGCTATCTATTCATTATATCTTGACCACTACCTGACTTTATGATTTAAATAATCTTACTTTCAAAATTTTATGTCTAACATATCCTGCTTTTCTACACTCCTAACCCGAACAGTGGACATAGACAAGGAATTAGTATAGGGGTCTTTCTCAGCTATCACTGTGTAAGGAAATATTCCCATATTGTCCAATTGGCTTTTAAGGATTGAAAAGAGCATCCATGCACCAAGAGTGTGAAGTACTGGTTCTAGAATAAGCTCATGTCTAATGTATCCATGTGGTAACTGTTTGTCTTTGGAACAGCAACCCTGAGGGTCTTCCCCTCCCAGCTGGATTTTCTTTTTTTTTTATTAAAGGGGCCAACCCTTCACTCACTTCTTAAAGAGGCCTATTCATTGAATGAGCCTTACCTCACTCTAAGTGAGTTCATGAAAAAGCCTTAGCCTAAAAGGGCCAGGGTCTCCCATCGCATCCTGGGACATCTCCAGTCATCCTGATGAATATCTGGTCACTGGATTCAGATGGCTCTGGAGGAGAAAGTGAGGCTGGTGACCTTACACAGCCCTCCCTGACTCAAATCACAGTCAATTGCAAGTCATGTCATCATTTCCCTGATGCCATGGAGCCCTTCGAAAACAAAGGACAGAATACAATGTGGCCACGTGACTGGGCCTCAGTTTCCTCATCTTTAAAATCTATTTATCTTGACTATCACAAAATCAGAGAATGTCAGAATTAGAAGCAACCTCAGAGCCAGTCTACTGTATCTCATACTTATACAGGAATCCTTCAGTTCCCAGCCTGCCCATTCCACTTGGAATGACTGTTACACTGTTTCCTTATATCAAATATGGTTTGCTTCTCTGTTATTTTTTAGAAATTCAATTCTTGTCCTAGAAGATGTTGATTGTTAGTATCCACTCTGAAATTCTGTGTTTTGTATTAGAAATTTCCTTTCCAGTCCTGACATTGATTGTTCTGTGTTCTTGGCTTTCTTTAATAACTCAACCTCCTGTGTTTTAAGTTCTATGATTCCATATGCCTATAAAATTCTTTTGTGAATGAGTCTCTAAATCTGGTGGTTAATTAAGTTCACTCATATTAAAATTTGCTTTATATGAAACACTCTCTTTTAGATTGTTAGGAAAAATTCTCTCTGACTCCCTCTCCTACAGAAAAACAATATTGCTTATTTCAAACTCCTTATTTCTAAACAGAAATTGTTGTTCTATTCCAAAACCTCCTCATGGCATTCTTCACTTCTGTGTTTCTAAAAGTATAAATCAACGGATTTAATGTGGGAGTAATTATGGTATAAAATATTGCTACAGTTTTGTCAAAAGAAAGAGTAGAAGGGGGCCGTACATATATAAATATGCATGGGACAAAAAACATGACAACAACTGTGATGTGAGAACCACAAGTAGAGAGGGCTTTGTGCCACGCCTGTGCTCTGTGTGTCCTCAGAGAGTGCAAGATGACTCCATAAGAAACAAGCAAAATCAAAAAAATTGTTGTACAAATCAACCCACTGTTAGCCACAATCATAAGACCAAGTGCATGAGTGTCAGTACAGGCCAGTTTCAGTAAAGGACACAAGTCACACAAAAAGTGATCCATCACATTGGGGCCACAGAAGGGTAATGGGATAATGAAGATCATTTGGATAGTGGAATGAAGAAAGCCTCCTACCCAGGCCACCTCCACCAGAAGTGAACACAAGCGTTGACTCGTGATGGTAGTATGGTGCAAAGGCTTGCAGATGGCTACATAGCGGTCCTAGGCCATGGCTGCAAGGAGGATCATCTCAACACCTGCAAGAAAATGCTCTGCAAACAGCTGTGTCATACACCCTCTGAATGAGATAGTTTTCCTCTCATAGAGGGAATCCACTATTACTTTTGGGGCAATGGCAGAAGAGAAGCAGGCATCCTGGAAGGAAAGAAAGGCTAGGAAGAAGTACATGGGTGAACCCAGAAGAGAGGGACTACAAATGATGGTCACAACAATAAATAAATTCGCCCCCAGAGCTATGAGGTAGAAAACCAGAAATATTACAAATATTATTTTCTGAACTTCTGGATTATGTGAAAGTCCCAAGAGGATGAATTCAGTCACTTGACTTTGATTGTCCATAATTCGGTGGTTTGAGTGTCTTGGCAATTACAGAGTACCTGGAGAGAGAGAGAGAGACAGAGAGAGAGAAAGAGAGACAGAGAGAGAAACTGAGACTTTTTAAAAAATTTTCAGAATGGCAGGCAGGTGTTTTAAACATGCATGTTCAAAAGACACTCAAAAATAATTTCTTTAACATTACTGGCAAACATAGGCACCTCTATGCTATCATTCACTAAAATAATGGGGGAATAAAATAGAATATACACCTTTGTGATTTTTCTCTCTTATAGCCATATTTTACACAATGCATAGTTATATAAACTCATGGATTTCAGGTAGAATATTGAGGAAAAAGAAGTCAATGGGGGAATGGCACACAAGACTTGCATTAACCACAGATATATTGGGCTCTTGCATATATGTAGAGTGTGACAAGCAAATGCAAAAAAAAAAACAGTTTCGTAACTTCAGTTTTCAAAAAGCCGATTTAGAAATTGGGACATTGCTTTGGAGGGTAGATATATGGAACCTAAGAGAGATCTAGGCAGCCTGACAGCTATGTGACAATGCTGTCCAGTCAGGTAACAGGCGTTGAGGAATATTAAAAGAAAGGAAGAAAGGGTTGGAACGGAAAAGTGGAAGGGTGTCTGAGTACAAAAAAAATTGGTGTACTTCAATATTTGATCCAATTTGCCCTGTGTAATCTCATTTCATTTTCCATAGGAATAAGCATACAATGATCCAACTCCCACCAATTACTGGTACCTTACATGAGAGTATTTCTTGCAAAACATCCTTTCGTGTTTCATCTTCAATTTGAGTGATTTTGAGTTACTTTGAAGTTGAAAAGATTGATAATTCATAGGAAGGGGGTTTTTGAGGTTGTTTGTGAGAGGAAATGGTTGTTGGAGAAAAACAAAAAGAGCTGTTGCTTTATTGTTGAGATCTCCAAAGCAAAAATCTGAATTTTGCCATTTGCTCTGATTTCTTTGAGTAGCTACTGAAATCATTTCCATATTAGTTAGTGGATAGATTATATTAAAGGACCCAGTTAGTTTCTGTCTGCCTTCTAAAAATAATACTTCTTAATCAACTTCTACATGATGATTTTTAAAGAATTTACTTCAGGAGTAGGAAGGCTTTTGCTCATCTACCTAAATCTTTTTGCCTCATCAAACTTTGAAGCACTATATAAATGCTGGCTACTACTAAATGCTTTTGGAGAGATTATCACATGTCCTGTATATTTGAATTACAGAATTAAGAAACAATCTAAGGAATTGAGGGACATTTTATAATAGCAACTACTCTTTTTTTGTTTGTTTGTTTTCCTCCTGTAGAACTTCAGCATGTGCTCATTTGGCAGAATGCCAGATACTTCTTACATTTAGTGTTTTCATCTATGAAATGGTGATAATAATAATAGCAATATTAATAGAAATAAACTCTAGAATCTAATGTAGTGACTTTTTATGAATCTCCAATATGATAACTTGCAATGCTTTGCAAACATTGTTTCATACAAAAGTATCTTAACATAATAACCACAAACATAATATTGTTATTATTATTTCACATAATGCACATTAACATTTCATTTGGTCATCATAACTGAGTAACAACATAGAAAAGGTATTATTCCGTTTTATACGTGAGGAAATTAAATAAAAGAGAGTTTAACTGAGCTGCCTATCAACATAGAGCCTTTAAGTGTCAAAGGAGACATTTCAATGCACATCCTTGTTAATACCAAGTTCAGATCTCTTTTCATTACACCTTTGACTCTCTCCTAGTTTGTTTGTTTGTTTGTTTTTTGTTACTGTTGTTGGTTTGTATGTTTGCTCCCCCAGAGGGGGAGTTAAAATGACCAAGTGTTCCTGGCAAAGTACAGAAGTGAATTTATTCATAACTCTAATGCCTGAGTCATTTAAATAATCCATAGAATCAGCACACAGGTGACTGAAGGGTGCAAACCACTCACAGGTCTCATTTAACACATGACACTGGCAGATAAAGTAACTCGCATGATTTCTTAGTGTGAGAACAAAGATTAGCACCCAAAGTTTCTGAGTTTTAAACAACAAATTGTTTAAATTATCCTGCAAATACTTAGAACTAGAGGTTTTCCCTATGCACCTATCTTCCCTGACACTCCTGTCATTTCCTTAATCCAAAAACACAAAATGTATATATTTCATCAGGAAATCTTTAAACCACATACTTTCTTAAGCAAATACAGTATTGTCACAATGTTAAAAAAAAAAACCTCTAATCCATATCTATCTGCCTCAAAAGCTCAATTACTAGGTGGCTCTTTAGTCCTTGCCTTCATCACCATCACCCAAGCATTCTTTATTTCCTTCTCTGTCTCTGAACTTTTTTTCTGTTTCTTTGTTTTAATCTTTGCGTCTTTAACTCTCTATTTGATTATTTCCTCACCTTATTTTGATGCAGTTATCCACTTACATTATTCGTAACTTTGTCTATCTTTCCTTCTGTGGATAAAATAATATCAGGCAACATGGTGTTATTATGACTATTTCTTCTCTCAAATTTTATAAAGCATGGCATAAAATTATAACTGACATTTACATGATGCTCTAAATTTGAAAAAAAATCATACATTATCTTATTTAAGAATCAAAATAAGCCTGTGAGAGACATACTAGAAACCTTATTTTACAGATGAAAACCCTAAAACTCAGAAAGGTTTATTTACTTGTCTCTAGACAAACAGCAGAGAAAAAAATCAGAAGACCTTCTGACTCAAATTCCAAAGTGTAACATTTCCTCTATGCACAGTTAGAGAATTTCCAAGAAATAGTCTATTTGGCAATAAGTCATCACTTTCACAAATGATGGGATAACAGAATTGCATGTCTATAAAAGGGTAAAGTTAAAAAAAAGAATGCTATTTTGAATTCCACCATGGTATTTAATCAGTCACCTCATAATTTCTGTATTTCATCCCCAAACTATTCTTGGACTATGAATAACAATGAAGGATTTGGCATGTTCCAGGCTCCAAGGGGAAATCAAATTTCATTACTTACTTCAAGAATCTGTGACTTGATTGAAATGTACAGTTATTTCACTGGTGCTGGTTGCAAACCTTTGAAGACAGCCTGTGCATTGTTGCAACCAAAAGTAAAATAAGGCCTGCTGGATATGAACTTTTCATTACCTTAGTTCTTTGGCAATTGATGCATCAGCCATCTGTGGGCCAGGGTGCTAATACTTTCAATCTCAGGAAGACCTGATAAAGCCTGTAAACGGGTAGGAGAAACCCTGAGGTTATCTCTAGGCAGTTAAAATATGAACTTGAAATCTTATGTAATTGAAAAATAATAGAAGTTAAAAGGCTTTTATCAGAGGACATTGGTCGTGCCCTGGGTTCCATTTGCATATAACTTGACAGGTGAATTATGAGAAAGATAAATGTGTTCACCTCTCAAGGGTGTATGATGCCTTCACACCTCAATTAGACCCTGGAAGACCTATTTATAAATCTCATTCCCTACTGGTTATGACGATAGATATCTGCTGGAGTCAACTATGAAAGGTCTGTTTTGCAGCTAAGCAGGCTTTGTGGGTCTTTTCTGAATTCCAGTATCTATAGCAGAGAAAAAAGGGATGTCTCTGGCCCTTTTGAGTATGAAATGTTCTGTTCTATTCTCTGCTCTAGTGAGGCCTTTGCATGGTCTCCTGGGGGAAACAATCAGGTTTCATTGTTTATTATTTGAACTGGATTCCCTCAGAGCTTGTGGAATTATGGAAATCACTTCTCAAAATTTCCAGTGTTTTGGGGGAAAAATAATCCCCT
Organism: Trichosurus vulpecula; assembly: GCF_011100635.1. Lineage (NCBI taxonomy): Eukaryota > Metazoa > Chordata > Mammalia > Diprotodontia > Phalangeridae > Trichosurus > Trichosurus vulpecula. The sequence goes on along the minus strand of NC_050578.1, from coordinate 261,417,638 downwards.
ACCAGGATAATTTGTCAAGACAGTATATATACATTTAAAAGTTTTTGAGAAATTTTGAAATGTCTTTTGAATTAATCTCTTAAATATGATTTCAATCAGAACAAAACCTTTATACTATTTTTCTTTACATGTCTGTATAGGAATAAGTTCTAATTTACATGATTCCTGATATGGGATGTACACCTCCTTACAGGACTTTCCTCTTTCTATTTACATTTCTTCCTTGTAGATCACAGAATCCTGATAGATTCACAGCAAGTACACACACTCACACACACATACACATATGCACATACATATACATATGTACATATATACCTATCTGTGAACATATGTGTGTAAAACTCTTACTTCCCAAACTTGAAATTCTACCATTCTGAATAAAAATAATTATTTCTATCTCTTTGTATATTTTTCACAAATTAAATCTATTTCTATTTAAAATTGCTAATAAAACTACAAATATGAATATATATACATATATATACACGCACGTATACCCACATTCATATAAATGTACACACACACATATATATGTATAAAATATATTGATACATACATATAAATGTATATGTGTGTATATATTTCTTCCATAGTGTCATAGAACTAGAGATGGAAGGGAGATGAGCAGTGTCCTAATCCAGACTTCTAAGTTTGATGTTGAGGAAACTGCGGCATGGGGAAATTACATAATTTGTCTAATATCAGTATGCTAGACTGAATTGTTTCCAATTGAACTGTCTTAGGAAGATTCTGAAGATTACCAACCAGGATGAGATACCAGACACTGAATTCCTTTCTCAAATTGAACTGCCAAACATTCAAACTCTATTACAGAGAGTGCAACCGTGAGAGGCTGGCCACATTATTTGAACACAAAATGTACACTTGCCAAAAAGACCATTTTATGGAAAACTCACACACGGCAAGTGTTACCGTGGTGGTAAGAAGAAGCAATGCAAGGACATTCTCAAGGTCCCTCTTAAGAACTTTGGAATTGTTTGTGTGACTTGGGAGACACTGGCACAGGACCACTCAGCATGATGTGCCCATGTCAGAGAAGGTGCTGTACTCTAGGGGCAAAAGCAGAATTAAAACAGCTCAAAAGAAACACAAGATGCACAAACACCTATGGATTCCTCTAAAGGGTGAATCTGAACAAATTTTAGAGTGGCAGAATCCATAGAAAAGACAGTGTGTGGCAGATTTCCAGTCCAGGACATCCTAGAGGATGAAGAGCAGGGGTCTGTTGCACCCGATTGGGAGAGGAGCTCAGTCTGGCTTGCTGGCACAGACTCGATGGTGGTGAGGCTGAAGCAGACCCCAGCAGACTGAATCTTTGGCAGAGGTGGGGATTCCTGGAGATCTCAGGGCAGGAGTGGGGTCTGTTGGAACTATCTGAGACAGAAGCACAGACCTGTGCAGGGCCTGCAGTCTTGGCAGAAGCTAGTCCTGGGGCTATCAGCCCACAGACTGCATGTTTAAAAGTCACCTACTTAAACTTTCCTGAGCCAAGATGGCAGGGTAAGCAGTGAGTTGCTTTTACTCTCCCTTGTTGAGCTTGAAAAACCCAGAGAATATTCCCAATGGAAAAGTCCTGAAATAGTGGAGCCAGCAGAAAGAGGGCAGTCTTTTATCTCTAGCTTGGGAGGTTAGGAAGTTAACAGAAAAGCTCTCTCTCATCGTGGCTGGAACCAGTTCAGGGCAGGAGACATCCCAGCAAGCTAACAGCAAGCCTTACCTAAGTGGAATGGCAGGAGATCCTAAGCCCCAGGGTGGAGAAAAAGGCCAGCACCAACAACACTAGGCACACACCACCTCCAGCTCAGCACCAGGTAAAATAACAAACAACTACAACATCAAACTGCAAGCAGCTGAGGCTCCAGCATAGAAAACCAGTAACCACACCCCTATCCCCCAACATAAAAAGTCTGGGACAGTGCCTGCTGGGCCCCAGAAGCAGAGATAAATTTAAAGGCCAGGGAGAAAAGGCAAATAACATGAGGAAGAATAATAAAAAAATAAACGAACAGAGAGAAATATCTTGGTGACAAGGAAGAACCAAACACAAATTCAGGAGAGAACAACATGGTCAATATACCCACATCCAAAAAGTTAAACAGCAATATGAACTTGTCTCAAACCAAAAAAGCCTTCTTAAAAGAGCTCAAGAATGATTTTAATAGTCAAATAAAAGAAGTAGAAGAAAAATTTTAAAATATAATTGACAAAATGGGAAAAATGTACACTGAAGATAACTCTCTAAAAAGTGCAATTGGCCAAACTGAAGTGCAAATTGGCTAACTGAAGAAAACAATTGGTTAAAAATTATAATTTGGGAAACTGGAAGTTAATGCCTATGAGACATCAAGGATCAGTCAAACAAAATCAAAAGAATGAAGAAAAAAAAGGAAAACATAACATTACTCATTGGAAAAACAAGTGACCTGGAAAATAGATCCAGGAGAGACAATTTAAGAATTATTGGTCTACCTGAGAACCATGATGAAAAAAAGACCCTGGAAAACATCTTTCAAAAAATCATCGATGAAACCAGCCCTGAGGTACTAGAACCAGAAGGTAAAATTGTCATTGAAAGAATCCATTGACCACCTCCTGAAAGAGATCCCAAACTGAAAACACCAAGCAATATTCTAGCCAAATTCCAGAATTAACAGTTTAAGGAGAAAATACTGCAAGCAGCCAGAAAGAAACAATTCACATATTGTGGAACCACAGTCAGGATTACACAGGATCTTGCAGCTTCTACATTAAAAGATCAGAGGGTTTGGAATATGATATCCCATAAGTCAAAGGAGCTTGGATTACAACTGAGGATCAACTACCCAATGAAATCGAGCATAATCTTTTGAGGAGGAGATGGACATTCAATGAAATAGGGGACTTCCAAACTTTCCTGATGAAAAGACCAAAGCTCAGTAGAAAATTTGACCTTCAAATACAAGACTCAATAGAGGCCTAAAACGGTAAACTGGAAAGAGGAAAAAAATATTATTAAATAAGGACAAAGTGTTTACCTCCCTACATGGGAAAATGATACAACTCCTGAGAATTTTATCTTTATTATATTATATAGAAGGGAAATATACAGACAGAGGCGATGGATGCAAGTTGCTTTGGATGTGTTGAAAAAACCTAACTAGTGTAACCAGAATTGTCTTTGTTTTCTTTGAGTGACTCAATTTATCTCAGTGAGCTTTACTAGGTGCTAAGCCCCAGGCCCAAACCCCATTAGGTGTTAATGTAATCCATGTGGATGTGAACATCCCAGGGTCCTAAGGGGAGGGGTCAACTCAAGAACCAATCACCAGAGCCTGAGCTCTGGTGATTCAGATGATGTCTGATGATGTCTAAAGCCCTATAAGAAGGGAGGACAGAGCTATTGGTGCTCTGGAGATGGTGTTGATGAGGAGACTCCGGGCAGCTGTAGCTAAGGAGCCCTCCAGCTTGTAAACCCGGATGTTGAAACTTTGTTGAACTGTGGTAACTATCTGTTGGGACTTGAATCAGACAAAGTCTATTGATGTCTGTAATTTGCATTTTGTTTTGAAGTTCAGGGTGCTGGTTTTTTCCCCTGAACTAACTGAATGATAATTGAATTAAAAGTAAGCTTGTCAACCCCTTCACCTTGCTTTCCTTAATTAAGCAGATCGAAAGAACCTGTGCTGTTGGCAGCTTTCTGGGTGTTGGCTGTGGGTGAATCTTATACCCCCACAGAAGCTGCCAGCCGGGTTGTTGACACAACTAGTTGTGAAAAAAAGATTGTAATGGCAGAAGAGAAAAGGAAGAGGCAGAAAAGGGTAAATTACATCACATGAAAAAGCACAAAGATATATTACAGTAGAGGGAAAGAAGGGAGGGTGATGAGCATTGTTTGAATTTTACTCTCATTGGATTTGGCTCAAGGAGGGAATAACATACTACTAAGTTAGGTATAGAAATCTAACTTACCCTATAGGCAGTTGGAGGGGAAAGGAAAAAGAAAAGGGAGGGAGGACTAGAACAAAAGGAAGAAATAGTAAGAGAAGAGGGAGGAAAAGGGAGAGGTACTGATAGAAGGGAGGGAAGATTGAGGGAGGAGGCAGTCAAAAGCAAAAGGCTAGTGAGGAGAGAAAAGGAGAAAGAAAAGCATAAACCAGTAGAGGGATAGGATGGAGAGAAAGACACAAATAGTAATCATAATGTGAATGTGAATGGGTTGAACTCTCCCATAAAACAGAAGTAGAGAGCAGAATGGAATAAAAATCATAATCCTACAATATGTCATTTAAAAGAAACACATTTGAAACAGAGGAATAGGCAACAGGGGAAAAGTAAAAGGCTAGAGTAGAATATAGTATGTTTCAGCCAAAGTAAAAAAAAAAAAAAAAAGCAATCCTGATCTCAAACAAAGCAAATTCAAAAATAGATCTAATCAAAAGAGATAAGGAAGGAAAGTATATCCTGCTAAAAGGCACCACAGACAATGAAGAAATATGATTACTAAACATATATGCACCAAGTGGTATAGCATCCAAATTCTTAAGAGTCGAAGTTAAGGGAGTTACAGGAAGAGATTGACAGCAAAACTATACTAGTGGGGGACCTCAACCCCCCCCTCTCTGAACTAGATAAATGTAACCAAAAAATCAACAAGAAAGGAGTTAGGGAGGTGAATATGACTTTAGAAAAGTTAGATATTGTAGAAATCTGGATAAAATAGAATGGGGATAGAAAGGAATATTCCTTTTTCTCAGGGGTCCATGGCACCTACATAGAAATTGGCCATGTACTAGAACATAAAAACTTCACAGTCCAATGCAGAAAGTCAAAAATATTAAATGCATCCTTTTGAGATCATGATGCAATATATATATATATATATATATATATATATATATACATATATATATATATATATACATATATATATATATATATATATATATACATATATATATATGTGTGTGTGTGTGTGTGTGTGTGTGTAAAAAGGCCATGGAAAGCTAGACTAAAAAATTTTTTGGAAACTAAATAAGCTAATCCTAAAGAATGAGTGAGTCAAACAACAAATCATAGCAACAATTAATAACTTCATCCAAGAGAATGATAATAATGAGACAACATACCAAAACTTATGGGCTGCAGCAAAAGCAATTCTTAGGGGAAGTTATTTACCTCTAAATGCTTACATGAATAAAATAGAGAAAGTGGCGATCAATGAATTTGGAATGCAACTAAAAAAGATAGAAAAAAAGAATTAAAAGCCCCCAATTAAATACCAAATTAAAAATTCTGAGAACCAAAGAAGAGGTTAATAGAATTGAAATTAATAAAACTGTTCAACTAATAAGATAAGAGCTGGTTTTATGAAAAAACAACAATAAAATAGATAAATCTTTCATTAATTTGATTAAAAAAAAAGAAAGAGAATCAAATTATCAGCATCAAAAATGAAAAGGGTAAATTCACAACTAATGAAGAGGAAATTAAAACAATAATTAGGAAATATTTTGCCCAATTGTATGTCCATAAATTTGACAATATTAGTGAAATTGATGGATATTTACAAAAATACCAATTGCCCATATTGACAGAAGAGGAAATCTATTCATCTATCTAATCAAGGCCTGCACAACCTGCTGACTTGCCAAAGGATTTCTGGCAGCTCATGAGAAACATAGAGGAAAACATCCTTTGGTGTGCCTGTGCCTGTAGGTTGTGAAGGCCCGATCTAATCTGTCATCTATCGGTCTCTATATCCATCTACCTAACTATCTTTGATTGGCCACCAATGGTGTTTTGGTTGGTTAGCAGGTAGTTGAGTCTGGCCAGTGAGGATTTCAAACTGCTCATGCTGCTTTTATAAAGAGGGCAAAAAAATATAAACAGGACAATATATAAGGGCAAAACAAAGTTGATTGATGTAAGTAAACTTGAGGATATGGGATTCCTGCTGCCCTTACAATATCATAGGGAGATGGGATTAGTGTGCATGGGCAAGGGTTTATCCTATCACTGACTCCTGCAGACTGGCTGGGGACAAACTGAAACCTAAACAAGGTTTGAACATGGGGTGACCCTGACTAACTCTGCACAAGTGGCTGATTTTGCACACGAGAACTGATAAATTAACAAAACTATTAAAGCATTTCTATCTTTTATCTTCATTTGAATGATTTGATTGTTAGTCATAGTTTATTGAAAAAGCAAAGTCACTTTTGTAATCCAGAGTTTCCTCATGGCATTTTTAACATCTGTATTCCTAAGGAAGTAGATCAAGGGGTTAAACATAGGAGTAGTTGTAGTTACACACAAAGACACAGCTTTATCTATGGGACATGTGACTACTGGCCTCACATACCTCAATATAAAGGGAACAAAAAGCAAGATCACAATTGCAAAGTGAGAGCTGCAGGTACAAGGGGCCTTTGCCTAACATCTGAACTATCACCCTTCAGGGAAGAGAGGATAACTACATAGAAGACAGTATGAGAAAGATTAACTGGCACATTACTCCACTGATAGCAATGACTAAAAGGCTAAGAACTTGGGTGTCCATGCAGGCCAGTTTCAGCAATGGGAACAAATCAAACATGAAGTGGTCTATAACATCAGGGCCACAAAATGTAAGATGGGCCATGAAGAGGAGTTGTATGGTGGCATGTATGGAGCCTCTGATCCAAGATGCTGCCACCAGCAGGTGGCAAACAGGAGGATTCATGATGGTCATGTAGTGCAGGGGTTTGTAGATGGCAACATAGCGATCATAAGCCATGACTACAAGGAAGATGATTCTAACACCACCAAAAAAAAATGATCTGCAAAAAGCTAAGTCAAACAGCCTTCCAGGGAGATAGTGATCTTCTCATAGAGTAAATCTACCACCATCTTAGGAACAATGACTGAAGAAAAGATGGTATCCACGATGGATAAGAGTGTGGGAAAAAAGTACATGGGTGATTTCAAAGTCTGGCTGGCAGTCATGGTTATGAGAAAGACTGTTTCCTATAATTGTGATAATATATGTGATTTTAAAAATGGCAAAGAATATTTTTCAAAGCTTTGAACTTTGTGTAAGGCCTAGCAAAATGAGTTCATTTACAGTGGTTTTATTCCCTATTTTGGTTAATCATCTGGCAAATTCCTAATTTTCCCGTAGTTCTGTGGGTTCTTCTTCTTTTCTCTTCATTTCTTCCTCTAATGAGACCCTATCTATACCTCACCTTAAAAAATCTGGTTATTGTAATTCCAAGTTGAGTCAATCATTAGTTTCCTGCATGAAACTGCTTATTCTGTTAGGGATGACTTTTATACAGTGGGAAAGAAAGAATACAGCAGCCTTAGTGCTAAGGAATGTTATTAGTCTCCCTTTCTTTTTAGAGGTAATTGTTCATAGTGAATTCCTTTCACATAACTGATTTGTGTGTAACTGAAGGTAGAAAAGAAATGAGGCAACATCATGTTTATTGATGATTAAAATCCAACAGAATAATATAACTCCTAGTTATGTTGCAAATATATATTTTACATTTTAAATGAAATTATAGATAAGGTTAATGAGTAAATGTCTTTTAAGTCAAATGTGAAGGGAGGATCTAAAGTTTGAGATAAGACAGTAGACAGAATGATAATCTTGAAGTCAGGAAAACTTTCAGGCCCTACTTCTGGATATATGACTCTGGGCAAATCTCTTAGCCTATCATTACCTAGGTATCACTTTAAATCCAGAAGCTGTAAAGCACTGGATTAACTGTACAGATAAAAGGAGATTCCTTATTAGGAGATTCATGAATCCAATGAAATCATATCTCTGGTTAAAAAGAAATAAAATATTTCAGTAAGTGAGTAATGAGAACAATAACTGATACCTTAAAGTTAACAAAATGTTTAACCAGCCTAATTTAAACCTCAAAATAATTCTATAAGGTAATTACTAGAGACATCATTCCCATATTATTGATAAAGAAGCTGAGACCCAGAGAGGTTAATTGGTTTACTCTTGTCCACCCAACTGGTGCGTGCCAAAGGTAGAATTCAAACACAAGAATCCTGGCTCTAAGCTAAATTTACTATTTATGCCCTGAAGAATATTCGTGGGAGGGCTGGGGGATTGCCTTCTGAAGAGAGCTTACTCAGTAAGAAGGAAAAAAAATGTTAGACCTGAGGCATGATATTTTTTAATAAAGGCTGAGGGGCTGGCAACTTCAATGATAGAGACATCATAAAGAGTTGCTCCCCAAAAGACTGTTAACCCTTAATTAATATGATAGTCGTTTAACCACAACTTATGGAGGGTCAATGCTCATTTTAGCATAAAATCATAGATTTAGATCCAAAAGGCAGCTCAGAAGTCATTTATGCCAGACCCATCATTTTAGATGAGGAAATTAAAGTGATCAGAGACAAGGGCCTCACCCAAGGCCACACAAGTAGCTAGCCGTATGTTGGGTTCCCATTCAAGTTGTCTGATGCTAAATCCATCAGGGTGATGGAAAAATGGAAACCTTCAAATTGATATATACAAATTTCATTATACCACCTGATTAAACCAATATATGAAAACAGGAACAGTTATATCCTCAAAATTTATTATCTTTCTATTTGAAACCTTCCAGTCATTTCAACATTCCTGTGACTCCCTAGAGTCTCCCTATACTCTCAGTCACCTAAGGTCTCAATGTTGTTTTTATCCTCGACCCTTCACTCCAAATCACCTCACACTGTTTATCAATTGTCATATCTTATTTTCCACCTTCAAAACTTATTTCAGTCACTTTTCCTCTTTTAAATCTACATACCCATCACCTACATGGGCTCATCACCTCTTTCCTGGTCTATTACAGCAACCCTCTTGTTAATTTCCGTCTGAAGTCTCACCCTACCACCATTCATACACCAATCTGCTGCCAAACGGATTTTCCCACAGTGCCTGTCTAATGACATAAAATATCCCCCTCCCTACTTCCCATTCGCCTATACACACATGCACACCAAAGAAACTCTCATTCTTCCCAGTTACTTTTCAGATCAAATATATTTAACATTTAAATAATTTCAAATGCTTGATCCTAACTTTCCATTCCTCTAATCCCTTCCATTCATTTTATTAATCACTTCTAATGCCCTGCTTGCTGCTATCAAACATGCCATCATGCCATTCCATGTCATCATTCTGGACCTTTACAGTGGTGGTCCTCCCCATATTGATTTTTTGCTCTCCAAATTTTATAAAAGGCCTTCCTATCCTCCCCTGCAACAAGTATGTGTGTGTATACATACATACACACATGTATTCTGTATATTACTATATTATATAATTATGTTTAAATGTGCACACATGCATGCATACACATATACATGCGTACATATGCACATACACTAATATGCTGCTAACATTCAACCTATTTAGTCTTGCTCATATAAGGTCTTTTGTTGATGTTTGGTTGTTTGTTTTTGTCTTCTGGTGGAAAAGAAAGACATTGACTGAGACCAGAGGAGAAAAGGCCTTGGTAATAATGCTCCTCGAGGGCATGTTGTAACACTTTTCCTAACTTTTATGCCTATCCACTTCCTTCCTTTCTTCATTACCTCCCCTCCTTTACCACAATTTTCTCCCTCTCTCCCTCCCTCTTCCTTCCTTCCTTTCTTGTTCTGTTCAACCATTGTTGAATAAAGTTTGCAGACTCTAAGAAAACCTAGGCTCATCCCTCAAAGCCCTCTCAGAAAGGGGCCATTATTCCTCTCAGTCAACAACTAAAATGTTTATTGTGTCCTTATTTTCATTTCTTAAGCCTTCATTTCAACTTAAATTGTGTCTTCACATTCATTCTTATATAATAGGATAATCAAGACAGCTTACAAATTTCAATTAAACTTAACCACAGATTTATGAAGCACCTACTATGGGCTAGATACTGTTCTAGTCTCTGGAGATTGTAAGTAAAAAAAAAAAAACTCCACGGACCAAATGTATTGCATTCTACTGGAGGGAGTATGCACAGAGAAATAAGTAGCATGGTTGATAAGATTTGATTCATCAACTAAAGATCTACCAAGTGCAAGCATTGTGATTATTATTGACTACAGGAAGAGAAACATGAAATATGGCTCCTATGATCTACAGCATTTCTTAAACTCTGACCCCATGTGGAACATCAAAAAGTTTCTGAAGTTGCAATAACCAAAAATTAAATAAAAATCAAACTAATGAATCTGAAGTGCTTCTAGAAGCACTTGTCCATGTGGCATCTCACAACTTCACTGCAGCCTTGGATCTGAACACAAAGCATATACACTTCCCACTACACATCCGCTCAGGCCATGTAGGACCAATGAAAACCTGCTGAAACTAAAAAGAGGTTGCAAGCAGAAAGTTTGAGAAGCCCTGCAGGATACCTGACATCCTGCATTTTGAAAAAAAGGCTATAATGTCTCAAATGATGGATCATTACAAATTAATTTGAGAAGGGAAGAAAAGACTCAAAATTCACGGGTGAGTGGGGAGCAGGAAAAAGATGAATAGGTGCAGAGACAGGGAGGCAAGGAATGCCAGAGTAAATGCATGATGGGAGGTGAAAGAATGCTGTGTTCAGGCAAGTACCTCTATTCTAATTTGGAAGCAAAGTAGCTACATAACAGGCCTTTTGTGATTGACCCCAGCAGACAACTGTCATCAAAACCTATAAGGATAATGAATGCAAAGTCTGTAAGTATAATGAGTATAAATATAATGAGCATTAATGATGTATACATTTAATTAAATAAATATAAACATGTAGCATGTAAACATTCAACAATTATTTATTAAGCAATTGTTTCTTCAGTGCTCAGTGATTATCAGAGAAATCTATAAATAGAGAAATGTCACTTAAGCTTTTTCAGCCTCAGTTTCCTCACCTGTAAATGGAGAAAATAGCACTGATCCAGTAGGCTTACTGTAACATCAAATGAGACAGCAAGCATATGTAAAGGGCACTCTAAAACTTAAAACCAAAATGGATTATACCAAATGAATGATTATAATTCAGATATCTGTGACATTTTTTCCCTTTATTTTCATGAAGTTAATCATTAGCAGAGGGGGGAAAAATGATTCTATTGGTGATCTGTGGTTCAACTGCTTATCTGTTAAATAATAACATCACCTAAACTGACAATGAGTTAGGGAGCTTCAGAAATAAATAGTTGGCTTGGCGTTTTAGAGTTATGTAGATCTCAGTCTTACATGTTCTGTTTCAGCTGATAAGATCTGGAGGGAGAAAAGCATGTCTTATTCCTTACAGTTAAACACACCATTAAAAATGCGAATATTTGCAAAACTTTGGCTTGCTTTGAGTTGTATTTTAAAATAATATGAAGAAACCACAACAATAAAGTTATAGTGTCATGTCATCATAACAAAATCTAAGTTCGAAGGATACTTAGGGATTCAATCTCTTATTAATCCAAAGCACTAATTGACATTAAATTCAGCTGACCCTTATTAATCACTATTTGTTAGACATTGTCCTAAGTCCCAAGGATAGAAAGACAAAAAAGAAAACATGTCTTTACCTTCAAGGACCAAATATTATTTAGGGAATGGTACAAATTGTATACAGAGATACTGTACAATTCCTTGCTGTTCCTCTAACATCATTTCCTAACTGAGAGTAAAATAGATAATTTTGATTGCATGGAATGTAAAATAAAAAAAAAAGCTTTTACACAAGCAAAGCCAATGCAGACAAGATCAGAAGGAAACTGGGGGGAAAATACAGTAAGGTTCTCTGATAAAGGCCTCATTTCTCAATTATACAGTAGAACCTCAGTTTATGAATTTAATTCATTCCGAGATTCTGTTCACTATGAGATTTGTGTTGCAAAGCTAATTTTCCTATAGGAAATAATGTAAAGTCAGAAGATAATTACCACATCTGCAAAATATATTCATATAAAAATAATTATTTATTATTTTAAGTAATTTTGTTTCCTAATGAATCTTAAATACAATAGCAATGACTAGTATACAATATAAACTGAAACTAAAACAAACTAACCTGCACTTTACCTTAGAGAAGAGTCATGGCTGGTGTGAGGGAAATGAGAGGGAGGAGAAGGAGGAGGGGGTAGGTTTATTGCTTGGAAGAGGAATCTCCTTCCATGAGAACATTGGGAATTTCAACGTTGGGAGTGTTCTCTTTTATGCTACTTTCACTAAAAGTAAGACTAACACCACTGCCTTCACTTATTTTTAATTTTTTTAGAATCACTTTCATGTTTTGACTCCCTGATTTTTTTTTTTTATGTTCCCTTCTGACTAGGAATCTATTTAACAACACTTATTTTGATGTTTTTTTCAGAATGTCACAGAAATGTGACATTGCATTATTGTTAAAAATATCCATGGCTCTCATTGCTACAGCTTTATTTGGGTGATGTTTGTAAGAGATGAGGAAGCAGTTCTGTTTCCACAGTTGGGAGCATTTCTCTTCTTCACCCTTCCCTGCAGCTTTGGCAGAGTGTAGGTTAGGTGACTGATTGGAGCTGCTTTCAATTAGACCTCTGATCAGGCAGAAACCAGGTCTCAGGGACCTTGGGTGAAAGGTCGGAGGCTTGTACACATGCTTAGAGGAGGGAATGACATAGGCGGGCGGGGGGGGGGGGGGGTGGGTTGTATCTGGCCAATGAGGAGAGTGGCGGGAGATTCGAGGGGAGGGTCTATAAAAGGACTGGCGTCCATCTGAGCCCTTTGTACTCCCCTTGCTATGCTCAGGGGATGTACCCATTTATTCAGACTGAATAAATGTAAAATATAATTAAAGTGCCCCCAAACCCTACCATTTGGGTGGTGTCCTTTCTCATAAAAACAAATAATAAATGCTTTTTTCTCATTTCTGGCTCAGACTCCAAACTCTTTATTGTGCCGTTGCACACATTTTTCAACAAAATTTTGCACTTTTTCCCACATCTCATACACCTCCCTAATCTCACTTGACATGAGGGATTCCTCTGACCTTTCCACCTCCTCCTCATATGAGGCTATTTAGGCAGTATACTGACCTGAGGTTCCTTTATATGACATATGAAAGCAAAAAACAAAACAAAACAAAACAAAACAAAAAAATCGTTGCCTCAGTTGAGCATCATCCCTTTGCAAGCTATTCAAGCCCAAACATGCTGTTCATTATGAGAATTTTTGTTCATCCTACAAGACAAATTTTGTGAAAATTTTTTCCTCATCCAGGGAAGCATACATAAACCAGGTTACTCGTAAACTGAGGTTCTACTGTATAGAGAGACAAAATCATAAGACTACGAGTAATAAATGGTCAAAGAAGATGAACAGACAGTTTTCAGAAGAAATCAGATCTTTTATAGTCATATGAAAAAATGCTCTAAATCAGTACTGATTAGAGAAACGTGATTTAAAACAATTTGGAGGTACCACTATCAGATTGGTTAATATGATAGAAATGGAAAATGACAAATGGTAGAAGAGATGTGAAAAAATTGGGACACTAATGCACTGTTGGTAGTGTTGTGAACCTATCCAACCATTCTAGAGAGCAATTTGGGCCTATACACAAAGGACTATAAAGCTGTGCATACCCTTTGGCCCAGGAATATCACTTCTAGGTCTGTATCCCAAAGTTATCAAAGAAAAAAGATAAAGGACCAGTACGTACAAAAATATTTATAGCAGCTCTTTTTGTGCTGATGAAGCATTAGAAATTGAGGGGATGCCCATCAACTGGGGAATTGCTAGACAAGTTATGGTATATTATTGTTGTGATGGAACACTTTGTGCTATAAGAAATGATGAGCAGGATGTTTTCACAAAATGTGGGAAGACTTACATGAACAGCTCTAAAGTTAAGTTGGGAGAACCAGGAAAAAAATTGTACAAAGTAATTACAGATATAATATAGAATAATCATCTGTGAATGTCCTAGCTATTCACATCCATACAAAGATTCAAGACAATTCCAAAGAAATTATAATGAAAAATCCTATCCACCTCCAGAGAGGGAACTGATAAATTCTGAGTGCAAATTGAAGTATATTTTTCCTTTATTTTTCTAGCTTTTTTCAAGCATGGCTAATGTGGAAATATGCTTTGAATGAATTCATATATATAATTGACATCCCATTTCATACCTTCTCAGTGAGTGGTAGAGGGGTGAGAGGGCGTGATAAAATTTGGAACTCAAAAGAAATTTTAAAAGAACGCTAAAAATAAATATTTTTTTTAAATAAAAAGAAGAAAAAAGACAAAGTTTTGGTTATGGATATGGATCTGAAATTTTATTAATTCTTTAATTTTAAAGCAGTATTCCTACTTGTGTTCTCTTAATGAATAAGCTATGTAGAAATCCTCCCCTCTGGCAAAATAATGGTCCCCTCTCCCTCCCTTCACCTATTCAGGACAACCAAGAAAAGTAGCATGGAAATGTTGTGACCCATAAGTCAGTAATCTTATTTTGTGAAAATTGTATATCTTTTTAATGGTTAGCAATCTAATTTTGAAAGGGTGTTATGAAGAAAACATTTGTAAACCTCAAAAGTCTATGGGCATGTGAATTTGTGCAGTTGTGTAATTATTGCTATATTTATTTAACCACAAGGTGTCACTAACAGACATGACCTAGTATTATTCTGCAGGAAATCCCATGAGCTGGCAAGTTCCAAAGTAACTTTGACAGTTATATTTTCAGATGCAGTGAATGAAATTGCTGAGGACTTATAATTCTCAGAAAATTAATGATTTAGAACAACCTTTATGGACAACTGGTCTGACTTAGTAGTCTAAACAACATAACAACATCCGATTAATATTGTCTTGTGTTCCTCCCATACCAGGGACACTGATTATCTCTTGACTTATGAAGTTTCACTTAACTCTAGCATTACAGCCTTTCCATAATGACATACATGGGAACAAAAAGACATTGTTAATTCAGGACATCTTATTTCTAATTCTTATGCTTCGCACAGGCTCTTCCTCATGCCTGAAATGCATTCCTTCTGCAAATCATTTAATGATCTTTAATTTCCCTCAAAGTTCAGCTTGACTCGCTCCTTCCAGGAAGTGTGTTCTGATCCACCTACCTGCTGATGTCCCTACCTATTAGAGATTGTCTATAACTTGTATTGTTGGAAGTATCTCTGTACCCTTGCTTTTCTTGCTTATTCCTTTGAATCATTTTCCCCAGAAACAAAAAGTACGCCAGAGAAAAGGACTCATCTAGTCTGGTCCATTTATTCCATAATCCAGCACCTAACCAACCTGGCAGTAGTGGAGTTTTTTTGTTTTGTTTTTGTTTTTTTTAAGGTAAGGACTATTTCACACGTATATCTATATACTCATTGCCTACCAAAATGCCTTTCACTTAAGTTCTCAATGAATGTTTGATGAAAGAATGAAATCATGTTTCAGAGGCAATGTAATAATGCTGGACTTTCAGTGAGAAAGACCAACGTTTCAATCCTAATTCTAATGCTTAGTAGTTATTTAACACCAGGCAAATCATTTAATTTCTCTGTCTCAAGCAATGTTCTAGGACTTATCCGATTTTATATGCCTTGTGCTATGGAGGCTGCTGGAAGGATTTCTAACATGAGAATAAATATTATGATGAAATTGCTCAAAGCTCAATATTCATATTTATCATACTCATTGTTCCTATTATATACTAAAATTTCTGACTCTACCACTTATTAACAGCATGAACTTATGTCAAGCACTTAATATTTCTTTACAAAATGTGGGTAAGAGAAAGAACATAAGACATACAAAGTTATCCAAAGTAGTTTTTAAAAGTTATAAAGATTGACAATGAGGTGAATCAGAATAAGCAGAATGAAAGAGATTATATCTTATCCTGTGCTTTAAAGAAAACTGGGGAATCCCAGAGGCAGAGGTGAAGGAGAAAGAACACCAACAGACCCACAGAATCTCAGAATTTCGGAGGAGGAAAGACCTCAACATCTCAGTAGTCAAACCTATATCGTTAAAGAATGCTCACTATCACGTACCTGACCAAGGAATATCTAGCCTCTGAATGTAGAACAATGAGGGGAATTACTCCTTCTCCTGCTCCTGCTCCTCCTCCTCCTATTGTTCTTCTTCCTTCTTTTTCTCCTCTTCTTTTTCCTCTTCCTTTTCAACATCTTCTTCCTCTTCCTCCTACTCTTCTTCCTTCTCCTTTTCTTCCACTTCCTCCTTCTTCTTTTCCTCTTCTTCCTCCTTTTCCTCTTCCTCCTACTCTTCTTCCTTCTCCTTTTCCTCTTAATCTTCTTGCTACTCCTCCTTCTATTCCTCCTCCTTCCGCTCTTCCTCCTCTACCATCACCATTGCTACTATTATGACAATGAGTGCAATGGGTACTCATACTACCATACAACCCTGCTACTACTACTACTACTAACACTATCACCTACATATCACTATTCTGATTCCCCTAACATGATTCTGTTACAATTGTTGAAAATATTACTGTCTAGAGCCAAATACTGTACTACAGAGGAGGTATGATAAGGTCAGAATACTGTGTAACTATACCTTACCTGTTCTTAGAAGCCAAATTTCTCTTGAGCCACTCTAAGATTTCATTACCTTTTTTGTAGTTATGGATATGTCATATAATCGCCATATTGAATTTACAATTTATTAAAATCTGTAGATTTTTTTTAAAAACAGAACTTCATATCTAGCTATGCCTCTTTGTTGGTACATTTTTAAAGGTGATTTTAGTATAATATCACCCAAAGGCAGGACTTTACATATAGCACTATTGAATTTGATCTTGTTAAATTCAGCCAGATGATGCTCTAAGCAAACTAGATAATTTTGAATCCTCACTTTGTAGTACTGTTACTATTCTAAGTATTCCTCTAACCCTTGTTTAATCTGAAAATCTGACAGACTTACCATTTATACTTTATCTGAATCATGATAACAGTGCTAAATAGCACAACTCCAAACAAAGATCCCTGGAGAAACCTGCTGGGCTCCTAATCTCAGGTTGAAATGGCACAATTAACAGTATATCTTGATCAGCACTACCAAACCACTCATGGCTCCATCTGATTATGTTATCATTGATCTTCCACACAAGAATTAAAAGAGACAATTGATCACACATTTTGCTAAAATCGAGATTAACTGGATAAACTATATCTTCAAACTTCCCTCCATTTACACATTTAATAATCCCATAAAAATAATAGAAAATAAAAATTTTCCCATATGTCTCATGCAGTTGAACTACAGAATGTGTGCCTTGCCTTCCATCTCTGACAGTCTCTTATCTAATTGTACAGGCAATGTGGTAGATTGAAATTTATGCTGGACTTGGAATCAAAAGGCTTCCTCCATGTTTTCAAGCTTGTAAGGAGCAAATCTACAGATTTGAGGACAGTCGCTTAGGGACTTTAGCATTTAGTATCCTCATCTGAAATACATGGAGATACACTAGATGACCTCTAAGTACATATCCATCACATAATTGACAATGCTACGGAGTAAAATTGAAAAAAAATTACATTTTTAATCAGGCAATAAAGACCTATGAGCAGCGGGATTTTTCAGTGCAAAACGTTAGGAATTCCTTTATATTGGGTGATGTTCTTTTGTTAGACATTATCTTATTTTGTATTGGGGAGGAATCTCTTATAATTAACACACTTAAAGAAAAATCCATAAAAGAAACAATTGTATCACTGCATTTAGGGAATCAGTCTATCGCATGACGATCTGGAGCCTTAGTTATCAAAATGTCTGTACCTAAGAGGTCAGCATTGAATTCTCCCAAGCTACATGCTCTTGGAGAAATTGGTCTCCTTTTAGATGCACAAGCGTTGTTTCTTTTCCAATCTATGTGACCATAATTTGCCAGCAAGTGTGCAACAGTTATACTCAGGGACTCACAGTTTCACTCTCAGGGTAAGAGTGGCCATTATGTTTTACACTGGATTAGAAGCCAAAATCCCAACCATTTTACTTTCTATTATTTCAACTTTGGACAAAACCCTTGATTTCCCAGAACTTCAGTTCCTCATCAAGGAAAATATTCAATTGGAAGGTATCTTTCCTTTCTTGCTCTTCTGACAAGCTTACCATTTGTCGGACTGGGTAAAACTGGCACTGCTCCAAATGAAGAGTGAGAATTGAAGTGGCTGCTATAAGAACCCAATACCTCATGTAAAACCCCACCTCAGGCTGTGAAGAAGGATTTGAATTATCATACACCACTTGAGTTGGGAAAACAAGAAAAAATAAACCTCGGGAGTTTGAGAAATAGTTTAGACACTGCTCAGCGGAGTTTGTAATAAATCATATCTCAGCTTCATGAGGAACCTCATTCCAGAAAGACAAGTAGTTAAAATAATGTTCATCTTGTGATGAAGGTGAAATGTCAAGGGCATCCAATAATTACCTGCTGGATAACAATTGCATTAAATACTGTTTCATTTTTGCAGTGGTGTCCCATTGAGAATGTCTCCAGTGACTGGTGACTTAATCAGCATGTATGAGGTAGGAGAAGAACATTAGCTGAGTCAGGTAAAGTTGGTAGTGGTAAGAGGAAAATCAGCTCATAATTTCCACTAGCTAATTAGTTGTTATATCAAAAAAGCAGACATTTGAATAAAATATTGTGGCACCCATGAAATAATCGTGAAATTGATCAATCCCTACTTGTTTTAGAGAATATAATGCTAAACATATTCCAATGGCAGAGGAAATACTTGCTGTATCAGCAAAATATGATCCCCACTGGCAAGACTATTTGCCACCAACGAACCACAAATACTGATGTCCATAGGGATGATTCTTAACTTTCCCTTTGTTAATACGTTCATAAGACCCAGAAAATAATCCCTCAATATTTCTCACCTTTGGAGTAATATACCAAAAATATTTCTGGATTTGGAGTAAGAGAACTTAGGAACAAAACTCAATTCTGCTATATATAACTTGTGTAATTTTTCTTTGGTCAACTCATCTCTGTGGGCCCAACTATTCTCATTTATAAAATGAGAGAAAAATCTTAAAATACATGGATGATCTCTAAGGCTCCTTACAGCTCAAAATCCTATGAAATTCCGTCACTTTTGTCTGAATAAGAAAGAGTACATTTGTTATCTAATTTGAAAGGTATAAAAAGATCTTGTAACTCCTAAACAGCTGCTACAAACACACACATATCACAATGACTGCAAATCCTCCAAGTAAATGTTATTATTATTATTATTTTAGTAATAATAAAAAATAATTGATAATGTTAATAATGTTATGGACACATTAACCAAAGGAAACTTTAGAATCTCTTCTATGGACTTCAGTATTTGTGGTTCCTTGGTTTCAAATAGACTTGCTAGAGGAGCTCAAATTCTGCTGGGGCAGCAAGGATCTCCTCTGCCAGGGAAACATCTCCAACTTGATATTATCTGAAAGGAGTGGGGAATGCTTTATTTTACTAGAGTAGTTTGTCTGCATTCTCATCATCACTAATATTTGTGATAACAATATTAAAATAACACCTATAATCTTCCAGGCACTGTGCAAAGTGCTTTACTAATATCATCTAATTTGATTCTTACAGCTCTGGGTGGGGTTTTTTAAGACCAGTTATTATCCTCATTTCACTGGTAAATAAACTAATGCAAATAAAGATTAGTGAATTCTCTGGGTTCACACAGCTAGGGCGTGTCTGAGGACCTGTTTGAACTCAAGTCTCTTGGACCCCAGTCTTGGTACTCTATCAAGATTTTTAACTACTACAGTTAAATGTTAATATATTAAATTAATTTTAAAAAATAATAAAAATGAATGTCTTAATATGTTGGGTCCCTGCAATCTGTGTGACTTCTGGCAAATCAAATCAAATATATGACTATCCAGGGCATACCCATTATGTCAAGCTCATTTTCCCATTTTTTACCTTATTTGGTATTTGATGTGAGATGTACCTTGTTTCAAGTTTTCCTAGCAATTTTTGTCAAATGGTTAGTTCCTGCCCAAAAGCTTGGATCATTGGATTTATCGAATGATAGATTACTATGGTCATTTATTTCTACTTTCCATTGAGGACTTAATTTATTCCACTGATCCGCTACTCTATTTCTTAGACTTTATACCATGTTCTTCCCATGATTACCACTTTATAATATACTTTGAAATTTGGTTTTGCTAGGCTGCCTTCCCTCACATTTTTTCCCCATTGACTGTTTCAATATATATACATACATAAGCACATATGTGTGTGTTTACACAAAATATACACACGTGTGTATACATATATGTACACACACATGTGTGTATGTGTGTGTGTATTCCTTTTGGTCTTCCAGGTGAACTTTGTTACTACTTTTTCTAGCTCTAGAGCAATTTGGATAGTGTTGCTGGTATGACACTGAATAAATCAATTAATTCAAGTAGATTAGTCATTTTTATTATACTACCTCAACCAGAGTAAATGTAGCTATGAAATTAAAAGACCATAGCTCTGTGGAAAGAAAACTATGGCAAATCTGGACAGTATAATAAAAAGCAGAGATATCACCTTTCCAACAAAAGTCTATGTAGTCAAAACTAGGTTTTTTTTCCAGTAGCAATGTATGGTTACCAGATTTAGGTTATGAGAAAAACCGAATATCAGAGAATCAACTCTTCGAAATTGTGGTGCTGGAGAAGACTCTTGAGAGTTGCTTGGAGAACAAGGATATCGAATCAGTCAGTACTTAAAAGAAATTAATTCAAACTTCTCACTGTAATGACAAATACTGAACTGGAGGTTAAATACTTTGGCCACAGAAGGAGAAGACAGGATTCACTGGAAAAGACTCTGATGTTGGGAAAGATTGAAGGCAAAAGGAAAAGGGGACATCAGAAGATGAGATGGATAGATAGGATCATGGAAACAATGCACATGAATTTGGACAGACTTTGACAGATAGTGGAGAATAGAAGGGCATAGAGTGGTATAGTCCATGAAGTCACAAAGAGTCAAACAGGACTGAGGGTCTGAAGAACAGGAAGATTCATAAATAATGAATATTTCTCCAGTTCATTAGATCTTCCTTTATTTGAGTGAAAAGTTGTGTTGTGGGTTTTGTGTGTGTGTGTGTGTGTGTGTGTGTGTGTGTGTGTGTTTATATACTCCTTGGTTTGTCTTGGCAGATAAACTCACCTAATTTTTATTGAATTTGCAGTTGTTTTACAGGGAATTTCTGTATCTACTCCTTCTGAGTTACGGTAATAAGTAGAAACACCTGTGATTTATATGGGATTATTTCATGTCCTATAACTTTCGCTAAATTTGTTTAGTGTCTCAATGATTTTCTTTTAGTTGATTCTTTAGGCTTCTCTAAGTATACCATTATATCTTCTGAAAAATATAATACTTCTATTTATTGACTATTTTTATTCCTTCAATTTCTTTTTCTAGTCTTATTGCAATAGGTAGTATTTTAAATACTGTATTGAATAATAATGGTAGTGATCATAAATATCCTTGCTTCACCCTTGATCTTATTGGGAAGACTTCTATTTTATCTCCATTATGGATGATTATTAGTCTTGGTTTTAGAAAGATAATACATATTATTTTAAGAGAGACTTCACTGAGTTCTATGCTTTGTAGTATTTTTTTTAAATAAGAATGAGTGTTGCATTTTGTCAAAGCTTTTTCCGTATCTATTGAAATAATTATATAATTTCTATTGTTCCATTATTGATATGGTCAATTATGCTTAAAGGTTTTCTAATTAAGACCTGCTCTTGTATTTCTGGCATAAATCCTACCTAGTCATACTATATAATCTTTGTGATGCATTTCTATAATTTCCTTTTAAATATTTCATTTAAAATTATTGAATCAATATTGAATAGGTAAGCTGGTCAATAATTTTCTTTGTTTTTACTCTCTTCATTTAGGTATTAAAGTTATATTTGTTTCAAAAAAGATATATGTGTGTATAAACATAGACATATGTGTGTATGTGTATACATGCATACATATACATAAACATATAAATCTGGGCCACTTATGTTTTTATAAGTATTCTTCTATTTTCCTTAGATTGTCATTTTTACTGGCATATATTTGGGCAAAATGACTCCTAATAATTGCTTCAATTTAATGTCCATTTGTCCTTTTCTTTTTTGATTCTGGTAATTTTGCTTTCTTCTTTTTTTTTTAATCAAAGTAACCAATTATTTGTCTATTTTATTGTTGTTTGTTTTTTTTTCCCATAAAACTAATTCTTAGTTTTATTTATTAATTCAGTAGGGTTTTTTGGTTTGTTCTTTTTTCTGTTTTTCTTTTTTAATTTCAAATGCAGTGATCTCACCTTTGTCTTTCAGGATTGCTATTTTGGTGGTTACTTTCAGATAATCAATGTGTTCTCTTTTTTTATTTTTTTAAGTTGCATGCCCAATTCATATATTAACTCTTTTTTCTGTTTGATTGATGTACATCTTTAGAGATGTGAAATTTCCTCTATGTACTGTTTTGGCTGCATCATATAAATTTTGCTATGTTATCTCATTGTTGTCATTATCCTTTTTGTTTGGTTTTTTATTTTTTTTGGAGGGGAGAAGGCAGGGCAATTGGGGTTAAGTGACTTGCCCAAAGTCACATAGCTAGTAAGTGTGTCAAGTGTCTGAGGCCAGATTCAAATTTAGGTCCTCCTCACTCCAAGGCCGGTACTCTATTCACTGTGCCACCTAGCTGCCCCCATTATACTTTCTAAAGTTAATTTATTTATTTTAAGTTTCCAATATTCACTTCAATAAGTTTTAAATTTTATTCCCCTTCCTCCCCTTGCCTCTCCCCTAGATGGCATGCAATCTTGTATGGACTCTATCTATACATTCATATTAGACATATTTTCATGTTTCTCCTTCTTTCTTTCTTTCTTTCCCATATCACTCTGAAGCACCTAGATTGGACCACAACAGGTCCCTGTACAATCTCCACTTAATGGCTAAATTTTGGGCTCCCTTAATTTAGAGTGAAGGTCAACGGTAACTGTTTCTATTTTGATAAGCAATCCTGAAGGTCTTCCCCTCTCAGTCGGATTTTTTTTTTGATTACAGGGCCCATTCCTTGACTCACTTCATAAAAAGACCTATTTCCTGAATGGCGTTACCTCATTCAACATGAGAACCCGAAAAGGCCTTAGCCTGAAAGGAACAGGGTCTCCCAATGCATCCTGAGCCATCTCCTGTCTTCCTAATGAATGTCAGGCCACTGGACCCAGATGGCTCAGGAAGAGAAAGGGAGGCTGGTGATCTTGCACAGCCCTCACTCACTCAAACCAAATTCAACTGCAAATCATGTCGTCATTTTACTGATGCCATGGTCCTCTTCAAAAACACAGGACAAATACAATTTTCACATTAGTCATGTTGGATAGAAGAATTAGAATGAATTGGAAGGAAGTATGAGAAAGCAAAACAAAAACAAAACAAAAAATAAAAGAAAAAAGAAAAAAATCTGCTTCTCTCTGCATTCAGACTCCATAGTTTTTTTCCCTGGGTACGGATGCCATTTTCCATCATGAGCCCTTTGAAATTGTTTTAGGTCCTTGCATTGCTGAGAAGGTCTAAGACTATCAAAGTCAGTCATTGCACACTGTGGCTATTACTGTGAATAATGTTCTCCTGTTTCTGTTCACTTTACTCAGCATCAGTTCATATATGTCTTTCTAGGTTTTCACTAAGTCTGCCTTCTCATCATTTCTTATAGCACAATAGTATTCCATCACAATACCACAACTTGTTCAGCCATTCCCCAATTTATGGGTATCCCCTCAAATTCCAGGTCTTGGCTACCACAAAGATAGCTGCTATTAATATTTTTATACATGTGGGTCCTTTTCCCATTTTTATGGTCTCTTTGGGATATAGCCTTGGAAGTAGTATTGCTGGGCATAGTTCCAAATTGCTCTCCAGATTGCCTGGATCAGTTCACAACTCCACCAACAATGAATTATGTTCCAATTTTCCTGCATCCTCTCCAACATTTATCATTTTTCTCTTGTCATGTGAGCCAATATAATAGGTGTGATGTGGTACCTCAGAATTGTTTTGATTTGCATTTCTCTAATCAATAGTGATTTAGATCATTATTTCATATGACTATAGATAGCTTTAATTACTTCCTCTTGAAACAGCCTGTCATATCCTATGACAATTTATCAATTGAAGAATGACTTGCATTCTTGTAAATTTGAATCAGTTCTCTATATATTTAATAAATGAGGCCTTTATAAGAGACACTGGGGCAAATATTCTTTCCCATTTTTCAGCTTCCCTCCTAATCTTGGTTGCATTGGCTTTGTTTGTGCAAAAACTTTTCAATTTAATGTAATCAAAATTATCCATTTTGGATTACATAATGTTGCCTATTTCTTGTTTGGTCATAAATTCTTCCATTCTCCATAAATCTGGCAGATAAATTTTTCCTTTTTCCTCTAATTTGCTTATAGTATCAGTCTCTATACATAAATTGTGTACCCATATGGACTTTATTTTGGTATAGTGTCAGATGTTGGTCTACGTCCAGTTTCTGCCATACAATTTTCTAGTTTTCCAGAACTTTTTGTCACACAGTGAGTTCTTATCCCAGAAGCTGGGGTCTTTGGGTTTATCAAACAGTAGATTACTATAGTCATTGACTACAGTGTCTTGTGTACCTAAACTATTCCACTCATCTACCCCTCTATTTCTTATCCAGTACCAAGTAGTTTTGAGGATTGCTGCTTTTTGATACAACTTAAGATCTGGTATGGCCAGGGCACCTTCCTTAGCATTTCTTTTCATTAACCTCCTTGATATTCTGGACCTTTGGTTCTTCCAGGTGATTTTTTAATTGTTTTTTCTAGTTTCTCTCTCTCTCTCCATATATATCTATATATCTATCTATATATCTATCTATCTATATATATATATTTGTAGTTTTATTGGTGGAACTGAATAAGTAAATTAATTGGTAGAATTGTCTTTTTTTATTATATTAGCTTGGCCCATCCACTTGCAACTGATTTTTTTAGCCCTATTATTTAGGTCTGACTTTATTTGTGTGAAAAGTATTGTGTACTTGTGTTCATATAGTTCCTGAGTTTGTTTTGGCAGGTAGACTCCTGCATATTGCATAATGTCTACAATAACTTTCAAAGGAATTTCTCTTTCTATCTCTTGCTCCTGGGCTTTGTTAGTAATATATAGAAATACCAATGATTTGTGTGGGTTTATTTTATATCCTGGAACTTTGCTAAAGTTGTTTATTATTTCAATTGTTTTTTACTTGATAATCTAGGATTCTCTAGGTATATTATCAGATCATCTGCAAAAAGTGATAACTTAGTCTTATTTTTGCCTATTCTAATTTCTTCAATTTTTTTTTCTTCTATTGCTAATGCTAAAATTTCTATTACCATATTGAATAACAATGGTGATAGTGGACATCCTTGTTTCACCCCTGATTTTATTGGAAATGCATGTAGCTTATTTCTATTACGTATAATGCTTGGTGATCATTTTAGGTAGATACCACTTATCATTTTAAGGAAGTCCCTTGTCAAAAGCTTTTTCTGTATCTATTGAAATAATCATATGGTTTCTGTGAGTTTTGTTGTTGATGTGATCAATTATGCTGATAGTTTTCCTAATATTAAACCAGCCTTGCATTCCTGGAATAAATCTTGCCTGGTCAGAGTGTATTATTCTCATGAAAAGTTGCTTTTTGAAACTTTTTGCAAATATTTTATTTAAAAATTTTGCATCTAGCCTTTCTGTCCTACATCTTAGCTTGGAGGCGGCAGCACCAGTAGTTCCTTGAAGCCTCACCATGCCGCCCAAGGACGATAAGAAGAAGAAAGATGCTGGGAAATCGGCCAAGAAGGACAAAGATCCCGTGAACAAGTCTGGGGGCAAAGCTAAGAAGAAGAAGTGGTCCAAGCGAAAAGTTCGAGACAAGCTCAACAATCTGGTTCTGTTTGACAAAGCAACATACGACAAACTCTGCAAGGAGGTCCCCAACTATAAACTCATCACCCCTGCAGTAGTCTCAGAGAGACTGAAGATCCGGGGTTCTCTAGCCCGAGCAGCCCTCCAGGAACTGCTTAGTAAAGGTCTGATTAAGCTGGTTTCCAAACACAGAGCACAAGTGATATATACCAGGAACACCAAGGGTGGAGATGCTCCAGCTGCTGAAGATGCATAAAATGGTTCAACATTTTTGTGTATATTTTCAAAAATAAACTAAAATTGGACTAAAAAAATTTGCATCTATATTCATTATGGAAATTGGTCTATAATTTTCTTTATTTTAACTCTTCCTGGTTTAAGTATCAGTACCATATTTGTATCATAAAATGAATTTGGTAGGACTCCTTCCTCACCAATTTTCCCAAATAGTCTATCTAGTATTGGAATTAATTATTCTTTAAATGTTTGATAAAATTCACTTGTAAATCCATCTGCCTCTGGAGATTTTTTCCTAGGGAGTTCATTGATGGCTTGTTCAATTTACTTTTCTGAGATGAGGTTATTTAAGTATTTTACTTCCTCTTCTTTTAATCTGGGCAATTTATATGTTTGTAAATATTCATCTATTTCACTAAGATTGTCAAATTCATGGCCTGCAGTTGGGCAAAATAGTTTCTAATTGTTGTTTTAATTTCCTCTTCATTGGTGATGAATTCAACCTTTTCATTTTTGATACTGGTAATTTGCTTTTCTTCTTTTTGTTTTAAATCTAATTAACCAAATATTTATCAGTTTTATTGTTTTCTTCATGAAACTAGTTCTTCGTTTTATTTATAAGTTCAGTAATTTTCTTGAGTTCAATTTTATTAATTTCTCCTTTGGTTTTCAGTATTTCTAATTTGGTATTCAATTGGGGATTTTCAATTTGTTCTTTTTCTAGCTTTTTCAGTTACATGCCCAATTCATTGATCTCCTCTTTCTCTATTTTATTCATTTAAGCATACAGAGATATAAAACTCCCCCTAAGTACCACTTTCACTGTATTCCATAAGTTTTGGTATGTTGTCCTATTATTACTATCATCTTTTTTTTGGAGGGGGGAAGTCAGGGCAAATGAGGTTAAGTGATTTGCCCAAGGTCACACAGCTAGTAAGTGTGTCAAACATCTGAGACCAGATTTGAACTCGGGTCCTCCTGACTCCAAGACTAGTGCTATACTCAGTGTGCCACCTAGCTGCCCATCAAATCAAATTATTGATTGTTTCTATGGTTTGTTGTTGTACCAAATCATTCTTTATGATTAGATTATTTTGTTTCCAGTTAATTTTTAGTCTATTTTAACATAGCCCTTAATTCAAATAATTTTATTGCATCATGATCTGAAAAGGATGCATTTAATATTTGGACTTTCTGCCTTGGATTATGAGGTTTTGATACCCTAGTACATGGTCAATATTTGTGTATTTGCCATGTACCACTGAGAAAAGTATACTCCTTTCTATCCCCATCCAGTTTTCCCCAGAGGTCTACCATATCTGCCTTTTCTAAAATTCTATTCACCTCCTTAACATCTTTCTTGTTTATTTTGAGGTTAGATCTATCAGGTTCATAGAAGGGGAGTTTGAGGTACCCCACTAGTATAATTTTGCTGTCTATTTCTTCCTGTAACTCCCTTAACTTCTCCTCTAAGAATTTGGATGCTATACCACTTGGTGCATATATGTTTAGTAATGATATTACTTCATTGGCTTTGGTACCTTTTAGCAGGATAGAGTTTCTTTCCTTACCTCTTTTAATTAGATATCTTTTTTACTTTTTCTTTGTCTGAGACTAGGGTTGCTACCCCTGTTTTGTTTTTGTTTTACTTCAGTTGAAGCATAGTATATTCTGCTCCAACCTTTTACCATTACCCTGTGTGTACGCCCCTGTTTTAAATGTGTTTCTTGTAAACAGCATATTGTAGGATTATGGATTTTGATCCATTTTGCTATTGACTTCTGTTTTATGGGAGAATTCATTCAATTCACATTCACAGTTATAACTGCTATTTGTTTCTTTCTCTCCATCCTATTTAAACCCTCCCCTTTCCTTTATGCTTTCATTGCTCCCTTCCGCCTTTCCCTCCTCAAAAGAATTTTGCTTTGACCACCTCCTCCCTCAACCTTATGTTTTAAAAATATGGAGAATGGCAATTAGTCCTATATCTATATATCTATATAGATCTATTTGTATATAAATATATAGAAATATATGACTAATTGCCATATATATGTTTATATATCTTAATACTCAATTCATATTGAGAAATTTGATAGATTATTTTCCCATTCAACCACTTCCCTTCTTATTCTAACTGCATTGATTTTGTCAGTGAATAAGCTTTTCAATTTCACATAATTAAATTTTCATGTTTTATATTTTGTAATTGCCTTTGTTCCTTGTTTAGTTGAAAATATATCTGTTATTCTTAACTTTGTGAGGTATATGGCTTTTTGCTTTTTTCTTTTATTTTTGGTAGCATGATCTTTAATATTAGGACCTACTTTCCATTTGGAATATATTCTAGAATATGGTGTATAAGGTTAGACTAAGCTCAATTTTTGAGACTTTTTTGTCTATTCCAGTTTCTCTAGATGTCTTAATTAAGAAGTTCTTTTTTAGTTTTTTTCTTTCTCTAATACTGAGTTATTAATTTCTATTATTTCTAATTCTCCATTGCCAATTCCTCTTGATTTTTTGTCATATAATATTTATGACTGATGCTTTAGAATATAGTTTAAGCTCTCTAAGTACTATTCCCCTTTCATCATTAACCTTTGCCTCAGTTCCCTTAAGATTCTAGATCACTTGTTTTTCCAAACAAATTTTGTTGTTATTTTATTAAAATCTGCAAAATATCCCCTTGGTAATTAAATTGACACAGCATTAAAAGTATAAATTAACTTTAGTAGTATTGTCGTATATATTTTATTGGCATGGCACAGCAATGAACACTAAATATTCCTCCAACTATTTAGGTTGTACTTTTGTATTTTTTTTCTTTGAGGAACACTGTGTAATTGAATCTATTGTGTGTGTGTGTGTGTGTGTGTGTGTGTGTGTGTGTGTGTTTTAGTAGAATAATCTCTAAATGCTTTATGCATCCTGTAGTTTTGTGGAAGAGGTTTCCCTTGTCCATCATTTGCTTCATGGATTTGGTTATTGGGATGCAGAAATGCAGTTGATTTTTGAAGCTCTATTTTGTAGCCTGAAATTTTGCTGAAGCAATTGTTTTAAATAGTATCTTTCCTGATTTTCTGGTATTTTTGAAATATATCATCAGGCCAGTTTTATATCTAATTTACCTATCTTTATATTTGGGATTACATTTTCCCATCTTATTACTGATCCTAGAATTTCCAGGAGGAAAAAATTACACAGTAAATGTAATATTCAACATCCTTGCCTTACTGTGTTATTTATCACAAAAATTCTGGTGTATCCTCATTACATATGATATTTGCTTTTGGTTTTAAATTGATGAATTGATTCTCTCTCTCTCCATACACACACACACACACACACACATATATATGTATATATATATATGTGTGTGTGTGTGTGTATATGTGTGTGTGTGTATATATACATGTGTGTGAGTATGAGTACGTATGCTCTATATTTATTCCATAGAGATTAACATAATTGAATGTCATACTTTTGCAAAGGATTTTTCTTTATCTAATGAGATGAATATGTTGTTTGTTTGATGTTTTGGTTTTTAATATTATTAATTTAATTCATGATTTTTCTAACATTGAACCATCCTCTCATCCCTGCTATAAATCCAAACTTGGTGAATGCTTTCTTGGATAAAAAACTCATTATCTGACATTTTTAAATTTAGTATATTTAGTAATGCTTAAAATTTAAAAGGTAATGAATTGACATTCATTAATGATATTCATCTAGAGTCATTTTCTTCTGTGTTTTGTTATTCCCTGGTCGAGATATTAGGACTATATTGATTTTATGAAGTAATTTTGGAAGGACATTTTCTCAGGTGCTGTATATATGTGCATCTATGTATGTATATTTCTGTAATATATAGATATAATATAGAGTGATTACTACATATACCTGATATATATTATTGTATGTATAGCTTGTATATACTTATATGTATATTTTTTTAACTTACTATATGATGGTGCAAAATTTATCATGATTTTCTTAAATGTCCACAAGCCACGCATTTTAAAATATATTTATGTTTTTGTTTGTGTCTTTTCTTTCCTCCTAGCAATCAGCATTAAGGCTACTGGTCTAATCTTAGAACACTTTTTTTTGTTTCAAAATGGGGTTACCTTTACCCACTACTCCCAGAAAATCTTTGGTGTTTATCAAGAATCATCAAAGGTAACTGACAGCAACTAAACCATCACACATATAAGTCCTTCTAGTACGTTAGATCTGATCCAATAAGGCTGAAGACATGAACAAATTACAGCAGTTAAATGCTGTCTAATTCAATAAAATATTTTAGAATTCATTTTCCAAGTAAGCTTTGTTTGGTGATTAAATAATGAAGGGAAGAAATGATTGGTTGTTGAAATGATGAAGGCTGATGAAGATGCAGGCTGATGATGGAGCCCCTTTTCACATGTCTCATCTTTCAAAGCATTAACTTTTTGAGACTCAGAGGGACAAAGTTTTAATTTGTCATTTTCTCCTTGTTCTCCTTTATATAAGCATTTTTGTCAAGAATGAAATGGATTCCTAGACTTAATTCTCAACCTCTTTGAAGCTACTAAAAGACAACCTGCTCATACTTCCCTTTATTAGAATCAGTCTACACCCATACCCTCAATCTATTCATTATTTCTCAAGACTCCTCACTGACTTTATAATTTAAGTGGTGTTGTTCCAGAATTTTATGTCTAACATATTCTGCTTTTCTACCCTCCTAACAGGAACAGTGGACATAGACAGAGGCTTAGGACGGAGTCTTTCTCTGCTCTCACCTTGCAAAGAAATACTCCCATATTGTTGGCTTTTAAGGATTGAAAAGAGCCATCCATGCACCAGGAGTGTGAAATATTGATTCTAGACTGAGCTCACTTCTAATGTGGCCATGTAACCTTCGCAAGTTATGTCAGTATCCTCGGCCTCAGTTTCCTCTTCTTTAATATCTATTTGTCTTGGCTATCACCAAACCAAGGACCATCAGAATTAGAAACAATCTCAGAACCATTCTCCTATAGCTCTTACTTGTACAAGAATCTCTCATTTCCCAGCCTGCCCATTGCAATTGGAATAAGTATGTTACAAAGTGTTTCCTTATAGGAAATACTGTTTGTTTCTCTGTTAGTTCTTGGAAATTCAATTCTTGCCTTAGAAGATGTTGATTGTTAGGATCCACTCTGAGATTCTGTGTTTTATTTTAGAAATTTCCCTTCCAGTCCTGAAATTGATTATTCTGTGTTCTTAGCTTTTATTTTTTTTTAATAGCTCAACCTTCTGCATTATATTCTCTAAAATGCCTTACACCTAAGTCTGGTTAATTTAACTTAGACTGGTTAATTAATCTCACTTGCATTAATATGTGCTTTATGTGGAAAATTATCTTCTAGATTGTTGGGAAAAATCCTCTTTAACTCCCTTTCCTACAGAAAAACAATATTAGTCATTTCAAAATCTTTATTTTTCATAAGAAATTGTTGTTCCATTCCAAAACTTCCTCATAGCATTCTTCACTTCTGTGTTTCTAAAAGTATAGATCAAAGGGTTTAATGTGGGAGTAATTATGGTATAAAATATTGCCACAGTTTTGTCAAAAGAAAGAGTAGAAGGAGGCCTTACATAAATAAATATGCATGGGACAAAAAACATGACAACAACTGTGATATGGGAGCCACAAGTAGAGAGCGCTTTGCGCCGTGCCTCTAATCTGTATGTCCTCAGAGAGTGCAAGATGACTCCATAAGAAACAAGCAAAATCAAAAAAATTATTGTACAAATCAACCCACTGTTAGCCACAACCATAAGTCCAAGTACATGAGTGTCAGTGCAGGCCAGTTTCAGTAAAGGATACAAGTCACACAAAAAGTGATCTATCACATTGGGGCCACAGAAGGGTAATGAGACAATGAAGATCATTTGGATAGTGGAATGAAGAAAGCCTCCTACCCAGGCCACCCCCACCAGGAGTAAACACAGGTGTCTACTCATGATGGTAACATAGTGCAAAGGCTTGCAGATGGCTACATAGCGGTCATAGGCCATGGCTGCAAGGATGATCACCTGAACACCTGAAAAGAAATGCTCTGCAAACAGCTGTGTCATACACCCTCCAAATGTGATAGTTTTCCTCTCATAGAGTGAATCCACTATAACTTTTGGAGCAAAGGCAGATGAGAAGCAGGCATCCAGGAAGGAAATAAATGCTAAGAAGAAGTACATGGGTGAGGCCAGAAGAGAGGGACTACAAATGATTGTCACAACAATAAATAAATTTACCCCCAGACCTGTGAGGTAGAAAAAGAGAAATATTACAAATATTATTTTCTGAACATCTGGATTCGGTGAAAGTCCCAAGAAGATGAACTCAGTCACTTGGCTTTGATTATCCATAATTAGGTGGCTTGAGCGTCTTGTTGATCACAGAGTACCTGGAGAGAAGGAGAGAGAGAAAAAGAGAGAGTGAGAGAGAGAGAGAGAGAGAGAATTTTTTTTAGTTTTTAGACCTGCCTGGTATTTGAAACATGTATGTTCAAAAGCAACTCAAAAATATTTTCTTTATCATTTCTGGCAAACACATGCACATTTATGTTATCATTCACTAAAAGAAAGGGGGAATAGAAGGGAATGTATGCCTATGTTATTTTTCCCCGTTATATCCATATTTTATACAAACACATAGGATATAAATTCATTGATATTAGATACAGAATTGAGGAAGGAGAAGTGAAAGATGGCATGGTGCCCAGGGCTCACATTAAGCACAGATATATTGGGCAGTTGTAAGTATGTAGAGTTTGACAAACAAATACAAATTGGAAGTTTTTATAATTTCAGTTCTCCAAAATGTGATTTAGAAATTGGAACATTGCTATGAAGGGGAGGTATATGGAGCCTAAGAGAGATCTGATCAGACTTGTACCTATGTGACAATGCTGTCCAGCCAAGTAACAGAGCATGAGGAACATTAAAAGAAGGAAAGAATGGTTTGAAAAGGATAAGTGGAAGGGATCTGAGCACAAAAGAAATGACTTACTTCAATATCTGGTCGATTCTTGCCCTGCCTAATCTGATCTCATTTTCCATAGGGGGAAAAAAACAGACCATGATCCAACTCTGACCCATTACTAATATGTTACAGGAAAACATTTGCTACAAAATATCCTTGCACGTTTCATCTTCCGTCTGAGTGATTTAGAATTATTTTTAAGGTGAAGAGATCAAGAATCCATAGGAAGAGGGTTTGGAGGTTGTTTTTGAGAGGAAATAGTTGTAGGAAAAAAAAAAGAGTTGTTGCTTTATTTTTGAGATCTCCAAAGCAGAAATGTGAATTTTGGCCTTTGCACTGAATTCTCTGAGAAGTTAAGGAACTTATTTCCCATTAGTTACTGTATACATTATATTGAAAGACTCAATTAATTCCTGTGTGCCTTCAAAAAATAGCACTTACTCAATTTCTCCATGATGAGTCTCTTAAAGTATTTCCTTCAGGAATAAGAAGGCTTATGACGATCAACCTAACCTAAGTCTTTTTGCCTAATCAAACTTTGAAGTTCTGTATAAATGCTAGCTACTACTATTTAAATCTTTACCCGGATATCACAGGCAGGTCATGAATTAAATAATTTTGGTCAGATTATTATAAGTATTAAGTACTTGAATTACAGAATTAAAAAATAATCTAAAGAGTTTAAAGATCATTTTCTAATAGTAGCTACTTTTTTGTTGTTTGTTTGTTTTTCCTTCTGTAGAACTTTAGCATGTACCCATTTGTCGAAATGCCGGGTACTTTTCAGCTTTA
Organism: Trichosurus vulpecula; assembly: GCF_011100635.1. Taxonomy (NCBI): domain Eukaryota; kingdom Metazoa; phylum Chordata; class Mammalia; order Diprotodontia; family Phalangeridae; genus Trichosurus; species Trichosurus vulpecula. The sequence continues at coordinate 261,383,637 of NC_050578.1, read as the reverse complement.
GTTTTTTCATCTATGAAATGGTAATAATAATAACTCTGGAGCCTAATGCAGTGACTTTTTAATGAATCTCCAATTGGTTAACTTGTTATGCTTTGCAAACATTATTCCATGCAAATGTCTTTTATCATAATAACCCTAAGCATAAAATTGTTATTGTTATTATTTTTTCACATAACACTTATGGGTTTATATCATTTGGGCCTCACTACTGAATAATAAGATAGTAAATGTTTTATTCCCTTTTATACATGAGGAAACTGAATAAAAGAGAATTTAACTGACCCTCCTATCAACATAGAGTGTTTAAGAATCAAGGGAGACATTTCAATCCAGGTCTCTGTTGATACCAAATTCATATCTCTTTTCCCTTACATCTTTGACTCTGTCCTGGTTGGTTTGTTTGTTTTTCCATTCAAAGCTAAGTCTGTAAGTATATCCAGGGAAAATTAGGCACAATTTTAAAAAAAATGAGAAAATAATGACCTGACCCAGAGAGGGAGCTAAAATTAAGAAGTGTTGCCGGCAACATGCAGAATGGAATTTATTCATAATTCTAATGCTTAAGTCATTTAAATAATCCATAGAATCAGCACACAGGTGACTGACAAGTCCAAACCACTCACAGCTCTCCTTTGACACATGAAACTGGCATGGGCAGATGAAGTAACTTTCAAATTCTTAGTGTTGGAACAAAGATTAGCACCTGGGGATTCTTAGTTTTGGGGGTTTTTGTGTGTTTTTTTAAAGCAATAAATTATTTTAATTATCTTGCAAAGTTGTAGAATGCAGGTTTTCCCTATATACTTATCTTCCCTGGCACTCCTGTCATTTTTTTTTAAATTCAGAAACATTAAATGCATATGTTTCCTCAGAAAATCTTTAAACCACATAGTTTCTCAAGCAAATATTTCGTGCTTTTAAAAAGGACCCTAATCCATATCTATCCACCTCAAAAGCTCAATTGCTAGGTGACTCTTTAGTCCTTGCCTTCACCACCATCACCTGAGCATTTTTTGTTTCTTTCTCTCTCTCTGACTTTTTTCTGTTTCTTTGTCTTTATCTTTGTGTCTTTAACTCTCTATTCGATCATTTTCTCACATTATTTTCATGCAATTACCTGCTTACATTATTGGTGACTTTGTCTTGCTTTCCTTGTGTGGATGAAATAATATAAGGAAACATGGTGTTATTGTGACGATTCACTCTCTCAAATTTCATAAATCATGTCATAAAATTATAATTGACATTTACATGATGGTTTAAATTTGAAAATAAAAACATGTTATCTAATTTAAGAATCACGATAAGCCTGTGAGAGAGGTGCTATAAACCTTATTTTACTTATGATTACCCTGAAACTCAGAGAGGACTTGTCTCTAGATACCCAGCAAAAGAAAAAAGAAATCCTAAGCAAGATCTCCAGACTCAAATTCCAACGTGTAACATCTCCTCTATGCACAGTTAGAGAATTGCCATGAAATCAATTAAGTCATCACTTTCACAAGTGATGGGATAATATAATTGGATTCAGTAAAAGGTTAAAGAAAAAAAGAAAAGAAAAGAAAAGAAAGCTACATTGAATTCCAGCATGCTATTAAATCAGTCATCTCAGAACCTCTTCATTCCATCCCAAAACCATTCTTGGAACACGAATAACAAAGAAGCGTTTGACATGGTCCAGGCTCTAAGGCAATCAAATTTCAATACTTACTTCAAGAATCTGTGACTTGGTAGAAACCTACAGTTCTTTCTCTGGTGTTAGTTGCAAACCTTTGAAAACAGTCTGTGCATTGTTGCAGCCAAAAATAAAATAAACCTCGTGGTCAATCTTTTGGACATGAAACTTTCATTAACTTGGTCCTTTGGCAATTGGGGCATCAGCCATCTGTGGCCCAGTGCACTAACACTTTCTATCTTGGTGAGACCTGATAAAAGCCTGTACGCTCCTAGGAGCAACTCTGAGGTTATCTCTAGGCTGTTAAAATATGAACTTGAAATGCTACATAATTGAAAAAATAATAGAAGTTTGAAGTCTTTTATCAGAGGAAATTTTCCATGCCCTGTGTTCTGTTTGAATGTAACTTGACAAATGAACTATGAGAAAGATAAATGTGTTTTGCTCTTAAGGGTGAGGAATGCCTTCACACCTCAATTAGACCCTGGAAGCCCTATTTATAAATCTCATTCCTTGTAGGTTATGATGATAGACATCTTCTGGGGTCAACTATGAGAGGCTTGTTTTGTAGCTAAGCAGACTTTGTGGGTCTTTTCTCAATTCCAATATCTATAGCAGAGAGAAAAGTGATGTCTCTGGCCCTTTTGAGTATGAAATGTCCTGGTCTCTCCTCTAGTGATGCCTCTGCATGGTCTCTTGGGGGAAACAATCAGGTTTCCTTGTTTAGTGTTTGGACTGGATTCCCTTGGAGCTTGTGGACCTTTGGAATCTCAAGATCTCTTAGGGTTTGGGAGGAAAATAAAAACAATCCCCAGCCAGGAAGATTTGTCAAGACAGTGTATTTAAATTTAAAATAGTCTTTGAGAAATTTTGAAGTCTCTTTTGAATTAACCTTTTAAATATGATTTCAATCAGATCACAACCTTATACTGTTTTCATTTTTGTGTACAGGAATAAGTTGTAATGGATATGAGTCCTGAGACAAGATGGAGATCTCCTTTCAGGACTTTCCTATTCCAACTTAGATTTCTTCCTTCTAGGTCACAGAATCCTGATCGATTCACAGCAAATACACTCACATACACATACACACTCTCACAGCCATATACATACATATGTGTATACATATATACATACATGTATGTGCACATATATGTGTTTGAATAAAATTCTCAATTCCCAATCTTGAAATTCCATCTGTCTGAATAAATTATTTCTATTTTTTTCTATGTATTTCTCACAAATGGAATATATCCCTATGTAAAATTGCTAATAAAACAACAAATAAACATACATATGTATGTATGTGTGCATATATGCACACACACATATATATGTATACACAACACGCATATACATATACACAAAAATACATACATATAAATGTGTGTGTATGTATTTCCTCCTTAGGATTACAGAACTAGAGATGGAAGGGAAATGAATAGTGTCCTAATCCAGACTTCTAACTTTGATGATGAGGAAACTGTGGCACAAGAAAATTATATGATTTGTCTGAAGTCAATATGCTAGACTGAATTACTTCTGTTTAAATTCTCTTGGGAAGATTCTGAAGATCACCTGGCAGGATAAGGTACCAGACACTGAATTTCTTTCTCAAACTATACTGCCAAGCATTCAAACTCTACTGTAGAGAGTGCAACCCCGATGGGCTGGCCACATCGTTCAAATGCAAAACGTACCCTTGCCAAAAAAAGAATGCTATTTTATGGAGACCAGACACAGGCAAACATTCCCATGGTGGTCAGAAGAATCAATGCGAGGACACTTTCAAAGTCTCTCTTAAGAACTTTGGAATGGCTTGTTTGACATGGGAGAGAGTGGCACAGGACTGCCAAACATGGCATGCCCACAGCAAAGAAGGTGCTGTGCTCTATGAGCAAAGTAGAATTGAAATAGCTCAGAAGAAATGCAAGATGCACAAATTTAGAGAATCCACCTCCAATGTTCACATAGACTATTTGTGCCCAAACTGTAGTAGAACATTCCAAGCTCATATCGGTCTGATCAGCCACAGTTGGACACACTGAAACATTCACACTAGCATAGTGATGTCATTTTGGTCTTCTTTCAGACTGAAGGACAACAACCAGTATCGCTGAAATAATAAACATTGGAGGCAGGATTAGAACACAGGTTCTCTGACTCTGGAACTAATATTCTTTTCCTTCTTCTATTCAGCCATTGTCAGCCTAGAGCATTAAGAATGCAGACTCTGAGAAAACCTGGACTCATCCCTGAAAGCCCTATCAGAAAGGGGCCACTAAGCCTCTCTGTCAGCAACTAAAAAGTTTATTGCATCCTTATTTTCAGTTCCTAAGACTTCATTTGCACTTAAATTGTGTCTTCACATTCATTGTTAAGTAATAGATTAAGACAGCTTACAAAATTCAATTAAACTTAGCACAGATTTAGCAAGCGTCCACAATGGGCAAGATACTATTGTAGTCCCTGGGGATTGGAAGTAAAAAAAAAAAATCAGGGAAGCTAGGTGGCCCAGAGAGTAGAGCACTGGCCCTGGAATTGGGAGGACCTGAGTTCAAATTCAGCCTCACACACTTGACACACTTACTAGCTGTGTGGCCTTGGGCAAGTCACTTAACCCCAACTGCCCTGCCTTTCCCCCTCAAAAAAAATCCATGTACTCAAATATATTGCATTCTACTGGGGGGAATAATGAGTAGAGAAATAAGTAGCATGGTTGATAAGATTTGATTCGTCAAACAAGCATCTACCCATTGTAAGCATGGTGGTTATTATTGTCTACAAGAAGAGAAAAAAGAAATATGGCTCCTATTCTCTATAAACTTCTTAAACTATGACCCCATGTGGGGTTTCAAAAAATTTTGGAACAACAAAAGGTTTCTGAACTTGCAAAGGTCAAAAATTAATTAAAAATCAAAATAATGAATCTGAAGTGTTTCTGGCAGTGCTTTTTGCCCACTTGCCCATGTTAGGTCTCAGGACTTCACTGCAGCTTCGGCTCTGAACACAAAGCATACACATTTCACGCTACACATGCCCTCAGGCCATGCCAGGCCAATGAACAATGTTGAAACGGAAAAGGGGTTGCAAGTAGAAAGTTTAAGAGGTCCTGCTGGATACATTACATCTTGTATTTTGAAAAAAAAAAGATGTAATGTCTCAAATGACAGATGAATACAAATTAATTTGAGAAGGGAAGAAAACACTCATAATTCAGTGGGGGAGGGCAGGAAAAAGATGATAAGGTGCAGAGACAGGGATGCAGGGTATTCCAGTGTAAATGCATGAAGGTAGGTGAAAGAATGCTGTTTCCAGGCAAGCACGTATATTCCAGTTTGACTGCAATGTAGCTACAAAACAGGCCTTTTGTATTCAACCCCAGCAAACATCTATCATCAAAACCTATATGGAACGAGTAGTAATTAAGTATACAATTAAATAAATCTAAGTAGGTAAGGCAGCAGTGAAATACTAAGGATTATAAAAGCTGTGAGAAAAGTGCTTGGTCTAGAAAGAACAATACTCATTGTTGAAGCCATGAAAGCTCTCATTTTATTTTACATTTGTTTTACATTCCTTGTGGATGGGTGACTCCCTAAAGGAGCACACTTGCTAAGTCTAATACAAGGCTATTTATTTCCTGCTCCCAATTCAAATTTCCCCCTTCATTTTCTATTGACTGAATTCAACTTCCGGAGCCACCTCTTCCACGTTCTTCTTGCTATGTTGCCCCTCCCTTGTCATGCATCAAACATGCACTTAAATTGGTTCACTCTGTCCTGGGAGTATGTTGGATAACACCAAAAAGCTCCCTAATCATGTGCACAAGCTTCTGACCTTTTTTGCCTGGTTCTGTTAGGCCACAGTTCCAATTAGAACCAGTCACTTCTGACATACATCCTGCTATCACTCCTATAAAGCTAGGAGTAGTATTAATCCTGTGGAAACAGAATTCCTTGCTCTGTTTCTCATAAAGCCAAGCTAAGCAATTGCATTTTATAAAAGGCAATGGGAAACACTGAAATATCAACTGTGGAAAATATTATACTATTTTATATCATTTTTGTAATTTCTGTAAGACTCAGGGCCTGAACTACTTAACCAGAAGAAAAGCCTGATCCTAACAGTCTCTTTGTTCTCTGAGTAAGCTCAGAGATATCTCTATCTTGTATCAACAAATCCAGATGGAGTATTCCTTGCTCTGTCCATGGCCATTAAGGGTGAAAACCTTGACCCCAGACACTATCATGAATTATGTGACTTTTCCTTATCTTAATATTTTATGGGCATATACTATGTTGTGGAATGTTAATGGCAAATTAAACACAGAGATCCTGGGTTGCAAATCCAATTGACACTTTGACAACTATCTAATTTGTTGTATTTACAATCTATCCCATTAAGGGAAATCCTTGTCTTTATGGTCAAACACAGCTGAGAATCATAAATTTAAATAACATGCTGAATTGTGATTGTTCAAAAGAATATAAAACCTGTTCATGTTTCTGTACAAGTCAGTCAGACATTCTCTGGCTCAATCTCATACATGTATGTCTGTTGGCTATGCTTATGGGAATTAATATATATAAATAATACAATCTTTTTATTATCTAGTCTGCTGTTTCCTTCAACCAACATCCAGGTTCACACAACATAATTGTGATTTAAGAAAAATTATTTTGGCAGATGTTACTAGGAAGGAGGACAATTTGATAATTATACTTTTTGTTTTCTTTTTCTTTCTTTTTTCTTTTCTTTCCCTCAGATAGGAGAGGATGAGGACCTGAACTAATACTAAGTCAGACTAAGTGGAAAAAAGGGGACACATACAAAGGATGTTACAGAGAGAGAATCAAAAAGGTTCAATGCTGACTGGGTGTGGAAAGTGAGAGAGAGTGAAGACTCACATATGATATCAAAGGTGGAAGTCTGAGAAACTGAGGAAATGGGGTTTTCCCAGAAAGAAAGCTGAGAAAGTAATTCAACGTCAAAACAGAATTGTATATTAACATGTAAATATTCAACAATTATTTATTGAGCACTTGTTTCTTCAGTGCTCTGTGATTATCAGTGAGAGAGAGATGTATAAATAGAAAAATGTCATTTAAGCTTTTTCAGCCTCAGTTTCCCTACCTGTAAGTGGAGATAATAGCACTGACCCAGTAGGCTTACTGTAGGAACAAATGAGACAGCAAGCATATGTAAAGGGCACTCTAAAACTTAAAGCCAAAATGGATTACGCCATCTAAATGATTATAATTCAGATATCTGTGATATTTTTCCCCTTTATTCTCATGAAGTCAATCATTTCCAGGGGGAGCAGGGAATTATTCTATTGGTGATCTGTGGTTTAATTGCTTATCTGTTAAATAATAATGTCACCTAATACTGACACAGAATTATGCAATTTCAAAAATAAATACTTAATTGGCCTGGGGGATTTTGTGCTATATAGATCATAATCTGACATGTTCTATCTCAGCTGATGAGATCTGGAGAGAGAAAAGCATGTCTCATTCCTAATAGTTAAACAATTATTTAAACACATCATTAGAAATATGAATATTTGTAAAACTTTGTCTTGAACCAAGTTGTATTTAAAAACAACATGAAAAAAATAGTGATAAAGTTAGTGTCATGTCATCATCACAAAATCTAAGTTTGAAGGATCTTTAGGGGTACAATCTCTTATTAATACAAAGCTCTTTTTTCCAGCTTCTGGGCTAAGAATTCACTATTTCACAAAAACTACTGGGAAAGTTGGAAAAGATTAGGGCCAAAACTGGGCATAGACCAATATCTTACACCATATACCAAAATAAAGTCAAAATGGGTTCATGATTTAGAAATAAAGGCTGATACTATAAGCAAATTGGGGGAGCAAAGAATAGTTTACCTATCAGATTTGTGGAAAAGAAAAGAATTCATGACACAACCAGAGATAGACAGCATTACAAATGGATAATTTTGATTATGTTAAATTGAAATGGTTTTGTATAAAAAAAAGTCAATGCAACAAAGATTAGGAGGGAAGCGGAAAATTGGGAGAAATTTTTTACAGCCGGTGTCTCTGATAAAGGCCTCATTTCTAAAATATACAGGGAACTGAGCCAAATATACAGGGATACAAGTCATTCCCCAATTGAGAAATGGTCAAAGGATATGAACAGGCAGTTATCAGAGGAAGAAATTAAAGATATCTATAGGCATATGAAAACATGCTCCAAATCACTACTGATTAGAGAAATGCAAATCAAAACAACTCTTAGGTACCACACCTCTCCTTTCAGATTGGCTAAAATGACAAAACAGGAAAATGATAAATGCTGGAGAGGATGTGGGAAAATTGGAACATTGTTACATTGCTGGTGGAGTTGTGAACTGATCCAGCCATTCTGGAGAGCAATTTGGAAATATGCCCAAAGAGCTATAAAAATATTCATACCTTTGGTCCAGCAATACCACTTCTAGGGTTGTATCCCAAAGAGATCACACAAGTGGGAAAAGTACTCATATGTACACAAATATTTATAGCAGCTCTTTTTGTAGTAGCTAAGAATTGGAAATCAAGGGGATGCCCATCAATTGGGGAATGGCTGAACCAACTGTGGTATATCAAGGCAATGGAATACTATTGTGCTATAAGAAATGGGGATGATACGGACTTCATAACAACCTGGAAAAACCTACATGATATAATGCTGAGTGAGCGGAGTAGAGCCAGGAGAACATTATACACAACCACAGATATATGAATTCTGTGAGGACTAACCCTAATATACTTTGCTCTTCTCAGCAAAAAAGGTGCAAAGACAACTCCAAAGGACTCATGATGGAGAATATTATCTACATCCAGAGGAAAAAACTATGAAGTATGAATACAGATTGAGGCACACTTTATGCTCACCATTTTTTTCCACTTTGTTTTTTCTGTCTTTTCTTTTTGTTTTTTGGTTTTTTTTGGTTCTGTTTCTTCTTCCTCATGATTCATTCCATTGGTCATAATTCTTCTCCACAACTTGACTAGTGTATAAATAAGTTCAATGCGAAGTTATACATAGAAGATATATGGAATTCCATGCCATCTTGGGGAGGGAGGGAGGTAGGCGGGGAAGAAAATCTGGAACTCAAAATTATGTAGAACCAAGAGTTGTAAACTAAAACTAAAAATAAAAAATAAATAAAGTCATATAAAAAAACCAGAGCTCTTCTTGACATTAAATTCAGCTGACCCTTATTAATCACTATCCTAAGCCCTAAGGATAAAAAGACATAAAAGAGAACATTTCCTTACTTTCAAGGACCAAACATTATTCTGGGAATGGTACAAATCATATACAAAGATACTGTATAATTTCTTGCTCTTTCTCCAACTCCATTTCCTAACTGAGAGTAAAATAGATAATTTTGATTACATGGAATGTAAAAAATAAAGTTTTGCACAAGCAAAACCAGTGCAGACAAGATTAGAAAGAAACTGGGTGGGGGAAATATGGTAAGTATCTCTGGTAAAAGCCTCATTTCTCAAGTACAGAGGCAAAATTATAAGACTACAAGTTATTCCCCAAGTGATAGTCAAAAAATGTAAATAGGCAGTTTTCAGAATAAATCAAAGCTTTTATATTTGAATACAAATACCCTAAAATCACTGTTGTTTAGACAAATGCAAATTAAAACAATTTTGATGTACCACTATCAGATTGCTTCATATGACAGAAGTGGAAAATGACAAATGTTAGAGGAGATGTGAAAAAATTGGAGCACTAATGCTCCAATGTAGTGTGGTGAACTTATCCAATCATTCTAGAGAGGAATTTGAGCCTATGCCTAAACAGCTCTAAAGCTGTGTAAACCTTTTGACCCAGCAATATCACTTCTAGGTCTGTATCCCAAAGTGTTCAAAGCAAAAGGAAAAGAACCTGTACGTACGAAAATTTTTATAAAAGCTCTTTTTGCATTGGTAAAGAATTAGAAATTGAGGAGATGCCCATCAACTGGTGAATGGCTAGACAAGTTATGGTTTATTATTATGATGGAACATTTTGTGCTACAAGAAATGATAAGCAGGATGGTCTTGATGAGGGCACAGTCTCTGGGAACCCCTTGAACTCTCCTTGAATCTTGCCACTTGACCTGGCCTTGGCCTGAGGCTATAACCATTAAACCCAAATGCCTACTTTGCCCAGTCCTCTATTGTCCAGCTGTTTCCCACCCTTAATCCTGTTTCCCATCCTTAATCCTGATCAAAATATCTATACCCTAGCTCCGGCTACCCCAGCCCTTGATGGGTTGTCATTTCCATATAGTCTTCAGCTATTTCCCCCACCCTGGAGTCTGACCTCATCCTTAAGTCCCTCCGTAGACCCCTCTTCTGGTCACCCCAGACCACCCCTCAATCCCTCCCACAACCTTTGTGTATATAATCTCCATCTTGCCTCCATGAAGGTGGTCAGAACCAATCTAGCTCAGATGGGTCTGGCCCTTTTTCCTTACAGGTGTCGCAAGGGGTGGGATCTCTCGGGGCAGGCTTATTTGGCTAACTCTTAATAAACTTTATCCCTTCCCTTGGCTGAGAAAGCTTGAGTCGAATTCTTTCGGCAGGACCCGGCGTGTCGGTACTTTGGGGTGTTGAGCACCTCTCACCCCAAACCCTCATCAGTCTCACAAAAACCTGGGAAGACTTATATAAAGAGATACAAAGTTATGTTGGCAGAACCAGGAAAAAATATACAAAATAACGGCTATACTATTTAATAATCAATTGTGAATGTCTTAGCCGTTCTAATCCATGCAGTGATTCAAGATAATTCCAAAGAACTTATGATGAAAAAAATGCTATCTGCCTCTGGAGAAGGAACTGATAAATTCTGAGTGCAAATTGAAGCATATTTTTTGCACTTTATTTTTCTTGTTTTTTCCCAGCATGGTAATATGGAAATACCTTTTGAATGAATTCAACTATATAATTGATATCACATTTCTTACCTTCTCAATGAGTGTGAGAGGGGTGGGAGGGTGTGATAGAATTTGGAACTCAAAAGATATTGTAAGAAATGGGAGGAGGAGTTTTGTTTCCAAAGAACTAAAGGTGTGCTTCCCGTCCTCCCCCACCCCAGCTTTAGCAGATACCAGGCCTCAAGGTCAGTCAGGTGAGAGTTCAGAGGCTTGTATGCATATGCTTGCTTTTTGAGAAGGCAGTCTGGGGAATTAGAGAGGCCAAACCCACTTGAACCAGTTCAAGCTTATCTAGGGTCTGGTCTTGGTCAAGAATCCAGGCCTACTGATTTGCATATGTTAAGGAGGGAACTTAGGGGAGTAAGGAATGTAGATGTCCTAAACTCAGATAAGTCCAGGCCTACTGATTTGCATATGTTAAAGAGGGAAAGTAGGGGAAGTAAAAGAATATAGTTTAATCCTAAACTAAGACAAGGAAAATCTAATTAACTTCGCTTTTGCTTCTGTATCCTTATTATCCTACCTGTATAAACTGTATAACCTAGGAAAACTATGTTAAAAAACAAAGATTGTAAACTAACCATAACTCTAGCAGGAGTGGAGGCAATGGTTACCCCTGCTCCTGCAGCTGTGTAAATGTGAGTGTTCCCGTGAGCACTACACCTGCTCTCTTGAGGAGCGTAATAAAATACCTTCCTCTGCCCACTCTGGTCTTGAGTTCTTTGGGTGAGAATGGGCAAATCACATGGATTTTCCTAAGGTCAAGCGAAGGGAAGCAACAGGCAGTGGAAGCTCGCTGGGCTTACTCCTGGATCTTGTCTTGGGGTGTCCTGTGATCCCCACTGCAGTGTTAAGAGGGCTACCACTCTGGATTCCCTTGGGGAACCCTGTGATCTGCACGGCCTTCTTAAGGGGACATCACTTGGGACTTCCAGCCCTGTCTCCGGAGCCTTGTGATCTTACCGCCATCCTAAGGGGCCATCACTTGGGTCCTCCTTAGGGTCTGACCCCTCGGAGGCCCTGTGATCCCCACAGATTAAGGGATGGCTACCACTTGGTCTTCCTCTGGGAGTCCTGTGGTCTGTACAGCCTTCCCTAGGGATTATCACAGGGTTCTTCCTCAGGACTTTGGCCCTACCTAGGAAGTCCAATGATCCCCAAAGCCACGTGTTCTCACAATTTGGGAAAGTCCAGTGATCCCCAAAACCATGTTTCTCACAATATTTTAAAAGAAAGCTAAAATAAATAATATTTTTTAAATGAAAAGAAGAAAAATGAGAAAGTTGTGGTTGTGGATATGGATGCTAAATTTTATTGATTCTTTAACTTTCAAGCATTATTCCTACTTCTGTTCTTTTAAGGAATACCCTATGTAGAAATCCTTCCCTTTGGTAAAATAATAGTCCCCTCTCTCTCCTTTCCCCTGTTCAGTTCAGCCCAGAAAAATAGCATAGAAATGTTATAGATCATAAGTCAGTCATCTTATTCCGTGCAAACTTTGCATCCTTTTAATGTTTAATGATCTAATTTTGAAAGGTTTTTATATGGAAAACATTTGTAAACCTCAAAAATCTATGGGCGTGTGAATTTGTATAGTTGTATCCTTATTGCTATATTTATTTAACCACAAGGTGTCACTAGCAGACATTGACCTGGTACTATTCTCCAGGAAATCCTATTAGCTGTGCAAGTTCCAAAGTCACTTTGATAGTTGTATTTTCAGATCAACTGAATGAAATTGCTGAGGACTTATAATCCTTAGAAAATTAATGACCTAATCAACCTATGTGGATGGCGGGGCTGACTTGGTAGTCTAAACAACATAATAACATCCAATTAGAATTGTCTTGTGTTCCTCCTATCCCATGGACTCTGATTATCTCAACATTAAATTTCAGTTAACTCTACTCCTACAACCTTTTCATAATGACATACATGGGAACAGAGAGACATTGTTAATTTTATTTTACTTTTTAAAATAATTAGTAAAATGATATAGCCCTACATAATGCATGATCATCTGTCTCTAAATTCTTCTTGAACACTAACTACCCCCAGAAAATACATAGACCACTCTAAACTTAGGAGTTTTAGGCAAGTCACAAATTTGTGTGTTTTGTATCCCACTACTAATGCCTACCCTGGATATTTCAGGCAAAAGAATGAAGAAAATACAATCTATCAACTGGTGTTTGATTCATGTATCCAGGAGGGCCAGTCATTAGATGAAAGTTTCCAAAGCTCTGGCTCTTATTCTTGGTTTTCTGTTGTGGGAAAGACATGGACATGTTAAGAGACCAATGAACATTCTTTCCTTTATTATCCTATCACTTGTAATAGTACTTCTTACTGAATAGATAGGGCATAGGTAGAACAGACAGGGAGGTGAATTCTCTGTATCCCCCTCACCCTTTTGCATTCTTTATTCCTTTGATGTCAACTTGAACTTAAAACTTTCAGTTTTCTTTTACAGTAGCTAAAGGAAGTATCACTTGTCCTCTGTCTCTTCACTCTGCTAAGCTTTTTATCTTTTTATGTGAGGCTGCCATGAAGAATGGAGTAGTTGTCATGGTTGTCCAGTAGCTTTAGTTGTGACCCCATTTGGGGTTTTCCTGACAAAGATATGGGAGTGGTTTGCATTTCCTTCTCAAGCACTTGTCATTAGATGAACATAAATATTTGTAACCCCCAATTTCTACTCTTTATTGATTATCTCCCATAGAGGATAGTAGAGAAGGAGAGGAAAAGGTCCTTGTCTTCAGTTACTTTGGGAGACAAGATTTACAACATAAATATACAACAATCTGGGGACATGTCATTGAGAGTTCTGTATAGAGTAGGTATTTTGTTAAATGAATTGCTAGATGATTGAATGATACAGGCAATGGACAGAAATATTCAGTGCTAGAAGTGATCAGTGTTAATTGGAGAGATCTTCAATGTAAGTGATATTTTTTTTTATTTTGTTTTTATTGAAGCCTTGAAAAATAAAAGGATTTCTACTTGAATTGGCAGGGAAAAAAAGGCAAAAGAGAAGGAGGGTTGGGAGTATTCCAGACAAATGAAATACCATGAGCAAAAATGTGAGGATTAGAATGCCAAAAAGCCTGTTCTCATTGTTAAAAAGGGCTGGTTTTGTGATAAGATGGTGGTTAATATTGGTTAGACTGCATGAGACAGTTTGTGCTTGAGAACCAAATTGAAAACTCTACAGACAATCTCCTAGGTAAGAGATTAACTCAAGATTTTGTAAATTCATTTTTTTGGAGGGGTGAAGCCAAGGGAATTGGGATTAAGTGACTTGCCCAAAGTCACACAGCTAGTGTCCCAAGTGTCTGTGGCTAAATTTGAACTCAGGTCCTCCTGACTCCAGGGCCAGTGGCCTACTCACTGCCCCATCTAGCTGCCCCCAATTTTGGAAATTCTTAAGGAAAAGGATGATAGGAAGTACTCCATAGATTTTCACAGGTTAGGTAGTGTCTAAAGGAGATCATAGAGCAGGTATATGGGAGCAAATATCAGGATTTTAGGGTTGACAACGACCTTATAGTTCAATTGATACCATCTCTCTGAGATTGAACTGAGGCATAGAGGAAGTTAAACAAACTGTCCTAAGCAAAAGGAATTTGCTTCAAATTCACATGTTCTTAATCAAATACAGTGTTCTTTTCTCTATCCTGGGCTACCTTTTTCAGAAGAAACAGAAAGAATTATATTTCTTGTGGAGCAATCATTTTTGTCTCCAAGTTTAAAACAAAATTATGAACTTGTTTTTCAAAGCTAACTTCAGGTTCAATCTGAACTTGGATGCATCCATGGCACTTACAGAGCACAGTGAGTGTCAAAGGTTTATGAAGACATGAGGTTGTACAAAGTTTCTAAAATTTTCACTTGTCAATGAAAATTGCTTAGTGAGCATTGGATAGTGACATCTGGGGGAAGAGAGAGATGAAATAAACCTAGCTGTCATGGCATATGCTCCCCACATATGGTATTGTTCAGCTCTTTTCAGTCCTGTCCAACTTTTTATAATCCCATTTGGAGTTTTCTTGGCAAAGACACTAGAGTGTAACAGAAATAAAAATAGCTCTTGTTTCTATTGGGGTTGAAGGCATGGGAAGTGGTTTTCACACAATTGGCTCTTCCTCCTTCCCTCTGCCCCTTTTTTTCATGATTATTTTCAAGACTCAGCTCATACCCTCCCTTATGCTAGAGGTCTTCTGTCATCCCCTCCATCCACAGCTGCTGGGGTCTTCCACTGCCAAATTACCTTCTACCTGCTCTCTATATAACTATATAACTAATGATTTACATGTAGCCTTGCCAAAATAGGAAGTTAGATCAATTAGGTCAAGAATTGCTTTTGCCTTTCTTTGTATCCCTATGCCTTAGCATGATCACCAGCACAAAGCAAGTCCTTACTAATGGCTTGGTGACTTATACATTTGCCTAATAAGGATATTGATGGATTTTATGGCCATTCAATAGGTAAATAAAACAAAGTTAATGACAGGATAGGAGTTTTAAAGAAATCTGACATGGAAGAGAGATAAGGGGGAATTAAACTTTCTCTAACCCCATAACCAATCTATTGCCAAGGCCTGTCGATTTTCCCTTTGAAACATCTCTCACAGAAATGACTTTTTGTCTTCTGACACAGTCACACTTATTGTACAGGTCCTCGGCACCTCACCTCCCACAATTCTCAATAGAAAATTTGCTGGTTCTGCCAACACAAATCTCTCCCCATTCTGATGTATACTGAATACATTTGTCATTTAATTTTCTGAAAATATGTCTGACCATATCACCCCCATCCCCCAAATAAATAAATTTCAGTGGCTCCTTGTCATTCAAAGCACATCTTAACTTCCCCAACATCTCTGGTATTCTGTCGCCTTGCAGGTCCCCCCGACTGCCCCATGAATGCTTGAATCTGATTTCTCTGGCCTCTTTGCTATTACTAGCAAACTAACTTGGGGTTTTTTCAGACTATCTCAAATGCTTGGATTTCTATCTTGCCTCATCTCCTCCTCCTGGCTTTCCTGGCTTCCTTAGAGTCCTACTTTCTGTGAGGAGATTTTCCCAATCTGCCTTTATTCTGTCCTCTATGACTAGTTCAAATTTACCCAATAAATATCTTTTTTCTGGGGAAATATAAAATCTTTAATGTACATATCAAAGATAGGTAGATAGATATAGAGAGTGATAGATGACATATTAGATCAGGCCTGCACAGCCTACAGCCACAGGCATGCCAAAGGATGTTTTCCTCTACATTTTTTGTGAGGTGCTAGAAATCCTTTGGCAGGTAAGCAGGTTGTGAAGGCCTGGATTAGCTGGATAAATAGATAAATGATCTATTGAAGATATAGAAGATAGATCTGAGATGGATTTGAGATAGCTAGATATAGTTTAGATAGAGAGATATTGCAGAACATATATTAAACACTTACTAAGTGCAAGGCACTGTGCTAAACACTGGGAATACAAATGCAAACAAAAAGAAAGACCATCCTCAAGAAGCTTAAGTTCTAGGAGGGAAAAGACAAGAGGGAGAGAGAGAGAGAGAGAGAGAGAGAGAGAGAGAGAGAGAGAGAGGAAGAAAGGAGACCCCCCCCACATGGAGAGAGGCCAACACAGTGACAAACTAGTCAGCACTTGAAGAAAGCATTATTGGAAAAAAAGGTTTCCTCAAACAGAGGTTCATGAAAGGACTAGTGCCTGGCACATAGTAGGTGCTTAATAAATGTTGATTGATTGATTGAGCAAGGTTGTTCCAGATCATTAATAAGTGAAATACAAATAAAAACAATTCTGAGGCTTCACATGACACTCAGCTAATTGGGTGTGGGGGGGATTGGAAAAAAAAAAAAGAAAGTAGAGTGGCTGCATAAAGAAAGGGAAAAATATGCAAGTGGAGGAATTTTAAATACTGGAAAACCATTTTGAATTATACATACACTCTTCCCTTCCTCTACTCAGAGCCTTGTTACTCATGTCCTGGCCCTCAGGCCTTGAACGTCTATTCTCTACTTCCTGCCTTCACTGACTTCCTCTAGATTCAGTTCAAATTCCAAATTCACCTGGAGGACCTATCCATTCTCTGCAATAGCTTTCTCTGTAATTTGAGATTGCCTCCAATTTACATGGTAAGTAATATGTAAGCACATAGTTGTTTAGTTCTGTTCTACCCCATTTGAATGTTAATTCATTGAAGGTAGGGTTCAAGTGGTTTCCCTTTATTTGTATCTCCAGTGCTTAGCTCAGTGCTTGACATAGAGTAGCCACCTAATAAATATATGCTGCCTGACTGACTCCAGTGTCATTGAACCATAAGAAGTGATGAACATGAACAATTCACAAAAGCATGGGGAGATGTATTGAACTGAAGAGGTTAATGGTAAAAATGAAGATTGTAGGGAACCATATGTTTCTAGGGGTGCTCGAGACCCCAAAATACCTACACACCAGGTCCTGCCAAAAGAATTCAACTCAAACCTTCTCAGCCAAGGGAAAAGACAAAGTTTATTAGGTAATCACCATAATGGGCTGTCTTAAGAAATCCCCCCCTTTTGTGACACCTGTTTCCACAAGCGGGCCAGATTCAACCTACTGAATTAGATTGAATCTGAGCCCCTTCATGGAGGCAAGATGGAGATTATATACACAAAGATTGTAGGAGGGATTGAGGGGTGGTCTGGGGTGACTAGAGGAGGGGTTTAGGGAGGGTCTTGAGGGGAAGTCTAAGGAGGATAAGGTGGGGCCAGAGTCCAGGAACCAAGAGAATGGGATTAAGGGCAGGAAGTTCCTGAAGGAATATCAATAGTATCAAGGTTGGGAAATAACTGAAGGCATGCATATCTATAGTAACAATAGAAGGCAAGGTTTAGGTAGAGATTTGGGCCTAATGATAATGTGAGGCTTATGGCCTTAGGGAAAGGCCAGATCTAGTTGGAAGATTCAAGGACAGTTCAAGGGGCTCCCAGAGACTGTATTCCAGATTCAAGGGGTTCCCAGAGACTGTGCCCTCATCAGAACAAATACAGAATGAAGAAAGCAGGACCAAGAAATAACTGTGACAAGAGAAAGGAGAAAGGCCAAAAATGAAACCAAACTGTGTATAATGAAAATAATGATGTCTAGATCTGGAGAAAAGTATAGAAAATGATGAGGTCAGAGTTGGGAGAGCTGGTTCATCAAATGTGAAAGAATTCATCTAGACCTTCTCTGTATCCACTGGGAGCTTTATTGACACAAAAGCAGTGGACCTGATGAGGGTTTGGGGTGAGAGGTGCTCGACACCCCAAAGTACCGACACGCCGGGTCCTGCCGAAAGAATTCGACTCAAGCCTTCTCAGCCAAGGGAAAGGATAAAGTTTATTAAGAGTTAGCCAAATAAGCCTGCCCCGAGAGATCCCACCCCTTGCGACGCCTGTAAGGAAAAAGGGCCAGACCCATCTGAGCTAGATTGGTTCTGACCAACCTCATGGAGGCAAGATGGAGATTATATACACAAAGGTTGTGGGAGGGATTGAGGGGTGGTCTGGGGTGGCCAGAAGAGGGGTCTAGGGAGGGACTTAAGGATGAGGTCAGACTCCAGGGGGGGGGGAAATAGCTGAAGGCCATATGGAAATGACAACCCATCAAGGGCTGGGGTAGCGGAGCTAGGGTATAGATATTTTGATCAGGATTAAGGATGGGAAACAGGATTAAGGGTGGGAAACAGCTGGACAATAGAGGACTGGGCAAGGTAGGCATTTGGGCTTAATGTTATAGCCTCAGGCCAAGGCCAGGTCGAGTGGGAAGATTCAAGGAGAGTTCAAGGATTCAAGGGGTTCCCAGAGACTGTGCCCTCATCATTCCCCCCTCAAACAAATGGGACCCAAATTCTTTTGGGGTCAGGGACGAAGGTCTCAGCTTCTGGAATTGCTTCCTGCTGACAAGGGGCGTAGAGCTGGCTTGATGGGTCCAGTTCAAGGGGTGCACAGTCATCTGGAAATTGATGGCTTGGAGACTGGAGGAGACAAACCTGGCAAGGAAGTTAAGCAAACAACAAAACAGACAGTACAGGAGTACAGAGAAAGGACATATCCCTGGTGGGAATTAAAGATGACTATTTCATACCTAGCTCTCCTAACCACTTGTTCTGCTTCGGGGTTCAGGAGTGTGTAGCACATCCAAATTAGGTCGGGGATATCTAAGAGCAAGGTTTGATGTTTGGTGAGCCTGTGGTTAGCCAGGCACTGGTGGCCCTCTGCTTCCAGGGTGCTCTGGCAAGGCAGAGCTTCTAAGGGCTGGTCTGCTAGAGGCTTAGAAGCTTCCTCAATTGGAATGGCTGTAGCAGCTAGAGAATCTAATTGTTTTGGAAAACAGGGGTCAGATCCTAAGGACTGGATTAGAATTCCCAAAGCCTGTCCTCTCCTTCCTTCAGCAGAGTGAGTGAAGGGTTTTTCTAGATTAGGTAAGGCTAATGCTGGAGTGGTGGTCAGTTTAGTTTTCAAAGTCCCAAAAGCTTGTGCTGGGTAGGGGCCCCACTCTAGAGGGAGTGAGTCAGGGCCTTGAGTGCCAATTAATGGTTGCAGCCCCTCCCAAGCCTTGGACTTAATTGGATATTGAAGGCAATGGAGGGGAACTATGGCTGGGGTGGCAGAAGTAGCTTGCCCAGGAATTCCCTGATCCCAGACAATTGGCTCAACCCTCTCCCATGCCTCTGGGGGAACATGGGGAGGTCTGGGAAACAGAGGGAAAAGGGAGTTATGAGGTTTACCTAGAGAAAATTGGCTTCCCAATTTCACCATCAGGTCCCTTCCCCAAAAGGGGGCAGGGCCAGAGAAGGAGTGTTCAGACAACAGATCCTTGATGCCCATGACCTGATAGGTCGAGGAGCATGTGGGGCCAAAGCCACTAGTTAAAGCAAGAGAACATAGCCGTGATAAAGTGGGTAACCTTACCTTCTGCCTCGATTTTGCCCAAGGCTCCGCGAGAGAGGTGGAGAAAGTGGGAGCACAGCCAAGCCCCAGGCTTTCCCCTCCTCCCGAGTACTGGAGGACAGGGTGCTGGGAGGAGGCTCTACCACTTTTCCAGCCTCGGGGACATGCTGGGCATGGTCCTGGAGGCGTGGATCCTAGAGGCTTCTTCCAGGGGGGCGCCCTAGAGGGGCACTCCTTAGACCAGTGACCCTCCTTGTTGCATCGAAAGCAGGTTTCCCCTTTGCCAAAGTTGCCAGAAGCACCCTCCGGCAATCTCCTGGCCATGGCAGCCGCCAAGAATTGGGCATGTTCTCTGTCTCTGGCTTTTTCCTCTGCCTGGACTAAGTCTCTATTATTGAACACTCCGAATGCTGTCTCCAGTAATTGGGCCTGAGGTGTTTGGGGTCCCATTGCCAATTTCTGCAGTTTCCTCCTAATATCTGGGGCAGACTGATTAATGAAATACATGTTAAGTATTGCTGCCCCTTCAATAGAATCAGGATCCAAATTTGTATACTTCTTAATAGCTTCTACTAGCCGGGCCTGGAAAAGGACAAGGTTTTCTTTTTCTCCCTGAGTAATCTCCCTAATTTTTTGAAAATTTATTTGCTTTTGAAATGCAGTTCTTAGGCCTTCTAACAGGCAAATTTCCATATGGTCTCTCTTTTCTCTATCCTCACTCCTTTGATAATGCCATCCTGGGTCACTAGTTGGAACAGCAGCTGTTCCTGGGGGATATTTTATGGGGTTATTGCTAGCCAAACTGTCCCCAAATTTTTGAGCGTGTTCCCATATTCTCCTCTTCTCCTCAGTGGTACAACAGGTAGAGAAAAGGATATGCAAATCACACCAAGAAAGTTCAAATTGTAGGGACAGATCCCTAAAACCCTCAGTAAACTTAGTGGGATCTTCTGAGTATCTCCCCAGTTTTTCTTTAATTTGGATGAGATCTGAAATGGAGAATGGAACATGCAATCTCCTTGTCCCAGCAGGGGAGGCAGGCATTTCCCTCAGGGGAAAAAGCCTTGAAGGCGCTGTGGGACCTGGAGCTTGGTGCTGAGGTAGATTAGACTGCAAGGCCAGGGCATCTGCCTGGCAAGGGAGATCAGCTAGTACCTGAGGAGGGGTAGAGGTCAGAGGGGAAGATACCCCAGAGACCCAAGTGGGTGCTACCTCAGAGAGAGAGACTAGGGGAGGAGATATTGCCGTGGGGGCAGGGCCCAAGGCTGGAACCTGAGTAGGGATTACCTTGGGGATAGGGCCCATGGTGATAGATGTTGCAGGGCCTGCAGTAGAGGCAGGGCATGGGGTCCCTTCGGCTGGAAATTCCTTCCTCCTTAGTAAAGGAGAAGTTAGGAGTAATTGTCGGGAGACAAACAAAATAAAACAAGAAAACAAAATATACAGAAGGTACCTGAAACTTTCCCAAATTCCCAGCGCCGAAACAATTGAAAGGATCTGGCACATGCTTCTGGATGGGGCATCCGTCCATGTCCTTCGACATGACCACTGGACCGAGAACCACCTGATAGCGTCAGGTTGAGTTGACCACGACAGCCTGGCTGTCTGACTCACTGAGACCACTGGACCGAGCTGTCCGAGTGGACCGAGAACCACCAGAGAGCGTCAGGTTGACCAGGACAGTGTGACTGTCCGACTCACTGAGACCACTGGACCAAGCTGTCCGACCCACCGAGAACCACCAGAGAGCGTCAGGTTGACCAGGACAGTGTGACTGTCCGACTCACTGAGACCACTGGACCAAGCTGTCCGACCCACCGAGAACCACCAGAGAGCGTCAGGTTGACCAGGACAGTGTGACTGTCCGACTCACTGAGACCACTGGACCAAGCTGTCCAACCCACTGGGACCTGCTGAGGTCAGGCCCGAGAAGCACATCCAAAATGTTTGGAGAGCGAGGAGGGAGATTGGGAGAGGGGGAGGCTCACATACCTTCAGTCTTGGCTGGAGAAGAACTTGAGATTAGCAGTACTTCCCGGTTCAGGGAACCATAAATGATGAGGGTTTGGGGTGAGAGGTGCTCGACACCCCAAAGTACCGACACGCCGGGTCCTGCCGAAAGAATTCGACTCAAGCCTTCTCAGCCAAGGGAAAGGATAAAGTTTATTAAGAGTTAGCCAAATAAGCCTGCCCCGAGAGATCCCACCCCTTGCGACGCCTGTAAGGAAAAAGGGCCAGACCCATCTGAGCTAGATTGGTTCTGACCAACCTCATGGAGGCAAGATGGAGATTATATACACAAAGGTTGTGGGAGGGATTGAGGGGTGGTCTGGGGTGGCCAGAAGAGGGGTCTAGGGAGGGACTTAAGGATGAGGTCAGACTCCAGGGGGGGGGGAAATAGCTGAAGGCCATATGGAAATGACAACCCATCAAGGGCTGGGGTAGCGGAGCTAGGGTATAGATATTTTGATCAGGATTAAGGATGGGAAACAGGATTAAGGGTGGGAAACAGCTGGACAATAGAGGACTGGGCAAGGTAGGCATTTGGGCTTAATGTTATAGCCTCAGGCCAAGGCCAGGTCGAGTGGGAAGATTCAAGGAGAGTTCAAGGATTCAAGGGGTTCCCAGAGACTGTGCCCTCATCAGACCTGTTTAGCAAAGAGCTACACAAAGGACCTGATGTAGGGAAGGGACCAGACTTACATAGACAAAAAGCTATACAGCCTGTAGGATGATTTTTGGGTTTCTTATGGGGGTTGGAGATTTAGGGACAGGATAAGTCTTGACACAAGATAAGGGAGACCACAAACTTTATGATCTGGTGGGGCAGGAGACAGGAATTCCATGATCCAGGATGAGGAGGAAGTTATGTTTTAACTCAAGTTAAGGGGAGCAGACTTTAGGATGCCCTCATGCTCAGGAGGAGCCTCACAAGGTACTGAAAAAGCAACCCTTAATATTATTTTTAATCCTTGGGGATCCACATCAGAAATCACATGTCTCATTATGATGAGGTTAGGGAACCACAGATTTTTAGAGGTGCACGAGACCTCAAAATACCATTGCACCAAATCCTGTCAAATGAATTCAACTCGAGCCTTCATTCTGGCCCAATGGCATTAGCATCACAATTGCTCAGGCTCCCTATGAGTTTACCCAGGATGGTGAATCTTTAATAAACTTTGTTTTTCTTTGGCTGAGAAGGCTTGAGTTGAATTCATTCTGCAGGACTCTATGTGTCAGTATTTTGGGGTCATTTTGGTTAACTCCATCAATCACTTTGCATACGTGGAAGACTATATATGAGGAATATTTCATATATCAGTCTTTGTCTTTGTATCTATCTATCTGTCTATCTATTTACCTATGCATCATGCTCATTGCATTTAATAGTTGTCCAGGTAGCAAAACGAAAGACAAAAAGTCCAGATAATTTTAAGTTCTATATAATACTTATGAGAAAACTAGAACTGGCACAGGAAGCTGTAATGGGATTGTGACATTTGTTAGTAAAGGGAGTGTGAGAACAATAGTATAAACTATTGTTAAAAGAAATCTGGCTTCTGTCCTCATGCTAGTAAATAAGAAAACTCAGGAAAAGAAAGATGAAAGTATTTTATTAGCATATCAATTGAAGCAAGAGTTCGGGCCTGGCCAGTGAGGATTTCAAACTGCTGATACTGCTTTTATAAACAGGGCAAAAAATATAAAGAGGACAATATATAAGGGCAAAACAATGTTGATTGATATAAGTAATAATAAGGATATAGGATTAGTGCTGCCCTTATAGTATCATAGGGAGATGGGATTAGTGTGCATGGGCAAGAGCATATCCTACCGCTGACTCCTGTAGGCTGGCTGGGGACAAACTGAAGTCTAAACAAGGTTTGAACATGGGGTCACTCTGACTAATTCTGCATAAGTGGCTGATTTTTCACATAAGAACTGATAAATCGACAAAACTACTAAAATATTTTTATCTTTCCTCTTCATTTGAGTGATTTGATTGTTGGACATATTTTATTCAAAAAGCACAGTCACTTTTGTAATCCAGAGTTTCCTCATGGCATTTTTAACCTCTGTATTCCTAAGGCTATAGATCAAGGGGTTTAACATAGGAGTAATCATAGTTACACACAGAGACACAGCTTTATCTATAGGAAATGTGACTACTGGCCTCACATATAAGAATATGCAAGGAACAAAAAACAAGACCACCACTGTGAAGTGAGAGCTGCAGGTGGAAAGGGCTTTTCTCCTTCCTTCTGAACTATCACCCTTCAGGGAAGAGAGGATAACTACATAGGATACAGTTAGTATGAGAAAGATTGACAGGCACATTACTCCACTGTTAGCTATGACTAAAAGGCCAAGAACTTGGGTGTCCGTGCAGGCCAGTTTCAGCAATGGGAACAAGTCACACATGTAGTGATCAATAATATTAGGGCCACAGAAGGGAAGATGGGCCATGAAGAGGATCTGTATGGTGGCATGTATGGAGCCCCCCATCCAGGCTGCTGCCACCAGCAAGTGGCAAACACGGGGATTCATCATGGTCATGTAGTGCAGGGGTTTGCAGATGGCCACATAGCGATCATAAGCCATGACAACAAGGAGAATGATTCCAACACCACCAAAAAAATGATCTGCAAAGAGGTGAGTCAGGCAACCTTCCAGGGAGATGATAATCTTCTCATAGAGTAAATCCACCACCATCTTAGGAACAATGATTGAAGAGAAAGTAGTATCCACGATGGATAAGAAGGTGAGAAAAAAGTACATGGGTGATCTCAAACTCTGACTGGCAGTCAGGGTTATGACAATGAGTAGGTTTCCTATAATTGTGATAATATATATGATTAAAAAAATGACAAAATAAATTTTTCGAAACTTTGGACTTTGTGTAAGGCCTAGCAGAATGAATTCAGTTACATTGTTTTTATTCTCCATTTTGGTCAATTCTCTGCCAGCTTCCTGGTTTTCCCATAGTTTTATTGATTCTTTGTTTTTCTGTTCATTTCTTCCTCTAATGAAACCTTGCCTATACTTCACTTAAAAAATCCAGTTATTTTAATTTCAAGTTGAGTCAATCATGAATCTTCTGCATGAAACTGCTTATCCTGTTAGGGATGAATTTTGTACAATGTGAATGAAGGGATACAGCATCCTCAATGCTAAGGAATGTGATTCATCTCCCTTTCTTCTTTGAGGTAATTGGTGATAGTAAATTCTTTCCACATAACTAGTCTGTCCGTGACTGAAGGTATGAAAAAAAATGAGTTAACATCATGTTTATTGATGATTAAAATCCAACAGAGTAGTATAACTCCTAGTTGTGTTTCAACTACATATTTCACATTTCAGATGAAATTGTAGATAAGATTAATGAGTAAATGTCTTTTAAGTCAAATGGGAAAGGTGGGTCTAAAGTTTGACTGAGATAAGGGAGTAGATATAATGATAATCTTGAAGTCAGGAAAACTTCTTTCAGGCCCTACTTCTGGCTGTATGACTCTGGGCAAATTTCTTAGCTTATCATTACCTAGTTATCACTTTAAGTCCAGAGCTACAAAGCACTGGGTTGACTGCATGGGTAGTGGGAGCTTCCTTGTTAGGACATTCCGGAATCCAATGAAATCATTTGTCTGGGTAAAAAGGAAGAAAAATAATTTCTGTGAGTATGAGTAATAATAATAATAACTGATACTTCAAAGTTTACAAAATGTTTTACCAATAATGCCTAATTTAAACCTCAGAATAATTCCACAATGTAAGTACTAGACACATTCCCATTTTACTGATGAGGAAGCTGAGACTCAGAGAGGTTAAGTGGTTGCTCTTGCTCACCTAGCTGGTAAGTGCGAGAGGCAGAATTCAAACACAAGAATCCTGGTTCCAAGCTGAATTTTAGTCTTTATGCCCTGATAAATAGTTGAAAGGGTGGGGGAGGAGATGCTCTTCTGAAGAGAAGTTACTCAGTGAGAAAGAAAAAAATGTTAGACCTGAGGCAAGATATCATTTTTTAATAAAGGGTGATGGGTGAGCAACTGCAATGATAGAGACATCATAAGGAATTACTCCCCAAAAGATTGTTAACCCTCAATTAATATGACAGACATTTAGCCACAATTCATAGGGGGTCAATGCTCATTTTAGCATAAAATCCTAGATTTAGATCCAAAAGGTAGCACAGAAGTCATTAAGGCCAGCCCCATCATTTTAGAGATGAGGAAATTAAAGTGGTCAGACACAAGGGCCTTAGCCAAGTCACACAAGTAGCTAGCCCTATTTTGGGATTCACACTCAAGTTTTATGATGCTAAAGCCATCAGGGTGATGGAAAAATGGAAACTTTCAAGTGGATATCTACACATTTCATCATTCCATGTGACTAGACTGATATATGAAAGCATGGACCATGATATCCTCAACATTCATAATATATTTTTTTAAACCTTCCACTCATCTCAACTTTCCTATTATTCTCTAGAGTCCCCCCACGCTCTCAGTCACCTAAGCTCTCAACCTTGTCACCCTCAATCCCCTTCTCTGAATCACCTCACAATGCTCATCGTTTGTCATTTCTTATCTTCTACCTTCACAACAACTTCCAGATACTTTTGCTCCTTTAAACCCACATATCCATCACTTATCTGGTCTCATCACCTCTTCCCTGGTCTATTACAACAACCATCTGGTTAATCTCCCTGTCTGAAGTCTCACTCTGCTCCCCTATATACACCACCCTGCTGCTAAACTGATCTTCCCACAGTGCATTTCTGATGCCATAAAATACCCACCTCTATACTTCCCATTCATCTACACACACATATACATTTAGGAAACTCTCATTATTCCCATTTACTTTTAAGATCTAATAGAAATTCTACCATTTAACATTTAAATATTTTCACAAGCTTGATCTTACCTTTCCATTCTTCTAATCCCTTCCAATCACTTTACTAATGCTCTACTTTCTGTTTTTTTTTTTTCAAACATCACATCATGCCTTTCCATCTTGTAATTCTGGGCCTTTAGAGTGGTGGTCCTTCCTATATGGATTTTTTGCTCTCTTCACTTCCATCTCTTAGCTTTCCTACTATTAGACAATGTGAATTTCAAATTATATAAAAGGCCTTCCTATACTCCCCTGCAACAAGTGTGTATATGTATGTGTATATACATATACATAAGTATTTCATATATTATATTATAGAATTCATTATATTATATTTATACATACACACATACACATATGCACACATACTTATGCACACACACTAATATGCTGTTAACATGCAACCAATTCAGTCTTACTCATACAACTTGTTGTCGTTGTTATTCTTGTAGTTGTTATTGTTACTTGTTTGTTTTTGTCTTCTGGTAGAAAACAAAGACATTGGTTGAGAGCATAGGAGAAAAGCTCTGGGTAATAATGCTCTCTATGGCATGTTGTAACCCTTTTCCTAACATTTATGCCTGCTGCCTCTTTTCTTCATCACCTCCCCTCCTCTACCATGCCTTTCTCCATCTGTCCCTCCTCCCTTGGTTCCTTCCCTCCTTCCTTTCTTCTGTCCATCCTTCCTTCCTTGTTATGTTCATTTATTTCCTCGCATGATAATTTTACTTTCCTCTCTTCCACTTCCAGCCTTTTAGTTAGTCATTTCTACCATCCTCTATGCTGGAGTCATTTGTGTTCAAATCCACTTTGTATCCATGTCTTGGCAAACCATATTCCTGGATTGTGGCCACCACATACTTTCTCATGTCTTATACATATATTATTAAAAAGGGCTGTAAGAAGTTACTGAGTCCCCTCCATACATGTTATTTAACATATCTGACATACTCACCCTTGAAAGGCATTTTATGTGTGCTTTTACAATTAAATTCCATTCCTCTCATAGAAATGTATTGATGTATTTCTCCTCTTTCTTAAGATAACAATAGATACAATTTAGATGGCAATTTATGGGTTGTAATGCATTTCATATATGTTACCTTATTTGACTTTCATAAGTATCTTCAGTGTAAATATGAGGAAATTAAGGTTACAAGAATGTAAATAGTTTGTTCAGGGTTACATAGCTGGTACATATCTTAGTCAGGAATAAAAACAGGTTTTCCTGACTCTTAAGCCAGTATTTTTTTCCACTGTAACACCTAGCAGTCATAAACATCTAATACTAACACTCCTTCTCTCCAATGATGAGTTCACTTTATTGAGAGAATTTTAAAAAGATATCCATTCACCATCATCTTTTATTTTCTCCTCCTTTCCTCTCATTTCTGGGAAGACTTGGATCTTTTGCTCTCTAAGAACAACACTTCTCTCCCTGTGGATTGATCTCAACCCCTCCTATACCTTAGAAAAGCATGAAATGGAAATTAACTTCTTTAATTTTCAATGTCTTCTTAGTTACTGGTTCCTTCCCTGCTCTCTACCTCCATTTCCAAGTCTCTCTCATCCTTTAAAGATAACTTCACTTGACTTTCCCATAAACCTCAATTTATCAATCTTGATTTTCTCTTCCTTTAATCAGCCAACCTCCTATGCAAAACTATGTCCATTTGCTGTCTGATATTTTCTCTTCTCACTTCATAACCCATGTTAATCTGGTTTTGACCTGATCAATCATCTGAAT
Source organism: Trichosurus vulpecula (assembly GCF_011100635.1). Lineage (NCBI taxonomy): Eukaryota > Metazoa > Chordata > Mammalia > Diprotodontia > Phalangeridae > Trichosurus > Trichosurus vulpecula. Next base: position 261,355,427 of record NC_050578.1, on the reverse strand, counting down.
CCATGCTCTCTGCATGAAAAAGGAACTCTCAATTAGAGATCTTTTTTTTCAGTTTTCATAATCCTTTGCTTATATCTCATAGGACTCTGAAATTATCATATATGTCATAACTTAACATACATCATACATAACTCTCAGTGACATTTGCCAATGATGATATCCTCTTCCTCTTGGGTCTTTGGTAATATTATTCTCTTGGATCTACTTCTAGTTGCCAGCCATTCCTGAGCCTCCTTTTTGGGACTATAATTATTGTCCTACTGCCTGACTGTTGATGTCACCAAAGAAGCCCTTGTTCATACATTTTCCTCTTTTTTTTTTTTTGCTACACTCATTCTTAGTAATACTACATTCCACAAGTTAAATTATCATCTCTATATAGATTACTCCTGAAAAAATAAACATATAAGATATATACAAAAATATACATGTATATGTACCTATGTGTATGTCTATCTGTATCTATATAAATCTAGATATACATATGCACATACATGCATACACACATAAATATGTAACCCAAATATTCGGTATGTCAGTTATGTTTAGAACCCAAAAGTGGATCTTTGGAGCTAGATATCACATAGACATCTCAGAACTAACTCATACAAAAACAATTCATGTATCATTCTTCACTACATGGTGGCACCTCCTTCCCTCTAATCTCCCAGGTTTACAACCTCAGGTAATTTTTCAGTCAATACAATATTACTGATAAATATTTAAATCTCATATGGTCTAACACCACATAGTATCTTGTATCCAACCTGTATCTCTATTCAATAGCCACTGAACTAGTTTCTCTGAAGACCCTTATCTTTGTTCACCTGCTTTATTCACATACCCTCCTAATTGATCTAGGTACAGATAGGTGGCTCAGTGGATAGTATGCTGGCCCTGTTGTCAGAAAGACTCATCAGACTGTTCAAATCTGGTCAGCGTTGTTTTCCCCTAAGCTAGATCAAGTAGAAGTTGGTTTCCTTCCAGATGCACAAGGATTTCTTCTTTTCCTGTCTCCATGACCATAATTTGCCAGAAGGCATGTAGCAGTTACTCTCTAGGGCTCACAGTGCCTCTCTCTGGATAAGATTCATCATTATGTTTTATATTAGATTAGAAGTCAGAATCCCACCTATTTTATTTCCTATTATTTGGACTTCAGACAAATCACTTGATTTTCCAGAACTTCATTTCTTTACCAGGGAGTAGGTTCAATTGGAAGATGTCTCTTTACATTCATGGTCTTCTGTCCAGCTTACCTTTTGTAGGACTGGCTAAAACTGGCATTACTCTAGAGGAAGAGCGAGAATTGAAGTGACTGCTATAGAAACCCTAGTACCTGATGTAAAACTTCACCTCGTGCTTTGCAGAAGTAATCATCATACACCACTTGGAAATTTAAAAAATAACCCAGTTTCAGAAATAATTCAAACACTGTTCCATGGACTTTGTAATAAATCATAATTTAACTTTAGAAGGAACCTCTTTCCAGAAAAAAAACAAGCAGTTAAACAATGTTCATTTTGTGATGAAGTTGGCATTTCAGTGGCATCCAATAATTACCTCCTGGATAACAATAGCATTAAATACTGTTTCATTATTGCAATGGCATCCCATTGAGGATGTGTCTCTAGCGAGTAGTGAGTTAATGAGCATAACAGAGGTTTCACTTTTTTCCATATGAGGTGGGGGAAGCAGATCAGTCACGTTAAGTTGGTAGTGGTAAGAGAAAAATTGGTCCATAATTTCTAATAGTGAATTGGTGGTTGTAACAACAATGTTACTTTCCACTACTGTGACTGTATAAGAACAATAACAGCAACACACAAGAAGGCTGCTAGCAAAAGTTCTTTGAGCTGCTTTTCTAAGGAAAGCAGTTTTAAGGGGTTAACAATATCAATTTAATTAAATATACATACATCATTTACTTAGTTCAGGGGAAAAAGTCAACAACCTGAACTTCAGAGCAAATGCAGAGAAAAATATAAACAGATCAAAATAACACAAATCAACAGACAGGCTTCTATCTGTCTGACCATTGAAATTACATACACAGTTACCAGAGAGAGAAGCACCAATATCTAGGTTTTCAAAGCCGGGGGCCTCCAACGGCTACCCAGAGTCTCTTCCAGCCAAATCACCAACACTCTTCCAAAGAGTGTGCCTGATAAAAAAAACTCCAACCTCAGATCATATATACCCTGTTCAGGTGCCTGAGGGTGTGGGAAAGATCTTGAATCACTAGTACCACATCATATACATTGTTTCCAATCAGGGACTCTTGATTCAAACAAAGGCAAGACTCAAAAACACCCAATTGCTTCAGTGCTGAGGAGCACTCCAGAACAAAAGACAACAAAAGGTCCAACTTAAATGCCATTACATTTGAAAGACAAGACTCATCAAAGATACACAATTACCTCAGTGATGAGAAGCACTCAAAAAAAAAAGCAGTAAGTTCCACCCTGCTTGGCATTACAGTGGTTAAATCATTAAAGAAGACCGCTGAATAAAACGTAGCAGTACTGATGAAATAATAATGCAATCAATGAATACTTACTGGTTTTGGAGAATATGTTACTAAAGATGTCCCATTGGCAGAGGAGATCATTGCTGACCCAGCACAAACTGATCCCCACTGGAGAAGTCCATTTGGAATCATGGAACCACAAACCCTGAAGTGGATAAGGATGATCCTAAATTTGCATTTTCTTAATGTGTTCATAACACCCAGAAAACAATCCCTAATGATTTATCACTTTTGAAGTTATATACCAAAATACTTCTGGATTTCAGGTCAGGGAATCTAGTTATAAAACCTGACTCTTTGTGTAACTTTTCTTTGATCAACTCATCTCTGTGGGTCCAATTATTCTCATTTATAAAATGAGAGAAAAAAAAAGTTATAATGGAAGGACGATCTCTAAGGTCCTTATAATTCTAAATCCTCTGAAATTCCATCACTTTTATCTGAACAAGAAGTTAGCATGCTAGGTTAGAAGAAGCTTAACATTATCTCTTTCAATTCAGCCAGTCGCATACAAAGGCAGAGTAGATTTGTTGTCTAATTTGAAAGGTAGAAAGTGATACTTTAATCCCCTTACAACTCCTAAAACCACACAGTCCTAATAAATATTATTTTATTATAATTAATAATAGCAATAATTGATAATGAAAATATTATGAACACATCAACAAAAGGGAAGTTTAGAATCATCCTTTTGGGCTTCAGTGTTTGTGGTTCCTTGGTTTGAAATAGAATTATGAGACTCTGCTGGGCCAGCAAAGATCTCTTCTGCCAGTGAAATATCTCTAACATAATATTATCCAAAACCGGTAGAGACTGGCTGATTTCACTATACTACCTGGTGATGTATCATCATCATCATTGTTAGTATTTATATTAACAATAACAAACTAGCATTAACAATCTTCCAGGCACTCTTCAAAGTGCTTTACTAATATCATCTAATTTTATTCTCACAACTCTGAAGTAGAGGCAGGGCCAGGCTTTTCCTCATTTTACAGGTAAAGAAATGAAGTTAAACAGAAGTTAAGTGAATTCCCCAAGGTCACACAGCTATGAAGTGTCTGAGGACCTATTTGAACTCAAGTCTTCTGGACTCCAGTCTTGGTGCTCTAACAACAATTGTATCTCTTCTGATTAAATCTTAATATATTGAATTAATTACAAATTAAAAAAAATATGAATGTCTGAATATGTTGGGTCCCTAAAATCTATGTGACTTTTGGCCAATCAATTGTGTTCTGTGAATCTCCAGGGCATCAGGTATAAAATACTTACATAAATTATATAAAGAATTTTTGTAAAGAATTCACTTTGACTTATTTGCAAACTCACAGGATGAACTACGTATAAGATATGGAATTTTAAGAAATTTTAGCTAGGTTTCCACAGAAATTTTCTGTAAATTATAGTGCCAGGTTTCTCCTCCACAGATATCTTGGAGCAGTGACTTAAGCAAATGATATAACTGGATTTGGATAAGTCGGAAATTTAATTGTTTTTAAGTTTTTCAGTTGGGTCAAAGCACTACTTATAAAAATGAATTTGCTTCCAGTGATGATATTCAGCAATAAAATAAGATTTAAAATTGTGCATGACTCAAAGGAAATAAAAAAAATAATAATACAAGAGTGTGAGTGACTTGGTAGCCAATTATGAAAAAATGTTGTGCATAAAATTAGCCCCATTAAAAGGTATTATCTAGGAAAAGAATGACTAAAAAAAAAGGAGTTGGGCCAAAAAGAGCTCTAATGTCGAACCACTCTCTGAATATTAAAACACCTAGAGGAAAACTATGATCAGGTTTGGGACAGCCTCTCTAGAATATAGGTGAGAATAAAAGGATGATTCAGTGAATTGTGTGGTGGAAACAATGACTTTTTAAGTATTAGCAGGGATGTCAAGTGGAAGAAAAATAAGAGCGGTTAAATTTCTTCTATTTATTTCACCAGGAGATTGCCCTGGGAGTGATATGTGGAAATCAGAATTAGACAAATGTAGGTTTTCTGTCAGGGAAAAAGAAGAGCAACAAATTCTCACCATGACAGCTTTCTAATAAGGAAATGGAATGATTCAAGGGTGATGGGTTTCTCTGTTCCCTTAGTGTTTGAAGCAGAAGCTTCCTCATGTGTGGAGCATGCCAAAGTAAGAAGACAAATCAAACATTTAACTTGGCAAGCATTTATTAGACAAGTACATTCCATGGACTTGCTCTTTGGTCTAGGGATGCAATTGTTAAACTTACACCCTCTGTGACAAAGATCTGAAAACATCAGAATGCCAAACAGCCTGTCAGTCACAAAGTATATATTAAGCACTTCATTTGTTCCAGGCATTTTTCTCTGAATACAAATAGGAAAGAAAGTGACAGCTCCTACCATTGAGAATCTTGCATTCTAATGGGGAAGGTAACATAAAAAGTAGCTGAAAAGCAAGAGAGCATGATAGACAAAGTCCTGAGGAGATGGGATAGATAGCAGAGCTGCCTGGAGAGGGATGAAGAGCAATATTGACAGACCCCATAATATCACGAAGCAACTTCTAGAAAGGCAGTATGGTGGAATATGTGTTGGGGGAAAGTATGTTAGCATATAAGGATTCTTGTGCCCTCTTAGGGGGATTTCCACAGGAATGTGATTGAGAGGTGAAATAATTTGTCAATCTGGTAGCTTCCTGCTTTAACTAAGTATTTGCGTTAAATAAGTGGTAAGTACATTCTACACAGACGTAAAAATGCAAGTGCTATCAGCACCATCTAAATTTTGTCTCAAGCCACATTTCCCTTAGCCTACTTATTAGTTTTTTTGTAACTTAGGTTATGATAAATTAAGGGCAGTAGTAGAGTAGTAGTAGGCGGAGGAGGAGCAGTAGTAACCCTAACATTCCTACTTCATCTCCCACTCTAACCTTAACCCTAAATTATTACTAGTACTAGTACTACTACTACTATTACCACTACTGCTACTACTATTACTACTGCGTCTACTGCTGCTACTACTAGTATTACTACTACCTTGCTGCCCTACTACTACTACTACTACTACTACCACTACTACTATTACTACAAAGAGGAGGAGGAAGAAGATGGTTATCATTTATAGAGTCTTTTAAGGTTTTCAAAGAACTTCGCAAATATCTCATTTTACCCTTACAGCTACCCTTGGGAGGTGTCATTTTTCAATCATTTCATTTGGCTCCTCCTTTCCATGACCCCATAAGAGTTTTTTTTTTTATTTTGCAAAGATAATTTTGTGATTTGCCATTTCATTTTCCCATTCATTTTACAGATGAGGAACTAAGATAAACTTGCCCAAGTTTCCACAGGTAGCAAGTATCTGAGGCCAGATTTGAACTAATGAAGATGAGTCTTCTGGATTCCAAACCCAGTGCTCTATCCATTGTAATAGCTGCTATTATTATATTCATTTTGCAGATGAGAAAACAAAGTGTTTAAATGAATTGTACAAGATCAAACAGCTAGTAAGTATCCAAGGCTGGATTAAAACTCAGGTCATCCGGTAAATCCATATTAATATGTTGGCAGTCAAGAATCCAAAATAAGTGTCAAAGGAAGAGTTCATCTTTGGTACTACTGTCTCAAACAGAAAATATATAATTAAATTTAGAGGAGAATATGGGAAATGACTGAGTCAAAGGAAGACCAACTACTTTTATCCCACAATGTAAATATATCTTTTTTTACCCAAGTCTTTTGAGATTTTTCCAATGAAATAAGATAATATATCACTCCTACCAAAATGGAAAATAAAGGAGGGGGAAGGATTCAATTACTTAAAGACAGAGTGATTGTGAAAAAATTTGTTAAATATAAAGTAATAAAATAAAATATAGAAAATCTTTTGACCAAATCTTCTAGAATTAGACATCTGAAAATAAGATAATTGTGGGGAGTAAATCCAAAGAAATTGAAATATTCATAAGTACACTTTCATAATGTCAAAAAAATAGAAATAAAGCATATCCTAATGATTGGAAAATGGCTACAGAAATTATGGTACAAGAATGAAATGTGCACTATAATAGTACTGTACATTAAGAAATAAGAAATATAATGCATTCAGAAAATCAGGGAACAGATAAGTAAAATAAATACAATGAGAAAAAAAATATTCACAATGACTTTGACAGTATACACAGAAAGCTAATATTACAAAGTGAAAAAAGGAACCAGAACAATATATAATTGTACTGCCAGAGTCTAACCCCAGAGAGAAATTGCTGAAATGCACTTCTCTCCCTTCTCTGCAGAAGTACAACTGGAGGTATGTGGAGGGTACAATAGATAAAATATTTAACTTAAAGCAGCAAGAGATTAGATCGAACTTTTTTTAATTAAACAATGACTACGTGTTGGGATCTTGTAGGAGTCTGTGTGTGTGTGTGTGTGTGTGTGTGTATGCATATTTCCATGCTTAATTGTAGTCTTTTGTGGGAGGAAAGCAAAGGGGGGGAAAGAACACAGTAAAAAGTGCATAGCAGAGAAAAAAAAGAAAACTTACAAGGAAGCAAAGAAAAGATGGACAGCTCTCAACAAAACCATATTCATTATATAGACTTTCTTGATTTGGAAATTTATTGCTGTGTATTTTAAATCTTCTCTGACATTTTGCTGTGCAATGGCAATTCTCTTTTCTTATTTTGTATTTAAGTTTAAAATTTTTAAAATTTGTAAATTAAAAAGAAAATGCATTCTTCTGCATTTGAATGATTTTCAGTTGGCAAATTCACTTTTCCTGAACAGTTAAAAGGCATTCATTTGATCCAGAGTCTCCTCATGGCATTTTTAACCTCTGTATTCCTAAAGCTATAGATCAAGGGGTTTAACGTAGGAGTAATCATTGTAAAACATACAGCTACGGGTTTATCTATAGGAAAAGTGACTACTGGCCTCACATATAAGAATATACAGGGAGCAAAAAACAAGACCACCACTGTGAAGTGACAGCTGCAGGTAGAAAGGGCCTTTCTCCTTCCTTCTGAACTAACACCCTTCAGGGAAGAGAGGATAACTACATAGGAGACAGTTAGTATGAGAAAGATTGACAGGCACATTACTCCACTGTTAGCAATGACTAAAAGGCCAAGAACTTGGGTGTCCATACAGGCCAGCTTCAGCAATGGGAACAAGTCACACATGAAGTGATCAATAACATTAGGGCCACAGAAGGGAAGATGGGCCATGAAGAGGAGCTGTATGGTGGCATGTATGGAGCCCCCCATCCAGGCTGCTGCCAGCATCAGGTGGCAAACACGGGGATTCATGATGGTCATGTAGCGCAGGGGTTTGCAGATGGCCACATAACGATCATAAGCCATGACCACAAGGAGGATGATTCCAACACCACCAAAAAAATGCTCTGTAAAGACCTGCATCAGACAGCCTTCCAGGGAGATGGTTGACTTCTCATAGAGTAAATCCACAATCATCTTAGGAGCAATGACTGAAGAATAAGTAGCATCCACAATGGATAAGAAGGTTAGAAAAAAGTACATGGGTGATCTCAAAATTTGGCTGGTGGTCAAGGTTATGACAATGAGTATATTTCCTATAATTGTGAAAATATATATGATTATAAAAATGACAAAGAAAATTTTTCGAAGTTCTGGACTTTGTGTAAGGCCTAGCAGAATGAATTCAGTTACATTGTTTTTAGTCTCCATTTTGGTCAATCCTCTGCCAACTTTCTGTTTTTCGCTTAGTTTTGTTGGTTCTTTGTTTTTCTCTTCATTTCTTCCTCTAATGAGACCTTGCCTGTACCTTATCTAACAAATTAACTTATTTTAACTCCAATTTGAGTCAATCATCAGTCTTCTGCATGAAGCTGCTTATTCTGTTAGGTATGAATTCTGTACAATAGGAAAGAAGGGAAACAAAATCCTCAATACCAAGGAATGTGAATCATCTCCCTTTCATCTGAGACATAATTGGTAAAAGTAAATTCCTTTCATTGTAAGTAGTTTCTCTGTCAACAAAGACAGGGAGAAATGAGGCAAAATCACCTTTATTAATGATTAACATCCAGCAGACTGATATAACTCCTAGTTACAGTTTTAAATTGAATATTTATATTGTGACCACGTATTTCACATTTTAGATGAAATTGTAGATTAGGTTAATGAGTTAATTTCTTTTAAGTCAAATGGGAAGGGAGGGTCTAAAGCTTCACTGAGATAATTAAGTAGGTAGAATGACAATTGAGTCAGGAAAACTTCTTTCATACCCTGTTTCTTTCTATATGATGCTAGGCAAATCACTTGGCCTATAATTACCTAGGCATCACTTTAAGTCCAGAAGCTGCAAAGCACTGGATTAAGTGTATGGATAGTGTCAGCTTCCTTTTCAGGAGATTCTTGAATCCAATGAAATCACCTGTCTGCATAAAAAGAAAGAAAAAACATTCAGTTAGTTTGAGTAGTAATAACAATAACTGATACTTCAAAGTTTACAAAATGTCTTACCAACTTTTCCTCATTTAAACCTCTACAGGGTAAGGATGAAAAACATTGCCATTTTATAGATGAGGAAGCTGAGCTGGTAAGGGCTAGATGCTGAATTCAAACAGAGGACTCCTGGCTCCAAGTTGAATTTTAGTCATTATGCCCTGCCGAATAGGGCAAGAGGGGAGGTCTTTTCAAGAACATTTACTTATTGTGAAGGAAAACATGCTGAAACTGAGGCACAAGATCATTTTTAAAACAAAGAGTGAAGATTGGGCAACTACCATGTTAGAGACATCATAAGGAACTGCTCCCCAAAAGACTTACATATGATAGTTATTTAACCACAACGCATAGAGTGTCAGTGATCATTTTAGTACAAAATCTCAGATTTAGAGCCAAAATGTGCTTAGAAGTCATGGTGGCTAGCCCCATTATTTTAGACATGAGCAAACTGAAGTGACCAGACATACTGGCCTCACCAAGATCACAAAAATAGCTAGCCCTATGTTGGGTTTCACACTCAGGTTGTCTGATGCTAAATCCGTCAAGTTGCTGAACACTGGAATTTTTTTTTTCCATCACAACAGGGCCTGACATTTATTCCTTTTCCAAATGTTACAGTTAAAACCCTGATGGGAGGTTGGTTTTAGCAGTTAGAAAAAGTCACAAGTTTAGTTTTGGCCATTAAAAATTATTTACAAATGAAGAAAAATGAGACAAAACAAGTTGCTTCACATTATACAGATCCCCCTCCCCCCAGAACCCTTCAGCTCCCCTACAAAGTCAAAAGGAACACGCAGCAGGCGCACAAAGCTGGAGTCTGAGACCGAGCAAGACATTTATAAAAACCCAACCAGGTTAGCTTCCCTCCCGGGCAGTGGGGCCAGCAGGGTCCGGCAACAATCCTCTGAATGAGCCCCGGCCCACAAAAGCCAGGCCTAGAGGAGATGGCTGGCAGCCAGCTTGGGCCTCGGCCGCGAGAACAAACCTGCCGGGGAAGAAAGATTGGGGCTCACCAGTGAAACGGGCAGGGGTAGGGCCTGGAGCTGGGGCTGGGCTGAGCATCTCACTGCACTAAGCTAACAGGGAACTGCAGAGCAGGCGGGATGGAGGGGGCAGGGACGAGGGGAGGACAGTCCCCAGGGGTCCAGGGGGGAGAACAGCTCTGCCTGGAGGTCTCAGCTGCCTGGTCTACGCTGGGCTCGGGAGGAGGGCACTGACCCAGCCCGGGGGGTTGGGGGGGTGAGCACAGTCTTTGAACTCAGGATATGCCCAGCCGCCCCAGGGCGGGGTGGGGGGCTACTCCTTCTGCTCGCTGTCGGGGGCCGGCGTGGGGCTCTGCTCCGGGGCCGGGGCCCCCTCGGCGGCCTGTGGGATCGGCTCCTCCAACTTTCTGTCGTCGGCCTGAGCCCCCTAGTCCGGGGCCGTGCCATCGGCGGCAGCCTCCTCGGCCCCCTGCAGGGGCCCCTGGCTGCCTGGCGCCTCGGTCTCCAGCGCCCCTTCCTCAGTGGGCGAGGAGCCCGCTGAGTGCCCCCCCCCCCGCCTCCTTCCAGTTCGGTTTAAAGGACAGGCCGCTCAGCTTAAAGGACTTCTTAAAGGAGAATTTCTTCTTCTTGGACGTCTCCTTGGGCGGCTCCTCGGCCTTGGCCTCGCCGCCCAGGCTGGGCGCTGCGGGGCTCGTGGGTTCGATGGCGTCGCCGGCGGCCCTGGCCGCGTCGGTAGGCTCGGCGGGGCCGGGGGGGCCGGCCTCGGCCTCGGCCTTGCGGGGCACGTCTCCGTTGCTCTTCAAATGGCCGTTCTCCTGTCCGTTGACCTTGGGGGGAGCCGCCTCGTCGGCGCTCACGTCGCCCCTGGGCGCTTTCGAGTTCTGGCTGCCCATAGTCGGGGTGGGTTGGGGGTGGGTCTGCAGCGCCGGGCGCCCGCGGCGGGGGATGCTCCGAGGGAGGGAGGGGGGAAGAGGGAGGCTGTCTGGGGCGGGGGGCGGCCCGGCCGGCCGAGCAAACTCCGAGAGGGGTCGGGTGGGGGGAGGCGATGGGGGTACCCAAACGCAGCCCCCAAGTCCAGCCACTCCGCTCCGCGCCAGAATCAACAATGGAATTTTTCAAGGTACTGCTATGAATTTCATTGTTCCACATGACTAGACTGAAATATGAAATCAGGGACAGTTATATCCTCAAAATTTATTATCTTTCAATTGAAAATGTTGCACTCACCTCAACTTTCCTGTTATTCTTTGGTCCCCATGATGCTCTCAGTCACCGAAACTCTCAACCTTTTTTTTCATCCTCTACCTCTCACTTCAAAGCTCCTCACATGGCTTGTCAGTTGTTATATGTTATCTTCTACCTTCACAACAGGTTCCTGATATTTTTCCTTCTTTAAACCCCCATGACCATTATCCTAATACAGGACTTTATCGCCTCTCCCCTTGTCTATTACAGTAATGTTCTGGTTCATCGGCCTGTTTGAAATCTCAACCTACCCCTCTGCATGCTCCACATTTTATTATATTTATATACACATACACATATACACATTCATAATATATATACAAACATACTTATGTGCTGCTAATATCCAACCTATTTAGTCTTGCTCATATGTTTTCTTGTTGTTGTTGCTGTTTTGCTTTATTTTGTTTTGTTTGTTTGTTTTGTCTTCTGGTAGAAAAGAAATTGTTTGGGACCATAAGAGAAAAGACTACACTAATGATGCAAGGGCGTGTTATAACAATTTTCCTATCTTTTTTGCCTGCCTACCTTCTTACTTTCATTATTACCTTCCCTCCTCTTCCTCATTTCTTTCTCCCTCTCTCCTTCTTTCCTTCCTTTTTTCCTTTCCTCCTTCCTTCCTCTCTCCCTCCCTCCCATCCCTTTTCCATTCCTTTTCTGTGCGTTTATTTCCTCATAAGAAAATTTTACTTTCCTCTCTTCCAATTCCAACTTTTTAGTTAATCATTTCTACCATCTTCTAGGCTGGAGTCATTTGTCCTGTAGTCCAAACGATATCCATGTCTTGGTAAACCACAATGATGTATTATACCACCACCTTATTCCTCATGTCTTCTACACATATTTCTTAAAAGGCTTGGAAAAAGTGACTGGGTCCCCTACATATTGGTCATTTAACATATCTGATTTCACACTATTGAAAGGCATTTTTTTTGGTAAGATTTTCTAACTGAATTCTATTCCCCACATTGAAATGTTCTGGTGTGTTTTTTTTTCCTCCTCTTAAACATAATAATGGATAAAATTTAGATAGTGACATAGAGGTTTAAATGCAATTTGCATTTCTTACCTCATTTGATTGTCATAAATCTCCTCAATTTAAAAAAAATGAGTAAACTGAAGTTACAAGAATTTAAATAATTTGTTCAGAGTAACATAGCTGGTACATGTCTTAGTCAAGAATCAAAATTATGTTCCCCTGACTCCAAAGCTTTTACTTTATCCACTATACTCCCTAGCCATCATTAACCTGGATCAGAAGACAGAGTCCTCCCATTTTATTTCCTCTTATTTTAAATTTAGAAAATCATTTGGTGGCCCAGAACTTAAGCTCCTTACCGAGGTTCAATTGGAAGATATATTTCCCCTCTTGCTCTTCTGCCAAGTATATCTTTTGTAGGACTGGATAAAACTGTCACTGCTCCAGATAGAGAGTGAGAAATGAAATGGGTTCTGTAGAAACCCAAATATCTGATGTAAAACCCCACCTCTTGCTTTGCAGAAGGATTTGAATTATCATATACCACTTCGAGATGGGGAGGAAAAAAAAAAACCTCAAGATTTCACAAATTATTTAGATAGTTTAACTTCACAGGGAACCTCTTCCAGAAAGACAAGCAGTTAGAACAATGTTCATCTTGTGCTGAAGGTAGAATGTTAGGGGCATCCAATAATTACCTTCTGGATAGCAGTAGTTTTAATTATTTCATTATTGCAATGGTGTCCCATTGAAGATGGCTGTCCAGTGACTGGTGAGTTAATCAGCATGACCGTCAGTTCAGTTTTTCCATGTGAGATGGGAGAAGAACATCAGCAGAGTCAGGTAAACTTGTTTGTGGTATGAGAAAAATCAGTTCATAATTTCTACTAGCTAATTAGTGGTTATATCACCAAAGCAGACAGTTGAATCAAATGTAGTGGCACCAATAACATAATAGTGAAATCAATCAATCCCTACTGTTTTTGGAGAATATAATGCTAAAGATGTCCCAGTGGCTGAGGAGATACTTGCTGCCCCAGCAGAATCTGATCCCCACTGGAGAAGTCTATTTGGCACCAAGGAATGACAAACACTGCATAGGGATAATTGTAAAGTTCCCTTTTGTTAAAGTGTTGGTAATACCCAGAAAACAATGCCTAAAGATTTCTCACCTTTGTAGTAATATAATGAAAATATTTCTGGATTTGGAGTCAGAGAACCTAGAAATAAAGCCTAGCTTTACTGTTTATAGCCTGTGTAACTTTATATTGGTCATCTCATCTCTGTTGGCTCAACTATTTTTATTTATAAAATGAAAGAAAATCTCATAATGGATGCATGATCTCTAAAGTCCCTTATGGTTCTAAATTCTACAAACTTCTATCACTTTTATCTGACAAGAACTTAGAATATTAGCTTAGAAGAAGTTTAGCACTGTCTCTTTCAATTCAACCTGTCTTATACAATGGCAGAGTAGATTTGTTGACTAATTTGAAATGTGTAAAAATATCTTGTAACCCATATATAGTTGCTACAACCATGCATCACAATGACTGTAACTCCTCCAAGTAAATGTTATTATTATGCTAAGTAATAATAGTAATAATTGACAATGTTATGAAAACATTAACGAAAACAAAATCTTTAGAATCATCTCTATGGACTTCAGTATTTGTGGTTCCTTGGTTTCGAATAGACTTGATATTGGGGACCAGGTTCTGCTGGGGCAGCAAGTATTTCTTATGCCAGTGGACCATCCCCAATATAACATTGCCCAAAACCAGCCGGGACAGGCTGATTTCAGTATAGTAGTTGATGCTGTATCATCATCTTCTTCATTAATATTTATAATAACTTTAATAAAGTAGTACCTACAACCTTCCAGGCACCGTGCAAAGTACATTACAAATATCATCTAATTTGATTCTCACAACTCTGGGAGTGGGGGTGGGTTGGAGTGATTACTACTAGTTCTTATCCTCATTTTACTGCTAAAGAAAGCAGGATAAACAGAGGTCAATTTAATTCCTCAAGGTCATACAACTATATCTAAGGATGTATTTGAAATCAAGTCTGTTGTATTCCAGCATTGATGTTCTCTCAACATTTTTAAAATCCTCCACTTAAATGTTAATATATGGAATCAATTTTTAAAAATAATAAAAAATGAATGTCTCAATATATTGTGTCCCTGCAATTTGTGTGACTTTTGGCAAATCAAATCCCTTTTTGAATCTCCTGGGCATCTGGTATAAAAATGGAAGCAAAACACTTGCAGAAATGATTTAAAGAATTTTTGTAAAGAAATCACTTTGCCTTAATTGAAATCTCATAGGACAAATTTCCTATGACATATGGAATTGTAAGAGCATAGAGATTTTAGCTGAGTTTTTATGTAAATTTTACTTAAATTATAGATTCAGTTTTCATCACTTTGGGCATCTTGGAGCACTGCCATAACCAAATGATGTAACTGGAATTCAATATCTGTAGAAATTTCACTTATTTTAAATTCTTCTTTTAGGCCAAATCCCAACTTATAAACGTAAATTTGTTGCTGATGATGATATTCAGCAATGAAATAGTGAATCTTTATGATAGCAGAAGATGTAAAATTGCATATGACTCAAAGGAAATTGAAAAATTAAGAATATAGAAAGCATAAGTAGCTGGAAGCAAATTACCAAAAAAATTGGACCTGAAATTAGCCTAATAAAAACATGTAATCCAGGAAATGTTTGATTAAAAAAAGAGGTGAACTATTAATATATCAAGAGCTCCAATGTTTACCTATTCTCCTTTGAATATTGGAATACCTTGAGGACAACTGTTATCAAGTTGGGGACAGCCATTTTGGAATTTTTCGGGAAGGACATGGACACATATCTCACATGTATTTAATTTGGACACGAGCCAAAGCAAAATTGAACAGCATCTACACTGAATGACATCCTGATTTAAAAAGAATTCAATGATACTGCTTTATCTGATTTCGAAAGATAAATTTAGTGTGGATAATGCATCAATAAGAAATTTAAGCCACTTCTATGCAACAGGCACTGGTAAATAGCAGGGATAGTTTTGCCCTCCATAGGCTTATATTCTGATTCCACTGACACATCCACAGATAAATCACTCTTCTCATTCATACAATTTCACAACGTTTTATCACGCATCTGCTCTGTGCAAGGGAACAGACTTGGCATGGTGTACATAGAGCCAAAACTTAGAAATTGTTCCTACTTTCCAGGAGCTTACCTTCTCCTCAAGGATACTAATCCTCAAAAGATGATAGCTAAGAAATAGAGATAGGAAAAAAAGATTCATATAGCTGTAAACACAGATGCAGATATAGATGTAGATTTAGATGGCTTCTGAAGAGGTAATTAAATGAATAAAATAATTATTAATTTGTAACAGGCCTGCCTGGAGGAGGAGCATGGAAAGAATATGGAGGATGAGTTATGAGAGTTAAGTAAATTGCTCCAGAAAAGTTAGGCAGTAAGTAGAGAGAGAAAGGATTCAAGTACAGATTCTCTGGATAAAAATAAAAACTTCTTTCCTCTCTACTCTGTTATCTTTTCAGGAGTGGGCAAGGTTTATAGTTTTTGTGGGGAAAGCACTTTGGGTCTTGGTTTTTAAAACACAGTTTATTCAATTTGAATTTGTAAAAGCTAACTCCTGGTTCAGGCTGGGTTGTAGCCTTTCTATGCCTCTTTAGAGAACACAATGTGTGTTAGGTAATTCCAAAGACAAGAGATTATGAAAAGTTTCTTAAAATGCACTTGTTGATGTAAATATGAGACTGAACATCTGGTAGCTTGATATCTAATGTGGGGTGAGATAGAAATGATATCTTGTAGGAAAAATGTTCATCAGAATTTACTACACTGGAAATAAGAGGCAGTGCAGGTACGAAGATGGCTGTGTTTGGATACAACTCTACCAGTCTTGCAGAGAGAGGATTGTTAAATTTTCAGTGAAAAAATTGATACCTCAGAAATTAGCAATTAAATCATGCCTTAATTTGTACTATTCCTCATAGTTTAGATTTAAGATAGTGTTAATGATGAAGATTAAATTAAATGTGTTTGTGTACTTTTCTTCCTGAAAGCTCAGTTAGAAGTATGCTATAATATATCTGTAATGCTTCATAACTATTGCTGAGCTCAGCAGGAGTGAAGTAGAAGGCTTAGGCAATGATGTCATTACTAAACTGGAGATCTGTGACTAGAGGCTCATCATCATCATTGTCATCATCATCATCCTCATCATTATCTCTCTCCTTGCCCTTCCTTATCCTTCCTTCCCATTAGAGATTTCCTTCTACTTTCTATTTCTCCTGTATACCAAAGTATTTACATATTATCTCACCCATGAGAATGTGAGCTCCCTGAGGTTTAGAATTGTCCTTTTGCCTTCTTTTTTATCCTCAGTTATTAGCTCCATAGATCCATAGAGTTCTTCTTGGAACCTTTCTAGTACTGTTTTGAAACCCTGCCTGCTGACATCCAGTGTAAGACACATAGGGCCCAAAGTTGCCTTAGTGGAAAGGTAAACCCATGCATTTCAGTATCTCTCCTTCCTCTAAAGCTAGGCAAAAGCTTTATAAGCAGAGAATGTTTCTCTACAGATGGACCCAACTCCACAGAAATCTGGAACATCTTGCAGTTTTTTCAGTGTACTTCTTTGACTTCCTAAATCCTGATTAGTCTTTTCACTATTTCAAGTTTAGTAAGTTTTCAAGAGACTTTTTTTATCATTCCAAATTGGTTTTCTCTTTCAGTAAAGGTTTTACCAAAGCAAATCCTATCTGCCAATGCAGGGAAAGACATAAGCCTTAACTGCACCTCCAAATGGATGAAACCTCACAGTCTCTAGCTATATCAACACATTAAATCCAATGAAACAAAACAAGTCCTGAGGTAATATCATCTTTCCCATTCAAAGTTTGACCTTCTGAAAAAGAGGATTCCCTTTGTAGCAATTGGAGATAGTCATTGGTTCACCCACAGTAATTGAAAAACAAAGACTTTTGGCACATAGTAAGTCCTTAATAATTGCTTATTGAATGTCATAGAATCTGTGCTCATTGATTGATTTTATCCACATACAATGGATACAAAAACTGAGATTCAGAGATATAGGTAAATTACAAAAAGGCAGGGTTTGAACCCAAATCCTACTGATTCAATGTCCAGTTCCTTATCACAATCTCAGGCATCCTTTAAGGTGATCTTAACAGCTGATTCAGTGTATTGTGGGGTGAGGAGCAGTGTAAACAATTACCTTTCTAAGTATTAGAAGGGATGTCAAGTGGAAGAGAAATCAGAGGGGTTAAATTTCTTCTGTTTATTTACCCAGGAGACTGCCCTGGGAATGATACGTAGAATTAATAATTAGACAAATGTAGGTTTTATGTCAGAGAAAAACAACAGCAACAAATTCTTACCATGACAGCTTTCTAATAAGGAAATGGAAGGATTAAAGCATTATGAGCCCCTCTATTTCCTCAGTGTTTGAAGGAGAAGCTTTCTCCTCATGTGAAGCCTGCTGAAGTAGGGAGACAAATCACACCAAAACATGGCAAGCATTTATTAGGGACCAAGTACATTGCAGGGACTCCACTTTTGTCTAGGGATACAATAGTTAAACTTAGACTTTCTGTGACAAAGATCTGAAAATACCAACATACCAACCAGCCTCTCAGTCATTAAGAATGTATAAAGCACTTCATTTGTTCCAGGCACTGTTCTCAGAATACAAATAAGACAAAACAGACAGTTCTCTACCAGGGCCTTTCGTTCTAGGGGGGGACTATAATGCATAAAAGGGAAATGAAAAATGGAGGGAAGGAACCCACATAGGACAATACGATAGACAAATCCTGTGCAGATGAGATAGATAGAAGAGCAGCCTGGAGAGAAATGAAGAACAGCACTGATGGAGACTCCAGGATATAAGGAAGGGACTTCTGGAAAGGCTGCATGTTGGTGTATGTGTTAGGGGAAAGTAGATTAGGATATTAGGGATGGTATGGACACTTAGGAGGAATTCCACAGGGATGTGGTAGAGAGCAGAAAGAATGTGTCAATCTGGAAGCTTCCTGCTTTAGCTAATTATTTGTGCTAAATATGTGGTCAGTGCTATCAAATGGAAATGTAAAAATATAAGTGCTGCGAGCACCATTTAAATTGAGTCCCAGGCCACAATTGCTTTAATTGAGTTTGTTTTTTTTTGTGGGACCTAGGATATGATAAATTAATAGTAGTAGTCATAGTCATAGGTGTAGTTGTAAGAGTATTACTACTACCACTACTACTATTACTGTTACTGCTACTACTACCACCACCACTATTACTATTACTACTACTACTATGACTTCTGTTGCTGCTGCTACTCCTGTTGCTTCTGCTGCTACTGCTACTACTACTAGGACTACTACTAATATAAAGAGGAGGATGAAGGTGGCCAACTTTTATATAGTCTTTTAAGTTTTCCAAAAATTTTGCAAATATTTCATTTTATGTTTGCAGCTACCTTGGGATGTGTTATTGTTCAGTCATTTCATTTCTGTCCAACTCTTCTTTTTGTTTTTTGTCCAACCCTTCTTGACCCTATCAAGAGTTTTTTGGCAAAGTTACTACAGTGGTTTGCCAATGTTTTATCCAGCTCATTTTAGAGGTGAGGAACTGAGATAAATAGAGTTAAGTGACTTGCCCAGGGTCAGTCAGCAAGTAAGTATCTGAAGCCAAATTTGAATTTGTGAAGATGAGTCTTGCTGATTCCAAATCAAGAACTCTATTGTGGTAGGTGATATTATTATCCACGTTTCGCCGATGAGGAAACAAAGGCTAAATTGGTTAAGTGAATTGTCCAAGATCACAGAGCTAGTAAGTATTCGTGGTTAGATTAAACTCAGGTCATCTTATAGATTCATACTGAGATTTTGCCAGCTAATAATCCAAAAATGAGGGTCAAAGAAAGACTTAATTTTTGTTACTACTGTCCCAAACAGAATATATATAATAAGCAAATTTAGAAGAGAATGTAGAAAGAGATTGAGGTAAAGCAAGATAAACTACTTTTATCCAATGATGTGAATATATACTTTTCATTCAAGTAATTATCATTTGAGACTTTCCAATGAAATAAGATAAAAGATCACTCCTACTAAATTGGAAAATATGAGGATAAATGGAAATGATCAATTTTGGAGGAACTATTTAGAGAGAGACATAATAATACAATGTGGGTAAAATTGTGAATTAGTCCATTGATTCTGTAAAACAATTTAGAGTGATTCAAAAAAAAGTTGTTAAAACATAAAACAATTATCTAAGATATAGATATACTTTGCCCCAAATCTTCTAGAATTAGACATTTGCAAAAAAATAAAATGACAACTGAAGGGATTAAGTCCAAATGAAGAAAAATATTCATGTGTAATTTCATAATGATGAAAAATAGAAATAAGGTATGTGCTGTTGTTTGGGAAATGGCTACAGAGATTATGGTACAATGGAATACACAGTAGGATAGAACTGTACCTTAAGAAATAAAAAATAGGAAGAAATCAGAAAATTATGGGACATTTATGGATGAAGCAAAGACAGTGAGAAAAACAATACTCACAATCACTTTAACAATATACACAGAAAGCTGATATGAAAAACAACGTGAAAAGGAAATGAATGATACATAATTGTGCCTGGGTCCAGAGGAAATCTGAGGAAATGCATTTCTCTCCCTTCTCGGGAGAGACATAACTGGAGGGAAGTGAGGGGTACAATAGATTGAACATTGGAGTTAAAGCAGCAAGGTATCAGTTTGAATTTTTTTAATCAGTCAATGACTAAATGTGGGACCCTGTGGGAGTCAGGTCTACTTAAATTAGCTTATCTGCTTAAATTGCCTTATGTGTAAAAGGAGGATAATAATAGGATTTACCTTTAAGGGCTGTTGTGAGGGAAAATAGAGGTGAAATTTGGAAAGTGCTCTGAGAAAATATATCGAAAGCATTTTGCAAACCTTAATGGGCTATAAAATTGTTAACTATTATCACTATTATTAGAGGGAAGACTATGGACTTCAGACTCAGTTAATATTTGAGCTTGTCATGTCTTTAACATGTCAGTTATAAAGTTTTGTGAATATTTATAGAAAAAAGAAAACAGCTGGAGTAAAGTCAGGGTAGAAATTTATGACAGGTGTGTGACCTTTGCTAGTCAAAAGAATATGTGCACTGATAAAAATATTATTCCATTAGAAAATTTGTATCCTTCTGCTACATTTAAATGATCTTCAATTAGTAATCTGTCTGTTCCTGGAGAGTCAAAGGCATTCATCTGATCCAGAGTTTCTTCATGGCATTTTTAACCTCTGTATTCCTAAGGGTGTAGATCAAGGGGTTCAACATAGGAGTAATCATAGTACCACATGAAGATACAGCTTTATCTATTGGAAAAGTGGCTACTGGCCTCACATACAAGAATATACAAGGAACAAAAAACAAGACCACCACTGTGAAGTGAGAGCTGCAGGTAGAAAGGGCCTTTCTCCTTCCTTCTGAACTAACACCCTTCAGGGAAGAGAGGATAACTACATAGGAGACAGTTAGTATGAGAAAGATTGACAGGCACATTACTCCACTGTTAGCAATGACTAAAAGGCCAAAAACTTGGGTGTCCATGCAGGCCAGTTTCAGCAGTGGGAACAAGTCACACATGAAGTGATCAATAACATTAGGGCCACAGAAGGGAAGATGGGCCATGAAGAGGAGCTGTATGGTAGCATGTATGGAGCCCCCCATCCAGGCTGCTGCCAGCATCAGGTGGCAAACATGGGGATTCATGATGGTCATGTAGTGCAGGGGTTTGCAGATGGCCACATAGCGATCATAAGCCATGACCACAAGGAGGATGATGCCTACACCACCAAAGAAATGGTCTGCAAAGAGCTGGGTGAGACAGCCTTCCAGGGAGATGGTTGACTTCTCATAGAGTAAATCTACAACCATCTTAGGAGCAACAACTGAAGAGTAAGTAGCATCTGCAATAGATAAGAAGGTTAGAAAAAAGTACATGGGTGTTCTCAGCATTTGGCTGAGAGTCATCGTTATGACAATGAGCGTGTTTCCTATAATTGTGATAATATATATGATTAAAAAAATGACAAAGAAAATTTTTCGAAGCTCTGGACTTTGTGTGAGGCCCAGCAGAATGAATTCAGTTACATTGTTTTTATTCTCCATTTTGGTGATTACTGATTTTCCCATAGTCTTATTGTTGTTTCTTTCTTTTTTTCTTCATTTCTTCCTCTAATGAGACTTTGCCAATAACACACCTAAAAATCCGGTTATTTTAAGTCTAAGTGGAGTCAATCAAGAGTCTTTTGCATGAAAGAGCTAATTCTATTGGGGATAAATTTTGTACAACGCCAGTGAGAGGGATACAAATTCATCAATTCTAAGGAATGTGATTCATCTCTTTTTCATCTTAGAAGTAACTGGTGATAGTAAGTTCCTTTCATGTTACTAGTTTGTATACCAGGGAAGGGAGAAATGGGTTACTATCATATTTATCAATGATTACAATCCAGTTTCTTAATGTAACTCGTAGTTATGGTTTTAAAATATGTACTTATGTTACAACTGCATATTCACATTTTAGATGAAACTGTAGAAAAAGTTAAAGTGTAGGTGTCTTTTAAGTCAAATGGGAAGGGTGGGTCTAAAGCTTGACTGAGATAAGGGAGATAACCTTGGAGTCAGGAAAACTTTCATGCCCTGCTTCTGGCTATGTGGCCTTTAGCAAATAACTTCACCTATATCTCCCTAGGTATCACTTTAAATGAAGAAGCTGCAAAGCACTGGATGAAGTGCAGGGGCACCGGAAGCCTCCTTTTTAGTAAAGTCTTGAATCCAGTGAAATCAGATTTCTGGCTAAAAAGAAAACAAAAAGTTCAGTGAGTATAAGTAATTCTAAAAATACTCATACTTTAAAGTTTACATACACACACATTTATGAACTTGTTGCATGGGGGGATGGAAGTGTATATGTACACATGTATATATTATAAATTTTATTATTATATAATTTGTTATATGCTGTATGTTATATTTATATAAATGTATACTCACATATACATACTTATACACATTTATGAATGCAGATATATACATACATATATAAGCATACATATATATTAACATGCTGCTAACATGCCACCTATTTAGTCTTATTATATAGGTTTGTTTTTGTTTTTGTTTCTGTTTTTGTCTTTTGGTAGAAAAGAAAGAAATTGGTTTAGACCAGAAGAGAAAAGCCAATGGTAGTAATGCTCCTCTAGGGTTTTTTGCTATACTTTTCCTAACTTTTATGCCTACCTGCCTCCTCCCTTTTTTATTAACTCCTCTTCTCCAGGATATCTCTTTCTTCTTCTCTTTTCCCTTGCTGCCTTCTTTCTTCCATTCCTTATTTCTTTCCTTCCTCCTTCCCTCCCTTTTCTTCCATTTCACCTCATCTCTTTCTTCCTTCCTCTCTCCCTCCCTCCTTCCCATTCTTACTCAGTTCCTTGTTCTCTTCATTAATTTCCTCATATGTAAATTTTATTTTCTTCTCTTCCAATTCCAAACTTTTAATTAATCATTTCTACCAATTAATCATTTCTACTGTCTTCTATGGTGGAGTCGTTTGTCTGTAGTCCACTTTAGATCCATGACTTAGCAGACCCCACTCCTGGATTATATCCACTACATACTTTCTCATGTCACACACACACACACACACACACACACACACACACACTTAAAAAGAGCTGGAAGAAGTGACAGGGTCCCCTACATATATGTGATTTAACATATCTGAGTTCTTGCAGATGAAAGGCATTTTCTATATGGATTTCTAATTGAATTCTGTGTCTCATATAGAAATGTTTTGCTGTGTTTTTCTTCCTCTTGAACATAATAATGGATAAAATTTAAAGAGTGATTGAGTGGTTGTAATGCACTTTGTGCATGTTACCATTTGATTTTCAGAAGTCTCCCCAATTTAAAAAAATGAGGATAGTGAAGTTACAAGAATTTAAATAATTTGTTCAGAGTAATATAGCTAGTACATAACTTAGTAAAGAATCAAAATCAGGTTTTCCTGACTCTGAAGCTTGTACTTTATGCACTATACCACCTAGCCATCATAAACCAGGATTGGAAGTCAGAATCCCCCCAGTTTACTTCCTATTATTTTGATTTTAGACAAATCACTTGATGTCCCAGAATTCTAGTTCCTTACTGAAGAAGAGATTCAATTGGAAGATGTCTCTCCCCTGTTGCTTTTCTTCCAAGCTTACTTTTTGTAGGACTGGATAAAACTGGCACTGCTCCAGATAGAGTGAGAAATGAAATGGCTGTTGTAGAAATCCAAATATCTGATGTAAACCCTCCCCTCACGCTTTGCCAAAGGATTTGAATTATTATACGTAATAACTTGGAGATGGAGAGAAGAACAAAAACCTCAAGAATTACACAAATGATTTGGCCACTGTTCAATGAAGTTTGTATTAAATCACACTTTACCTTCATAGGATCCTCTTTCCAGAAAGACAAGCAATTAATACAAAGTTCAGCTTGTGATGAAGGCAGAATGTCAGGGAGATCCAATAATTACCTTCTGGATAACAATAGCATTAAATACTGTTTCATTATTTCAATGGTGACCCAGTGAAGATGGGTCTCCAGTGACTGGTGAGGTAATCATCATGACAGTGATACTACTTTTTCCATGTGTGAGGTGGGGAAAAACATCAGCTGAGATAGGTAAAGTTGGTAGTGGTAAGATAGAAAAATAAGTTCATAATTTCTATTAGCTAATTAGTGGTTATATCACCAAAGAAGACAGTGGAATGAAATGTAGTGGTGACCGTGACATAATAGTGAAATCAATCAATCCCTCCTATTGTTGGAATATATAATGCAAAAGATCCCCCAGTGTCTGAGAAGATACCTTCTGCCCCAGCAGAATCAGATCCCCACTGGAGAAGTCTATGTGTCCCCAAAGAACCAGAAATACTGAAGTCCACAGAGATACTTGTAAAGTTCCCTTTTGTTAATATGTTCATAATACCCAGAAAACAATGCCTAAAGATTTCTCACCTTTGCAGTAATACAATGAAAATATTTCTGGATTTGGAGTCAGAGAACCTAGGAATGAAGCCCACCTTTACTCTTTATAGCCTGTGTAACTTTTCTTTGGTCATCTCATCTGTTGGCCCAACTATTTTTTATTTATTAAATGAGAGAAAAAACTTATCATATATGGATGATCTCTAAGGTTCTCTATCATTCTAAATTCTATAAAGTTCCATAACTTTTATCTGAACAAGGACTTAGAGTGCTAGGTTATAAGAAGCTTAGCACCATCTCTTTCAATTCAACCAATCTTGTACAAAGGTAGAATAGATTTGTTGACCCATTTGAAAGGTGTAAAAATATCTTGTAACCTCTATACTGTTCCTACAACCATGCATCACAATGACTAACTCCTTCAAAAATATTATTATTATTGTAAATAATAATAGCAAAAATTGACAATGTTATGAAAACATTAACCAAAAATCTTTAGAATCATCTCTATGAACATCAGTATTTGTGGCTCCTTGTTTTCAAATAGGCTTTCTACTGGGGATCAGATTCTGCTGGGGCAGCAAGTATTTCATCTGCCAGTGGAACATCTCTAACATAACATTGCCCAAAACCAGCAGTGACTGGCTGATTTCACTATACTAGTTGGTATTGTATCATCATCAGCATCATCAGTATTTATAATGACAATAATAAAGTAGCACCTGCAACCTTTTAGGCACTGTGCAAAGTGCTTTACAAATATCATCTAATTTTATTACACAACTCTTGGGGGGGGGTGGTAGAGTGGTTACTACCAATTGTTATCCTGATTTTTCTTTTTCTTTTTTTTTTCTTTTTGGCAGGGCAAATTGGGGTTAAGTGACTTGCCCAAGGTCACACAGCTAGTACATGTGTCAAGTGTCTGAGGCCGGATTTGAACTCAGGTCCTCCTGACTCCAGGGCCAGTGCTCTACTCACTGCGCCACCTAGCTGCCCCATTTTTTTTTTAATCCTGATTTTTCTATAAAGAAATCAGGACAAACAGAGGTTAATTTAATTCCCCAAGGTCATACAGCTAGGAAGTATCTGAGGACATATTTGAAATCAAATCTGCTGGACTCTAGTATTGGTACTCTCTCAACATTTTTCAAAACCTCCAATTAAATCTTAATATATGGAGTTAATTTAAAAAATTATAAAAATGGATGTATCAATATGTTGGGTCCTTGCAATGTGGTTGACTTTTGGCAACTCAAATTACTTTTTGAATCTCCTGGGCATCTGGTATAAAAATGGGGGCACACCATATATAAATTATTTAAAGAATTTTTGTAAGGAAATTTACTTTAAATTATTTCAAAACTCATAGGATGAATTACCTTTTAGATATGGAATTGTAATAGCATAGAGATTTTAGCTGAGTTCCTATGTAAGTTTTGCTTAAATTATAGATTCAGTTTTCACCACTATGGACATCGTGGAACACTGCCATAACCAAATGATGTAATTGGAATTCAATATCTGTAGAAATTTAAGTGATTTTAAATTCTTCTTTGGTCCAAAGCCCAAGTTATAAACATAAATTGCTGTTGGTGATGAAATTCAACTATGAAATTATGGATCACTATGAATGCAAAAGATTTAAAATTAAGAATGTATTACATACTTTATTTTATGGACTGTTTTTTTGAATACAAATAGAAGGAAGGGGAAAAAAAAGCTCCTACAAGAGATTGAGAGCATTAAAAATATGCAAAATGGATAATTTTGATTATGTTAAATTGAAAAAAATTTTGTACAAACAAAACCTATGTAAGAAAGATTAGGAGGGAAGCAGAAAATTGGGAAAGAATCTTTACAAATAGGATCTCTGATAAAGACCTCATATCTAAAAAATACAGAGAACTGAGTAAAATTTATAGGAATACACATCATTCCCCAATTGAGAAATGGTCAAAGGATATGAACAGGCAGTTTTCAGAGGAAAAAATTAAAGATATCCAGAGGCATATGAAAAAATGCTCTAAATCACTATTGATTAGAGAAATGCAAATCAAAACAACTCTCAGGTACCACATCTCTCCTGTGAGATTGGCTAACATGACAAAACAGGAAAATCATAAGTGCTGGGGAGGATGTGGGAAAATTTGAACACTGTTACACTGCTGGATGAGTTGTGAACTTATCCAGCCATTCTGGAGAGCAATTTGGAACTATGCCCAAAGGGCTATAAAAATGTGCCATACCCGTTGACCCAGCAATACCACTTCTAGGGCTGTATCCCAAAGTGATCATACAAGTGAGAAAAGGACCTGTATGTACAAAATATTTATAGTAGCTCTTTTTGTTCTGGCAAAGAATTGGAAATCAAAGGGATACCCACCAATTGGAGAATGGCTAAACAAATTGTGGTATATGAATGTAATGAAATACTATTGTGCTGTATGAAATGAAGAGTGGACAGACTTCATTAAAACCTGGCAAGACATATGTGAACTGATGCTGAGTGAGGGGAGCAGAACCAGTAGAATATTATATATGATTACAGACACATGGTATCTGTAAGGAGTAACTTTGATATACTTGGCTCTTTTCATCAATGCAAAGTTCAAAGATAGCTCCTAAAGACTCATGATGGAAAATTCTATGCACATCCAGAGAAAGAATTACAGAGTCTGAATGAAGATTGAGGCAAACTATTTGCTCTTTTTTTCCCCTTCTTTTTGATTGCATTTCTTCTTTCTCATGATTCATTTCAATAGTTATAATTCTTCTTTACAACTTGACTATTATGTAAATAAGTTTAATGCAAAGGTACTTGTAGAACCTATATTAGATTACATGCTGTCTTGGGAGGGAAGTAAGAGGAGAGGGAGGGAGAGAAAATTTGGAACTCAAAAACTTGTGGAACTGAATGTTGTAAACCAAAAATAAAAAATTTTAAAAAATGAAAAAAAAAAGAAATGGATGGTTTTGCAAAAACCTGGGAAGACTTATATGAACAGATATAAAGTTAAGTTTGCAGAACCAGGAAAAAAAATTGTACACAGTAACAGCTATATTATTCAATAATCAACTGTGAATGTCTTAGTTATTCTGATCCATACGGTGATTCAAGACAATTCCAAAGAACTTATGATGAAAAAATGCTATCTACCTCCAGAGAAGTAACTGATAATTCTGGCTGCAATTTGAATTATACTTTTTCCACTTTATTTTTGTAGCCTTTTTTTTTAAACACATGACTAATATGGAAATATCTTGTGAATGAATTCGTGTATATAATTGATATCACATTTCTTACCTTCTCAGTGAATGGGGGAGGGGTGGGAGGGAGTGATAGAATTTGGAATTGAAAAGAAATTTTAAAAGAAAAATAAAAAAAAAACAATATTTTTTAAATAAGAAGAAAAAAGAGGAAGTTTTTTTTTAATGGATATGAATCCTAAATTTTATTGATTCTTTAACTTTCAAGTGTCATTCCTACTTCTGTTCTCTTAATGAATACCCCATGTGGAAATCCTTCCCTCTGGCAAAATAATTGTCCTGTTTCTCTCCATTCCCCCATTCAGTTCAGCCCAGAAAAGTAGCATGGAAATACTATGGCCCATAAGGCTGTCATCCTGTTCTGTGAATATTGTGCATTCTTTTAATTTTTAGTGATCAAAATCTGAAACAGTGTTATGAGGAAAACATTTGTAAACCTTAAAAATCTATGGCTATGTGAATTTGTATAGTTGTGTTATTACTGCTATATTTATTTACCACGAGGTATAACTGACAGACACTGACCTGGTACTATTCTCCAGGAAATCCTATGAGGTGGGCAAGTTCCAAAGTCACTTTGACAGATATATTTTCAGATGCACCAGATGAAATTGCTGAGGACTTACACTTTTTACAAAATTAATGATCTACATCAACCCATGTGGATGGCTGGGCCAGTTTAGTAGTCTAAACAACACAATAACATCCAATCAGAATTGTTTGTGTTTCTCCCATACCAGGGACTCTGACTACCTCTTGACTTTTTTAACTTTCACTTCACCCTAGCCCTACAACTCTTCCATAATGACACACATGGGAACAAAAAGACGTTCCTAATTTAATTTTTTTTTATAATTAATGATATGTTGTAGCAGCAGTACACATGCATGATCACGTGTCTCTCAATTTATTCTTGGATACTGACCACCCCCAGAAAATACATAAGCCACTCCAAACATAGGAGTTTTAGGCAAGTCACAAATTGGTGTGTTTTGCATCCCACTCCGAACTCCTACCCTAGCTATTAGAGGCAAAATAATGAAGAAAATATAATCTATTTATAAATTGATGTTTAATTCATGTATCCAGTAGGGCCAGTCATTAGATGAAAGTTTCCAAATCTCTGGATCTTATTCTTGGTTTCCTGTTTGGGAAAGACCTGGACATGTTATGAGACTAATGAGCATTCTTTCTTTTATTGTCCTATGACTTCTAATAGTACATCTTACTGAATAAATGGGGTGTAGCCAAAGGTAGAACAGACAGGGAGGTGGATTCTCTCCATCCCACACACCCTTTTGTATTCTTTATTCCACTGATATCTCCTTGAAGCTAAAACTTTAAGTTTACATTTAAAAAATATTTAATTTATTTATTTTCAGTTTTCAACATTCATTTCCCTAAGTTTTAAATTTTCTCGCCTTTACTCCTCCCTCCCTCCCCAAGACAGCATGCAGTGTGATATGGGCTCTACACATACATTCCTATTAAATACATTTTCACATTAGTCATATTGCATAGAAGAATTATAATGAATGGGAGAGACAATGAGAAAGCAAACAAAACAAAAAAGAGTCTGTTTCATTCTGAATTCTGCCTCCATAGTTTTTCTCTGGATGTGGATGGCATTTTACATCATGACTCCTTCAGAGAAGTTTGCTGAGAAGGGCTAAGTCTATACAAATCAGTCCTCACACACTGTGGTTGTTACTGTGTACAATGTTCTCCTGTTTCAGCTCACTTCACTCAGCATCAGTTCATATAAGTCTTTCCAGGTTTTCCCAAAGTCTGTCTGCTCATCATTTCTTATAGCACAATAGTATTCGTCACATTCGTGTACCACAATTTGTTCAGTCATTCCCTAATTGATGGGCATCCTCTCAATTTCCAGTTCTTGGCCACCACAAAAAGAGCTGCTATAAATATTTTTGTACGTGTGGGTCCTTTTACTTTGCAATCTCTTTGGGATACAGCCCTAGAAGTGATATTGCTTAGTCAAATGTTATGCACATTTTATAGCCCTTTGGGCATAGTTCCAAATTGCTCTCCAGAACAGTTGGATCAGCTCACAGCTCCACAATCAATGAATTAGTTTTCCAACTTTCACACATCTTCTCCAAAATTTATCATTTTCCTTTTTTCTCATGTTAGCCAATCTGATAGATGTGATATTTTACTTTAGAATTGTTTTGATTTGCATATCTCTAATCAATAGTGATTTAGAGCAATTTTCATGTGACTATAGATAACTTTAATTTCTTCCTCTGAAAACTGCCTTTCCATATCTTTTGGCCATTTATCAATTGGGGAATGATTTGTATTCTTGTAAATTTAACTCAGTTCTCTACATTTAATAGAAATGAAGACATTATCAGAGACATTATTTGTAAAAATTCTTTCCCAGTTTTCTCCTTCCCTCCTAATCTTGGTTTCATTGGCTTTGTGCAAATCTTTTCAATTTAATTTAATCAAAATTATGCATTTGGCATTTCATAATGTTCTCTATATCTTATTTGGTCATAAATTCCTCCATTTCCCATTAATCCGACAGACAGACTATTCCCCTAATTTGTTTATAGGATCAGCCTTTATACTTACATTGTGTACCCATTTGGAGTTTATTCTGGGATGCGGTGTCATGTTAGTCTATACCCAGTATCTGCCATACTACTTTCCAGTTTTCCCAACAGTTTCTGTCAAACAGTGAGTTCTTGTCCCAGAAGCTGGGGTCTTTGGGTTTATGTAATAGTAATTAAGGTGGGACTTTTTTGCTTTTCTTCTCTTAAATGCCTTTAATGATTCTGGCTTTTTTTGAATGGGGCAAATAAAGTGGAATCTTTTTGTCTTGGAGTGTTTCTCAGCACTGAGACAATTGGGAGCCATTGATTTGTATATGATGTGATACTGGGGATGTGGAACTTTCCCACACCCAGCCTGGGTGAGGTCAGAGGAGAGCTTGGCATTTGACTTTTGGGGCACACTCATGGAAGGAGTGTTGAGACTCTGGGCAAGCCGCAAACTGCCACCTAGCTTCGCAACCCAGGTGTTGGTTCTTCTCTGGTAACTGTATTGTGATTTGAATCAGATAAGGTCTGTCATTGTTTCTAATTTCTGCTTGTATTTGCCTTCAAGTTCAGGGGGCTGATCTTTCACCCCTGAATTGTGAATGATATTTGTATGTTTGATTAAACTGAGATCGTTAACCCCTTAAAGTAACTTTCCTTAGTAAAGTAGATTAAAGAACCTGTGTTGGCAGCTTTCTGTGTACTGTTTGTTGGCTGGTCTTACACCCCTATAGCAGCTGCTAGAAGACTGTTGCTACAGTTTATCTGAGAGTAAAGTGCTATAATCATTGATTACAGTGTCTTACGTACCTAACCTGTTGCAATGATCCACCCCTCTATTTCTTAGCCAGTACCAAGTGGTTTTGATGATAGCTGCTTTATAATACAATTTAAGATCTGGTATGGCTAGTCCACCTTCCTTAGCATTTCTTTTCATTAATTCCCTTGATATTCTCGTCCTTTTGTTCTTCTAGATGAATTTTGATATTATTTTTTTCAGTTCTATAAAATTAATTTTTGGTAGTTTTGTATTGAAATGAATGAGTTAATTAATTTAGGTAGAACTGTCATTTTTATTATATTAGCCTACCCATAAGCAATTGATTTTTTTTTCCAATTATTTAGATCTGACTTTATTTTTGTGAAAATTATTTTGTAATTGTGTTCATAAAATACCTGGGGTTTTTTTGGCAGGTCGACTCCCAAATATTTTATAGTGTCTACAGTAACTTTAAATGGAATTTCTCTCTGTAACTCTTGCTATTGAGGCTAGTTAGTAACACATAGAAATGCAGATGATTTATATGGGTTTATTTTATATCCTATAAAGTTGTTTATTATTTCAAGAAGTTTTTTACTTGTTTCTCTAAGATTCTTTAAGCATATAATCATATTGTCTGCAAAGAGTAATAACTTAGTTTCTTTTTTACCTATTCTAATTTTTTCAATTTCTTTTTCTTCTCTTATTGCCAAAGCTAACATTTCTAGTTTCATACTGAATAACAGTGGTGATAATGGTGTTTCAGTAAGGCAATATTCATGACCTTGAGGATGACCTCAAAGAAGTCTGAATGTTTCGGGAATCACTAAGTATGAAAAACTCTCTGTAGAAAGCAGACAAAGTATAAAATTTATTTACATTCCAGAGGATAACATCCAAGACTGATAACCCCAATTCCAGATAGAAGTAATTGTACTTTAAAACCAGTAACACACCTCAATGTAGCAAAATCGAAATTATAACACAGTATTTGTAACAACAATTAGGCTAACAGCTGTTGTGGGGGTGAAAGACTAACACAAGCCCAACAAAAAGAGCTATGAACACATGTTCTTTTGATCTGCTTTACTAAGGAAAGTAATGTTAAGGGGTTAACAATCTTCTTTTAATCCAACATACAAATATCATCCACTTAGTTCAGGGGAAAAAAAGCTTTTTCTGCATTTATTGAGATAACAATATGGTTTCTGCCAGTTTTGTTGTTGATATGATCAATTATGCTGATATTTTTCCTAATAATGAACCAGCCCTGCAATCCTGGTATTAGTCCTACCTCATTGTGAGAAATGTGGTTTTGGGGATCTCTGGACTTCCCCAAATTGTGAGAACACGTGCCTTTGGGGATAATTGGACTTCCTAGGCAGGGCCAAAGTCCTGAGGAAGAACCCTGTGATAATCCCTAGGGAAGGCTGTACAGACCACAGGACTCCCAGAGGAAGGCCAAGTGGTAGCCACCCCTTAATCTGTGGGGATCACAGGGCCTCCTAGGGGTCAGACCCTAAGGAGGATGCAAGTGATGGCCCCTTAGGACAGTGGTAAGATCACAAGGCTCCTGAGACAGGGCCGGAAGTCCCAAGTGATGTCACCTTAAGAAGGCTGTGCAGACCACAGGGTTCTCCAAGGGAATCTGGAGTGGTAGCCCTCTTAACACCGCAGTGGGGATCACAGGACATCCCAAGACAAGATCCGGGAGTAAGCTTGGCGAGCTTCCGCTGCCTATTGCTTCCCTTCACTTGACCTTAGGAAAATCCATGTGATTTGCCCATTCTCACCCAAAGAACTCAAGACCAGAGTGGGCAGAGGAAGGCATTTTATTACGCTCCTCGAAAGAGCAGGTGTAGTGCTCACAGGAACACTCACACTGATACAGCTGCAGGAGCAGGGGTAACCATTCCCTCCACTCCTGCTAGAGTTATGGTTAGTTTACAGTCTTTGTTTTTTTTACATAGTTTTCCTAGGTTATACAATTTATATAAATAAGATAATAAGGATACAGAATCAAAAGTGAAGTTAATTAGATTTTCCCTGTCTTAGTTTAGGATTAAACTATATTCTTTTACTTCCCCTACTTTCCCTCTTTAACATATGCAAATTATGTAAATCAGTAGGCCTGGATTCTTGACCAAGACCAGACCCTAGATAAGCTTGAACAGGTTCAAGTGGGTTTGGCCTCTCTAATTCCCCAGACTGCCTTCTCAAAAAGTATGCACATGTGTACAAGCCTCTGACCTCTTACCTGACTGACCTTGAGGCCTGGTTTCTGCTAAAACTGGGGTGGGGGAGGGCGGGGAAGCACACCTTTAGTTCTGTGGAAACAAAATTCCTCCTCCCATTTCTTACATCATCAAGGTGTATTATTCTCATGTTAAGTTGCTTTAATCTTTTTGCTAACATTTTATTTAAATTTTTGTATCTGTGTTCATTAGGGTTTATCAGTAAGGCAATAAACACAACATCAATGATTATCATGAATATGCCTATGTAGTTCTCTATCACAAAGTATGAGAGAGTCTCCATAAAGAAGTTAGAAGAAGTATAACATTTATTCAGACACCAGAGAACCATATCCCACACCATTTAGCCCACTTTATCGTTAACAATATCACAACATGGAGCCTCGTCATCTGAAAACCTCTGGTGCGCTCTTTCCCAAAATGAACTCACAGTACAGCTGAGTCAGTCTGTTCAGCTTAAACTATCATGATGGCTATTAGCAGACATTAGCAGCCATAACTGCTCTCTCTCTCTCTGCATTTCCTGTGACATAACCTCCTTTTCTTCTCAGGAAGCTCCTCTCACCACATGTGACTTAGGCTTTATGTGATGTAAGCAGGTCACATGGCCTATTAATGGGTGAGAAATATCTTCAAATCTAAATTGCTACGGCATAGGGAAATTGGTCTATAATTTTCTTTCTCTGTTTTGGCTCTTCCTGGTTTATGTATCAGTGCCATATTGGTATCATAAAAAGAATTTGATAGGACTCCACAAATTTTCCCAAATAGTCTATATAGTATTGGAAGTAATTGTTCTTTAAATGTTTGATGGAATTTGCTTATAAAACCATCTGGCCCTGGAGATTTTTTCCTAGGGAGTTCATTGATGGAACTCTCTCATTCATTTTCTTGTTTGATTTCTTTTACTGAGATGGGGCTATTTAAGTATTTCAATTCCTCTTCTGTTAATGTTGGAAATTTATGGCCTACAGTCTGGCAAAATAATTCCTAATTATTATTTTGATTTCTTCTTTATTGGAGATAAATTCACCCTTTTCATTTTTTCATACTGGTAATTTGGTTTTCTCCTTTCATTTTTTAAAAAATCAAATTAAGCAAAAATTACGTTTTATTTTTTTTTCATAAAATTAGCTCTTAGTTTTATTTATTAGCTCATTAGTTTTCTTGATTTCAATTTCTCCTTTGTTTTTCAGTATTTTATATTTGGTATTTAATTGGGATTTTCAATTTATTCTTTTTCTAGCTTTTTCAGTTGTATGCCCAATTCATTGATCTCCTCTTTCTCTGTTTTATTCATGTAAGCATTCAGAGATATGAAACTTCCTTTAAGAACCACTTTCGCTGCATCCCTTAAGTGTTGCTATGTTGTCTCATTAATGTTATTCTCTTGAATGAAGTTATTGATTGTTTCTATGATTTGTTGTTTGACCCACTCATTCTTTAGGATTAGATTATTTAGTTTCCAATTAATTTATAGCCTATCTTTCCATGGCCCTTTGTCACATGTAGTTTTTATTGCATCATGATCTGAAGAGGAGGCATTTAATAGTTCTGCCTTTCTGCACTGGATTGTGAGTTTTTTATGCCCTAGTACGTAGTCAATTGTTGTGTATGTGCCATGTACCACTGACAAAAAGGTATGTTCCTTGCTATCCCTATTCAATTATCTCCAAAGGTCTATATTTACCTTATCTAAAATTCTATTGACCACCTCCTTGTTTATTTTGAGGTTAGATTCATCAAGTTCAGAGAGGGGGAGGTTGAGGTCCCCCTAGTATAGTTTCAATGTCTGCTTCTTCCTGTAACTATGTTAACTTCTCCTCTAAGGATTTGTATGCTATACCACTTGGTGCATATATGTTTAGTAATGATATTGCTTCATTGTCTATGGTGCCCTTTAGTGGGATTTTGTTTCCTTCCTTACCTCTTTTGATTGGATCTGTTTTGTTTTTCCTTTGTCTGAGATTAGGATTGCTAGCCCTGCTTTTTTTTGTTCACTTCACCTGAAGCATAATGTAGTCTCCTCCAGCCTTTTACCTTACCCTGTGTGTGATGAGGGTTTGGGGTGAGAGGTGCTCGACACCCCAAAGTACCGACACGCCGGGTCCTGCCGAAAGAATTCAACTCAAGCCTTCTCAGCCAAGGGAAAGGATAAAGTTTATTAAGAGTTAGCCAAATAAGCCTGCCCCAAGAGATCCCACCCCTTGCGCTGCCTGTAAGGAAAAAGGGCCAGACCCATCTGAGCTAGATTGGTTCTGACCAACCTCATGGAGGCAAGATGGAGATTATATACACAAAGGTTGTGGGAGGGATTGAGGGGTGGTCTGGGGTGATGGACATGACAGACAATAAAGGGCTAGGGTAACAGAGCTAGGGTATAGATATTTTGATCAGGATTAAGGATGGGAAACAGGATTAAGGGTGGGAAACAGCTGGACAATAGAGGACTGGGCAAGGTAGGCATTTGGGCTTAATGGTTATAGCCTCAGGCCAAGGCCAGTTCGAATGGGAAGATTCAAGGAGAGTTCAAGGGTTCAAGGGGTTCCCAGAGACTGTGCCCTCATCATTCCCCCCTCAAACAAATGGGACCCAAATTCTTTTGGGGTCAGGGACGAAGGTCTCAGCTTCTGGAATTGCTTCCTGCTGACAAGGGGCGTAGAGCTGGCTTGATGGGTCCAGTTCAAGGGGTGCACAGTCATCTGGAAGTTGATGGCTTGGAGACTGGAGGAGACAAACCTGGCAAGGAAGTTAAGCAGACAACAAAACAGACAGCACAGGAGTACAGAGAAAGGACAATATCCTTGGTGGGAATTAAAGATGACTATTTCGTACCTAGCTCTCCTAACCACTTGTTCTGCTTCGGGGTTCAGGAGTGTGTAGCACATCCAAATTAGGTCGGGGATATCTAAGAGCAAGGTTTGATGTTTGGTGAGCCTGTGGTTAGCCAGGCACTGGTGGCCCCCTGCTTCCAGGGTGCTCTGGCAAGGCAGAGCTTCTAGGGGCTGGTCTGCTAGAGGCTTAGAAGCTTCCTCAATTGGAATGGCTGTAGCAGCCAGAGAATTTAATTGTTTTGGAAAACAGGGGTCAGATTCTAAGGACTGGATTAGAATTTCCAATGCCTGTCCTCTCCTTCCTTCAGCAGAGTGAATGAAAGGTTTTTCTAGATTAGGTAAGGCTAATGCTGGAGTGGTGGTCAGTTTAGTTTTCAAAGTCCCAAAAGCTTGTGCTGGGTAGGGGCCCCACTCTAGAGGGAGTGAGTCAGGGCCTTGAGTGCCAATTAATGGTTGCAGTCCCTCCCAAGCCTTGGGCTTAATTGGATATTGAAGGCAATGGAGGGGAACTTTGGCTGGGGTGGCAGAAGTAGCTTGCCCAGGAATTCCCTGATCCCAAACAATTGGCTCAACCCTCTCCCACGCCTCTGGGGGAACATGGGGAGGTCTGGGAAACAGGGGGAAAAGGGAGTTATGAGGTTTAACTATAGAAAATTGGCTTCCCAATTTCACCATCAGGTCCCTTCCCCAAAAGGGGGCAGGGCCAGAGAAGGAGTGTTCAGACCACAGATCCTTGATGCCCATGACCTGATGGGTCGAGGGGCATGTGAGGCCAGAGCCACTAGTTAAAGCAAGAGAACATAGCCGTGATAAAGTGGGTAACCTTACCTTCTGCCTCGATTTTGCCCAGGGCTCCTCGAGAGAGGTGGAGAAAGTGGGAGCGCAGCCAAGCCCCAGGCTTTCCCCTCCTTCCGAGTCTTGAGAAGACTGGAGGACAGGGTGCTGGGAGGAGGCTCTACCACTTTTCCAGCCTTGGGGACATGCTGGGCATGGTCCTGGAGGCGTGGATCCTAGAGGCTTCTTCCAGGGGGGCGCCCTAGAGGGGCACTCCTTAGACCAGTGACCCTCCTTGTGACATCGAAAGCAGGTTTCCCCTTTGCCAAAGTTGCCAGAAGCACCCTCCGGCAATCTTCCTGGCCATGGCAGCTGCCAAATATTGGGCATGTTCTCTGTCTCTGGCTTTTTCCTCTGCCTGGACTAAGTCTCTATTATTGAACACTCCGAATGCTGTCTCCAGTAATTGGGCCTGAGGTGTTTGGGGTCCCATTGCCAATTTCTGCAGTTTCCTCCTAATATCTGGGGCAGACTGATTAATGAAATACATGTTAAGTATTGCCGCCCCTTCAATAGAATCAGGATCCAAATTTGTGTACTTCTTAATAGCTTCTACTAGCCGGGCTTGGAAAAGGACAAGGTTTTCTCTTTCTCTCTGAGTAATCTCCCTAATTTTTTGAAAATTTATTTGCTTTTGAAATGCAGTTCTTAGGCCTTCTAACAGGCAAATTTCCATATGGTCTCTCTTTTCTCTATCCTCACTCCTTTGATAATTCCATCCTGGGTCACTAGTTGGAACAGCAGCTGTTCCTGGGGGATAGTTTATGGGGTTATTGCTAGCCAAACTATCCCCAAATTTTTGAGCGTGTTCCCATATTCTCCTCTTCTCCTCAGTGGTACAACAGGTAGAGAAGAGGATATGCAAATCACACCAAGAAAGTTCAAATTGCAGGGACAGATCCCTAAAACCCTCAGTAAACTTAGTGGGATCTTCTGAATATCTCCCCAGTTTTTCTTTAATTTGAAGGAGATCTGAAATGGAGAATGGAACATGCACTCTCCTTGTCCCAGCAGGGGAGGCAGGCATTTCCCTCAGGGGAAAAAGCCTTGAAGGTGCTGTGGGACCTGGAGCTAGGGGAGAGATATAAGAAGTCCCGCTTCTGGTGAGGGAGGGGCTGGGAGCTGCCGACTGAGGTAGATTAGACTGCAAGGCCAGGGCATCTGTCTGGCGAGGGAGAAAATCAGCTAGTACCTGAGGAGGGGTAGGGGTCAGAGAGGGAGATACCAAAGAGACCCGAGTGGGAGCCACCTCAGAGAGAGGGCCCAGAGGAAGAGGTACTGCCATGGGGGCAGGGCCTGAGGCTGGAACCTGAGTAGGGATTGCCTTGGGGCCCATGGTGATAGATGTTGCTGGGCCTGCAGTAGAGGCAGGGCTTGGGGTCCCTTCGGCTGGAAATTCCTTCCTCCT
The DNA here is from genome assembly GCF_011100635.1 of Trichosurus vulpecula. NCBI lineage: Eukaryota > Metazoa > Chordata > Mammalia > Diprotodontia > Phalangeridae > Trichosurus > Trichosurus vulpecula. Next base: position 261,317,185 of record NC_050578.1, on the reverse strand, counting down.
TAGTAAAGGAGAAGTTAGGAGTAATTGTCGGGAGACAAACAAAATAAAACAAGAAAACAAAATATACAGAAGGTACCTGAAACTTTCCCAAATTCCCAGCGCCGAAACAATTGAAAGGATCTGGCACATGCTTCCGGATGGGGCATCCGTCCATGTCCTTCGACATGACCACTGGACCGAGAACCACCTGATAGCGTCAGGTTGAGTTGACCACGACAGCCTGGCTGTCTGACTCACTGAGACCACTGGACCGAGCTGTCCGAGTGGACCGAGAACCACCAGAGAGCGTCAGGTTGACCAGGACAGTGTGACTGTCCGACTCACTGAGACCACTGGACCAAGCTGTCCGACCCACCGAGAACCAGAGAGCGTCAGGTTGACCAGGACAGTGTGACTGTCCGACTCACTGAGACCACTGGACCAAGCTGTCCGACCCACCGAGAACCACCAGAGAGCGTCAGGTTGACCAGGACAGTGTGACTGTCCGACTCACTGAGACCACTGGACCAAGCTGTCCGACCCACCGAGAACCAGAGAGCGTCAGGTTGACCAGGACAGTGTGACTGTCCGACTCACTGAGACCACTGGACCAAGCTGTCCGACCCACCGAGAACCACCAGAGAGCGTCAGGTTGACCAGGACAGTGTGACTGTCCGACTCACTGAGACCACTGGACCAAGCTGTCCAACCCACTGGGACCTGCTGAGGTCAGGCCCGAGAAGCACATCCAAAATGTTTGGAGAGCGAGGAGGGAGATTGGGAGAGGGGGAGGCTCACATACCTTCAGTCTTGGCTGGAGAAGAACTTGAGATTAGCAGTGCTTCCCGGTTCAGGGAACCATAAATGATGAGGGTTTGGGGTGAGAGGTGCTCGACACCCCAAAGTACCGACACGCCGGGTCCTGCCGAAAGAATTCGACTCAAGCCTTCTCAGCCAAGGGAAAGGATAAAGTTTATTAAGAGTTAGCCAAATAAGCCTGCCCCAAGAGATCCCACCCCTTGCGCCGCCTGTAAGGAAAAAGGGCCAGACCCATCTGAGCTAGATTGGTTCTGACCAACCTCATGGAGGCAAGATGGAGATTATATACACAAAGGTTGTGGGAGGGATTGAGGGGTGGTCTGGGGTGATGGACATGACAGACAATAAAGGGCTAGGGTAACAGAGCTAGGGTATAGATATTTTGATCAGGATTAAGGATGGGAAACAGGATTAAGGGTGGGAAACAGCTGGACAATAGAGGACTGGGCAAGGTAGGCATTTGGGCTTAATGGTTATAGCCTCAGGCCAAGGCCAGTTCGAATGGGAAGATTCAAGGAGAGTTCAAGGGTTCAAGGGGTTCCCAGAGACTGTGCCCTCATCATGTGGATCTCCCTGTTTCACATGTGTTTCTTGTAAACAACATATTGATGGATTAGGGTTTTCAATAGATTCTGCTATCAGCCTCCATTTTATTGGAAATTTCATCCCATTCGCATTCACAGCTATGATTACTATTTGTGTCTTTCAATCCTGTTCCTACCCCCATTTATGCTGTTACTTCTCCCTTCCTGTCCTCAAAAGAGGTTTGCTTTTGACCACCACCTCCCTCAATTTCCCCTCCCTTCTCTCAGCACCCATCACTTTTCTTTCCCTTTTCCCTTATGTGATTCCAATCAATGCTTAAAGATCTTTCCTGATCATTTAATAGACCTCAGGTGGGGCTAAGGGAGGCTTCATTAGAGGCGGGCCCATGCTCTTTAGTTACTAAATGCTAAGCCCCAGGCTTATACCCTTTCCCTGATTGCGCATAAGGCCCTCAGGCCCTAAGAAGAGTGTATATACCCAGAAGGTAGCCATTAAGGTCAGAATTCAGCCCAAGGAGAAGAAGTAAGAACTCCAAGATGCCAAGATGGCAGAGCTGAGAACCTGCAGACTAACGTGCTACAGAATTCAGAGAATTGTGGAGAGATGAGAGAGAGTGCAGAGCAGAGAGTGGAGACCAGAGTACTGAGGTGAGAGAGAACATAGGCAAGCAGACAGTTGGGATTCACGAGAGTTTGCTCTTATTTAATAAAAAAAGGCCTCTTTCCCCCTTTTTCCCCACTGTTTACCTTTTTGTATATCTCTCTCGAGTCTTGTATTTGAAGATCAGATTTCCCACTGAGCTCTGGCTTTTTCATCAGGAAGGTCCGTGAGTCCCTTATTTCATTGAATATCCATTGAATGTCCAGGAAGGCGCCAGCAGCAGGGAAGGTTACAAGATGACTTGACTATTTGCTGTAATACCCTGTTATAACTTCCTTGTTACATTGAGGTGGACTTACTGGTTTTGGAATACAACTGCTGCTATGTCAAATTGGGGTTATTGATTCTGGAATTTGATGCTCTGGTGTCTGAAAAATGTTATACTTCCACTGCCTTCTACCTAGAGAATCTCTTATACTTTGCGATTCTGAACTATTCAGGCATATTCATGGTCATCTTCCAGGTCATGAATCTTGCCTTACTGATACACTCACTACTTTTTCCCTCCCTTCTATCTAGCCCCGCCCCCTTTTCTTTCCCCTCCTACTACCTATAGGTCAAGTTAGATTTCTCTACTTAACAGAGTATATTATTCCCTCCTTGAACCAAATCTGATGAGAGTAAAGGAAAATCAGTGCTCATCACCTTCCCTTCTTTCCCTCTACTATAATGTTTTTATGACTATTCATGTGGTTTGATTTATGCTTTTCTGCCTCCTCCTTTCTTCTTCTCCAATTGCAATCCCTTTGCAATGCTTAATTATTTTTTATCATTATATCAGTTAATTTATACCCACACCTTCTGTCTGTATATATCCCTTTTAAATGTCATAAATGTCTCAAGATTTACAACTATCATCCTGCCATATAGGGATGTAAACAGTTTGCTCTTATTTAATATAAAAAGGCCTCTTTCCCCCTTTTTCCCCCTGTTTACCTTTTTATATATCTTTCTTGAGTCTTGTATTTGAAGATCAAATTTCCCACTGAGCTCTGGCCTTTTCATCAGGAAGGTATATGAGTCCCTTATTTCATTGAATGTCCATCTCCTTGCCAGACAAATTACGCTTAATTTTGCTGGGTAGTTTATCCTTGGTTGGAGTCCAAGCTCCTTTGCCTTGCCAATCCCTCCAATCTTTTAATGTAGAAGCTACAAGGTCCTGTGTTATCCTTCCATGATATTTGAATTGTTTCCTTCTGGATGCTTGCAGTATTTTTCCTTGATCTGATAATTCTGAAATTTGGGTACAATATTCCTTAGAGTTTTCAATTTGGGATCTCTTTCAGGAGGTGATTCGTAGATTCTTTCAATGACTATTTGACCCTCTGGTTCTAGGATCTTAGAGCCATTTTCCTTAATGATTTATTGGAAGATATTGTCCAGGCTCTTTTTTGTCATGGCTTTCTGGTACACCAATAATTCTTAGATTATCTCTCCTGGATCTATTTTCCAGATCAGTTGTTTTTCCAATGAGATATTTTGTTTTCTTATATATTTTTTTCTTTCTTTAGATTTTGTTTGAGTGAATTTAATTCCTCATAGAGTCATTAGCTTCTACTTACCCAGTTCTATTTTTTTTTTAAATGTTATCTTCAGTTAGTTTCTGTACCTCCTTTTCCATTTGGTAAATGTTACTTTTCAAGGAGTTATTTTCTCCAGTTAGGTTTTGTACTTCCTTATCCATTGGGATAATTTTACTTTTTAAAGATATGTTCTCAGTAGTGATTTTTTTTCCCATTTTGTTCATTGTATTTTTAAAAGAATTGGTCAGTTTTTCTTCTAGTTCTCTAATTTGGATTTTAAAATCTTCCTTGAGCTCTTCCAAGAATGCTTTTTGGGCTTGAGACTAGTTCATATTCCCTTTTTTGGTTTCAGACATGGGTATAATGTAAATGCTGTCCTCTTCTGAATTTGCATTTTGATCTTCCCTGTCCCCATAGTAATATACTATGGTCTTTGATTTTCTAGTTTGCCTCTTTATTGTGACTGCCTTTTTCCTGAGTTTTAAACTGGATCTCTCCTTCAGGGGCACAAGAGTTTCTGTCTCAAACCTCTTGTGCTGGGTGCTGGGGGCCTGGTTACTGGCTTTGTGTGCTTTGCCTCTGCTTCTGTCAGCTAGAAGCTATACAGTGTGTTCCCTGTATAAGCAGGTGCTTCCCCAGGCAAAAATGCATATTTTCCAGAAGTGAAATGAATGAAATTTTCAACATTTTATTTAATTGTAATATTAACAAATAACATCTTCAATATGATTTCCATCATTTGTGATGCAAAGATTGATGTGCTTTGCAAGATGTATGTGAACCCAATGCAATAACTCCACATTGCCATCAATTTTAGCACATTCAGTCTTTATGCATCCAATCAAGTGTGTTGCATCTGTGATTTTCATTGAGTACACCTTCTCCTTTAGCACATCCCAGAAAAAGAAGTTGCTGAACATCATGGAGTCTGCAGTGAATCTGTTAATGAGATGTTAATGAGATTTCCTGTGTCCAGACTTTAGGGACACCACGTAGCTCTCTTGGTGCTGAGCTGGAGCTGGCTGGTGTGCACTGAGCAAGTCTTTCTGAATTTCCCCAGGGTTACACTGAAGCTCACAGCTTCAGTATGGAGGCAGAGTGGTCTGGCTGTTGGAAGTCTCCTCCTCCCTTACAGCTATGCTAGAGCCCTGGTAGGCTCAGCCACTGTTGGGCATCTGTCCATGCTTCTGTCTGCCAATTACCCTGGTTGTATGAAGGCAATCCTGGGGTTCTGGTGTTGGTGCTTGCCAGCTCCACACCCTGGGGCTTTAGATCTCCTGCTGGTCTGCTTATGTGGGACTTGCTGGACACCTCCTGTGCTGTCCTGATCCCCTTCAGCTATAGCAAAAGGGACCCTTCCTGTTGGTCTCCCTAGCCTCCCAAGCTAAAAGACTGCAGTACCCCCTTTGCTGGCTCCACTATTCCAGAATTTTTCCTGGGGCAATATTCTCTGGGTTTTTCAAGGTCAACAAGGGGGGATGAGAGCACTTAGAGTTTGTGTATGTGAGTGTATGTGTGTGTGTGTGTGTGTGTGTGTGTGTGTGCGTGTGTGTGTGTGTGTGTGAGTGAGTAGGTTTGTAGGAATACGTGTTTGTGAGTGTGAGTATGAGTATTTGTGTAGTGGAGATTGGGCCCATAATAGCGTGTGAGACAATAATCCCCAAAAATGAAATAACAATCAGAGGTTTCCCAAGGTAAAGACAGAGGCTTTATTTGCAAGTCTGAAGGAGAATTGGGCATCACCCACTCCAGAGAAACCTGGGGTGGGGAGGCAAGTTTCAGAGGATAGGCAGTCAGTTTATATACCTCTTAAAGGTCCCCCCCCCTCCCCAAAAGCCCCCTTACATAACAATTCTAAGAAGCCTCCAAAAGCCCCCCCTTACATAACAATCCTAAGAAGCCCCCAAAAGCCCCCCCTTCTGGACCTCCATCCCCATCCATGGGGGTTGTTGGCCTCACATTCTTGAAACAAAGAAAGATTCTTAATCTAATACCTTAACCTCAAACTAACAGACAGCAGCTACAGGTGTTATTCACCCTATGAGTATGCAGGATGTGGATATATGTGGTGTATGCACAAGTTTAAGCAGGGGGAAAAGGGAGAGTTTAATTCTTAAACTGAAAGATTTAGTTCAGGCATTATGGAAGCTAAATTATTAAATATCTTCTTTCCCTAAATGGGAGACTTTCATTCATCTCACTCAATAGGATAGCTGTTTTAAAGTGTTTAAAGAAATCTAACAAGGAAGAGAGATAAGGGGGAATTAAACTTCCTCTAAACTTCGTAAACAATCTATTGCCAAGGCCTGTCGATTTTCCCTTTGAAATATCTCTCATAGCAATGACTTTCTTTTGACACAGTCATACTTGTGGTGCAGGCCCTTATCACCTCACCCTCCACAATTTTCAATAGAAAAATTTCTGGTTCTGCATGCCACAAATCTCTCCCCACTCTGATGCATACTCAATCCATTTGCCACTTAATTTTCCCAAAATATGTCTGACCGTGTACCTCCACCCTCCAAATAAATAAATTTCAGTGGCTCCATGACATTCAAAGCACATCTTAACCTCCCCAACATCTCTGGTATTCTTATACCTTACAGCCTCCCCTCTTTCCATGTGAATTCTTAAATCTGATGACTTTGGCCTCTTTGCTGTTACTAGCATAACCCACTTCATCTCCTAACTCTGGGTTTTTTTCACTGGCTATCTCAAATGCTTAGAATTCTATCTTGCTTCATCTCCTCCTCCTGGCCTTCCTTGATTCCTTAGGGTCCTAACTTCTGCAAAGAGCTTTTCCTAATCCACCTTTATTCTAGTACCTATCCTCTAGTGACTAGTTCAAATTTACCGCATCAATATTTTTTTTATTCCTAGTTGTTTGCATGTTGTCTGCCCATTAACATATGAGCTCCTCAAAAGAGAGATTGTTTGTACCTTTCCTTGTATCTTTAGAACTTATGAACTTAGCACATAGTAGGTGTTTAGTATATAATTGACTATCCAGCTGACTATTTTGTCCACTGAGAGAGAACCAGAATTAATAGATGGAAGCCTCAAAAAGGAAAATGTACGTTTTAGGAAATGGAAAACTGACACCTTCTTAATTAGAGTATTCCAAAAAGGGCATAGGCTGTTTTAGTTGGTGGTGGTTTCCCTCCTTGTTAGCTTTCTGCAAGCAAAGGTACCACCTGTGAGGCATGCTAGGGTGAGGAGACAAATAAATCAATAAATTAACAAATGCTTAATAATTACCAGGTATATTTCAGGCATCATGGTTGCCTCTAGAGATAGTGTCCTTTTCAAAGACCAGAGAATAGCAGCATATCAGCATCCCCTATAGCAGAACCTGATAATCATTTAGTATCAATTTAGTAACTTCAATAAGGTCCAGACAGAGCCTGAACTAATAATCAAGTAAAAGAGGAGCCTGGATCTAAGCTTCTTTGTTCTCTGAGTTTACTCAGGGAATACCTCTCCCAATGTCTACAAGGCTAGATCTGGTGACTTAAGAATATTCTTTCCTCTGTCTATGGCCATCAAGGATGAGACCCTTAACCCGAGAAACTATCTTGAATAATGTGACTTTTTCTTATCTTAATATTTCATGGGCATATACTATGTTGTGGCATGTTAATGGTAAATTAAACACAGAGATACTGGGTTATAATTTCAATTGACACTTTGTCAACTCTCTTATTGTATTTGCAACGTATTCAATTAAGGAAAATCCTTTTACTTGTATCATGGTTAAACAAAAATGGAGATCATGAAATTGAGTAACACAAACATGCTGAGTTGAGACTAAAAATGTATTTAAACCTTCTCATTCTTTTGTTTAGACAGTCAGAACTTAAGCTCTGGTTCCTTGTACATATAAGTAAGCTAGCTCTGCTAGCTTTAAGGGAACAGACATCACGAATTTACATATCACCTAGCTTGTTTGCCTCCTTTAACCAAACTTTCAGGTTGACAAACCCCAGGATACTTTGAACTCAGCTCTAGAGAAAATCAAGTATGACATGTGCATCTTGAGAGGAAGAGGCTATGATAGTGGGGATAGGCTAGGGAGGAGCCCTACTGGGATGTAGCTACAAGGTAAGGGAAGCTGGCAATCTGGTAGTTTCCTGGTTTAATGAATTATTTGTGCTAATTACATATTAGGCTCCCTAGTTTCTACTGGGATGGAATTAAAATACAAGTTCTTTCAACAAGTATTGCAGCCCCAAGACAAAGCCACTCTTGCCTTGGCCTAGTTATTGTTCTGTATAGGATTTAGGGGAAAACAAACATCCTTGGAATATTAGCCTAGAAGATACATATTCTTATCTTGATAGCAAAGATTGCTCTCTCTAAGGATCACAAAAAAATAATTCACCACAGTTACTCTTTTTCTCTACAATTTGTGAATCAGGTTGACTAGGAAACACTAGAAAGGAACAGACTCAGAAGTTAAATGAACTAGTATTAATCAGCAGTTTGACTGCTTAGTATGAGACAATACCCAGTTGATAAGTGATCAAAGGAAACTATTAACAACCATGTGTTAGATTTCTGGAAAGGCAGAAAGATAGATATATCCACCCATACACACATACGTACATGTATAGATTATGGTTGTGTCCTTCATTCTTAAAGGGGAACATGACATCAGGAAGATGATTCCATTATTTGAAACTGAATTGGATTTGAGGGAGGGAGGGCTGTACCAAGTCCCCAGCCCCATTTTCTCCTCACGAACCATCTGGGTCCAGTGGCCAGATATATATCCGGACAACTAGAGATCATTCAGAATGTAGCTAAGGTCTTTCTGTGTTCTCATTTTGAATGAGGCAACCTCCATTCAGTGATTATACCTATTTAAGAAGGGAGTCAAGGGATGGCCCCTTTAGTCAAAACAACAGCAACCACCACAACAACAAAAACTGGGAGGGAAAGACCCTCAGGGTGATGGCCTAAAGAGAAACAATTACTATTTGCATTCACCCTGAGCCATCAGGCAACAAAAAATAACCATTATGAGGTGCCTGGGCAGGGACCTACTGATGGCCAATCAAAGATAAATAAGTAGATAGATATAGATATTGATAGATGACAGATTAGATTAGGCCAGCAAAACCTACTGCCACAGGCCCAGCAAAAGATGTTTTCCCCTACATTTTTAGTGAGCTGCCTAAATCCTTTGGCAGGTCAGCAGGTTGTATGGGTCTGGATTAGATAGATAAATAGATAAATGATAGATTAAAAATATAGATGATAGATTTGAGATGGATTTGAGATAGATACAGTTTAGATAGAAAGCCATAATCATTTCAGATCATCTGAGCCCCAATAAGGGTCAAAGCCTAAACTAATGAACCTGAAGAAGCACCTTTGGCCTAACAGCCATGTTTACTTTGTTTTCTGAGTGAACTCAAGATACCCCATCCTGTGTCAGGAACTGTGGCTGAGCAGGAACTTTCCTCTGTTAATGGCCACTGAGGATAGGGTGCCTTGACCCAGACACTCTCTTCAATAATGGGATTTTTCTTATGGACATATACTGTACTCTGTTATGTTAGTGATCGAAGAAACACAGATATCCTAGATTGTAATTTCAATTCACACTTTATCAACTGTCTTATCTTATTGTATTTACAATGTATTCAATTAAGAAAATTCCTTTCTCATGCTATGTTTAAACACATGTGGAGACGGTAAGTCTGAGTGACATAGACATCCTGAGTTGGGATTGCTCTAAATATATAAATGGTTTTCTCATGCTGTTCATCTCTCAATCAGAATCATTTTCTGGCTCCTATGTATTATATATATTCCATTAGCTTAAGAGAATAAGCAATATGAATTTATATATCACATAGCTTGTTTGCCTCTTTAACCAAACTTCCAGGTCAACAATAGCTAGTTAACTAGCTACCTAGCTAGATAAAATAGAACATTTATTAAACGCTTACTATGTGCCAGGCACTGTGCTAATGAATATGATATGAAAACGAATGCAAATGAAATGAATACATCTGAAATGTATACAAATGAAAGCAAAAAGAAAAACCATCCTCAAGAAGCTGAAATTCTAGTAGGGAAAAGACAACAACAACAAAACTAAAAGAGCCAAAAATGATACTCTGAGGTCCCCATGTGGGGACAGAGTATCTACAGAATGAAAATGTAGTGGGCACTTGAAGAGAGCATCATTGGAAAAAGGGTTTCCTCAAATAGTAGAGGTTCATGAATGAACTAATGCATGGCACAGAGTAGTGGTTTAATAAGTGTTGATTCACTGATGGAGTAAGATTGTTCCTGATCACTAACAAGTGATAACAGTTCTGAGGCTTCACATGACACTCAGCTAATTGGGAAAATTTTAAAAAAAGATGAAAGAGTAGCTACATAAAAAGAGGGGAAAATATACAAGTGGAGGAATTTTAAATTTTGGAAAACCACTTGGATTTATACATATACTCTTCCCTTCCTGTACTCTCTGCCTTTTCACTCATTTCCTGGCCCTCATTAACATATCGAGGTACCAAGAGGTTGGGTCTGGCCAGTGAGGATTTCAGACTGCTCATATTACTTTTATAAAGAAGGCAAAAAATATAAAGACAACAACATATAAGGGCAAAACAATGTGGATCGATGTAAGCAATCATGACTATATGGGATTAGTGCTGCCCTTACAGTATCATAGGGAGATGGGATTAGTGGGCATGGGCAAGGGTATTTCCATCCTACCACCACCTCCTGCAGGCTAGCTGGGAACATACTGAAGTCTAAACAAGGTTTAAACATGGGATCACTCTGATTAACTCTGCAAAAGGGGCTTACTTAGCACGCAAGAACTGATAAATTGACAAAACTATTGAAGCATTTTGATCTTTCCTCTTCATTTGAATGGTTTGATTGTTGGACATATTTTATTGAAAGACCACAGTCACTTTTGTAATCCAGAGTTTCCTCATGGCACTTTTAACCTCTGTATTACTAAGCGAGTAAATCAAGGGGTTTAACATAGGAGTAATCAGAGTAAAACTTAGAGCCACAACTTTATCTATAGGAAAAGTGACTACTGGCCTCACGTACAGGAATATACTAGGAACAAAAAACAAGACCACCACTGTGAAGTGAGAGCTGCAGGTAGAAAGGGCCTTTCTCCTTCCCTCTGAACTAACACCCTTCAGGGAAGAGAGGATGACAACATAGGAGACAGTTAGTATGAGAAAGATTGACAGGCACATTACTCCACTGTTAGCTATGACTAAAAGGCCAAGAACTTGGGTGTCCATGCAGGCCAGTTTCAGCAATGGGAACAAGTCATACATGAAGTGATCAATAACATTAGGACCACAGAAGGGAAGATGGACCATGAAGAGGACCTGTATGGTGGCATGTATGGAGCCCCCCATCCAGGCTGCTGCCACCAGCAAGTGGCAAACACGGGGATTCATGATTGTCATATAGTGCAGGGGTTTGCAGATGGCCACATAGCGATCATAAGCCATGACCACAAGGAGGATGATTCCAACACCACCAAAAAAATGATCTGCAAAGAGCTGAGTCAAACAGCCTTCCTGGGAGATGGTTATTTTCTCATACAGTAAATCTACCACCATCTTAGGAATAATGACTGAAGAGAAGATAGTGTCCACTATGGATAAGAAGGTTAGAAAAAAGTACATGGGTGATCTCAAAGTTTGGCTGGCAGTCAAGGTCACGACTATGAGTGTGTTTCCTACAATTGTGATCACATACATGATTAAAAAAATGACAAAGAAAATTTTTTGAAGCTCTGGACTTTGTGTGAGGCTTAGCAGAATGAATTCAGTTACATTGTTTTTCTGGTCCATTTTGGTCAATCCTCTGCCAGATTACTGATTTTCACAGGTTTGATTTTTTTTTCCTTTTCATTTCTTCCTCTAATGAGACCTTGTCTATACGTCACCTAAAAAAATTCATTTATTTTTATTCCAAATTCAGTCAATCATGAATCTTCTCAATGAAACTGCTTATTCTGTTAGAGATGAGATTTTTACAGCATGGAACATCTTCAGAGCTAAGGAGTGTCATTCATCCTGGAGGTGATCGGTGATAGTAAATTCCTTCCATATAACTAGTTTGCTTGTAACTGAAGGAAGGGAAAAATGAGTCAACATCATGGTTATTGATGATCAAATCCAACAGAATAATGTAACTCCTAGTTATGTTGTAAGCACATATTTCAAAATTTAGATGTAATTGTAGATAAGGTTAATAAATAAGGTGTCTTTTAAGTCAAATGGGAAGGGAGAGTCTAAAGCTTGAATGAAATAAATGAGTAGGTAGAATAATAATCTGCGAGTCAGGAAAACTTCTTTCATGCCCTGCTTCTGTCTACAGGACTCTGGGCAAATCACTTAGTTTATAATTACCTAGTGATCTCTGTAAGTCCAGGAACTGCAAAGCACTGGATTAACTCTAGTGAGACCTTCCTTCTTATGAAATTCTTGAATCCAGTGAAATCACATATCTGGTTAAAAAGAAAGAAGTTCAGTGAGTATGAGTAATAATAACTGATACTTTAAAGTTTACAAAATGTTTCACCAGCAATGCATTATTTAAACTTCGAAATAATTCTACAAGGTAAATACTAGAGACATCATTCCCATTTTACTGATGAAGAAAATGAGACCCAGAGAGGTTAAATGGTTTTCCCTTGCTCACCCAGCTGGTAAGTGCCAGAGGCAGAATTCAAACACAAGAGTCCTGGCTCCAAACTAACTTTAGTCTTTATGCCCTGGTGAATAGTGGAAGGGAATGGGGTGTCTTTTGAAGGAAGGTTATACAGTGAGAAGAAAAAAAATGTTAGACCTGAGGCACATTTTTTTAATAAAGGGTGGGGAACTTAAATGGTAGAGACATCATAAGGACCTGCTCCCCAAAAGAATGTTAAACCTTAATTACATATGATAGTCATTTAACCATAACTCAGAGGGTCAATGCTCGTTTCATCATAAAATCCTAGGTTCACAGGCAAAAGGTAACTCAGAAGTCATCTAGGCTAGCCCCATCGTTGTAGAGATGAGGAACACAAGGGCCTCACCCAAGCTCATGCAAATAGCTAGCTCTATGTTGGGTTTCACACTCAAGTTGTCTGATGCTAAGACCATCAGGGTGATGGAAAAGTGGAAACTTTCAAATGGATATGTACAAATTTCATTATTCCATATGACTACACTGCTATATGAAATAAGGGACAGTTATATCCTCAAAATTTATTTTCTATTTGAAACCTTCCTCTCATCTCAACTTTCCTGTTACTCTCTAGAGTTACCTCATGCTCAGTCACCTAAGCTCTCAACCTTCTTGTTATTCTCAACTCCTTACTCCAAATCACCTCACATTGTTGGTTACTTGTCATATCTTCTCTTCTACCTTCACAACCACTTCTAGATACTTCTCCTCCTTTAAACCCACATATCCATCATATACCTGGTCTCATTACCTCTGCCCTCATCTATTACAACAACTTTCTGGTTAATCTTCCTGCTTGAAGTCTCATCCTACTCCCTTACATATATCAGTCTGCTGCCAAACTGATCTTCCTACAGTGCAGGTCTAATGCCATAAAATACCCCTCTCTGTACTTCCCATTCTCCTACACACACAAACACACCAAGGGAAACTCTCATTCTTACCTCTTACTTTTAAGACCAGATATATTTAACGTTTAACTAATTTCTTAACCTTGATCCTGCCTTTCAATTCTTCTAATTCTTTCCATTCACTTTACTAATCAGGTCTAATGCCCTACTTGCTGATTTCAAACATACCATCATACCATTCCATCTTGCAATTCTGGGCCTTTACAGTGGTGGTCCTTCCCATATGGGTTTTTTCCTCTCTTCACCTCCATCTCTTAGTTTTCCTTATATTCTAGATAGCTTGAATTCCAAATTCTGTAAAAGGCCTTCCTATATTCCCCTGCAACAAGTGTGTGTGTACATATATATATATATATATGTATGTATATATATATATACACACATGTATTTAATATATTATTTCCTTATATAATTTATTATATTTATATGTATTCACATAATTACATACACATATGCACACATTGTATGCTGGCAACATGCAACCTAGTCTTGCTCATGTAAGGTTTTTGTTGTTGTTGTTTTTTTTTCTCTGTTTGTTTTTGTATTCTGATGGCAAATAAATATATGAGACCAGAGGAGAAAAGTCCCAGGTAATAATTTTCTCCAGGGTGTTTTGTTACACTTATCCTAACTTTTATGCCAGCCTGACTCCTTTTCCTCATTACCTCCTCTCCTCTACTGCACTTTTCTCCCTCGCTCCCTTCCTTCCTCCATCCTTCCCTTGCTTCCTTCCCTCCTTCCTTTCTTCTTTACCTTCTTCCTTCCTTCCTTGGTTTGTTCTTTTATTTCTTCACGATAATTTTAGTTCTCTTCCTTCCAATTCCATCCCTTTAGTTAGTCAATTCTATAGTCCTCTATTCTAGAGTAATTTCTGCTTTTCTGAAATTGATATTCACGTTTCATAATTCATTCATTCATAATCCACTCCTGGATTATGGCCACCACCTTCTTTCTCATGCCTTCTACATACATTATTAAAAAGGCCTGGAAGAAGTCACTGAGTCCCCTCCACTTATGTCATTTGATATTTTGGAGGTATTTACTGTTGAAAGTCATTTTATGAATGCTGTTCCAATTAAATTCCAATGTTCAGATGTGTTTCTTCTTAAAAACAATAATAGATAAAATTTAGATAGTGATTTCATGGTTGTAAGGCACTTCACATGTTACCTCATTTGATTCTTATAAGTATCCCCAGTGTAAAGATGAAGAAACTGAGGTTAAATAAATATAAATAATTTGTTCAGGGTTACATAACTTGTACATATTTTAGTCAGGAATAAAAACAAGTTTTCCTGACTCTGAAGCTTGTACTTTATCCACTAAACCATGTAGCCATCATAAATCTCTAACACTCCCTTTCTCCGAAGATAAGTTCACTTTATTGAGAGAATTAAAACATATATCTACTCAATGTGCTTTATTCTCTCCTACTTTCCTCTCATTTCTTGGAAGACTTGGATCTTTTACTTTCCAAGAACAATACCTCTCTACCTGTGGATTGATCTCAACCTCTCCTGTATCATAGAGAAGCTTGAAATGGAAATTAACTTCTTTAATTTTCAGGGACTTCCTAGTCACTGATTCCTTCTCTGATGTTTTCCTCCATTTCCAGCTCTCTCATCTTTAAAAATAATTTCACTTGATTCTCCCCTTAATCTATCTCAATTTCTCAGTCTTTACTTCCCCTTCCTTTATCAGACAATCTCCTATGCAAAACTATCACCATTTGCTGTCTGATTTTTTTTTCTCCTCTCACTTCACAATCCATGGTAATCTGGATTCTTACCAGATAAGTCATCTAAATTCACATGCTGAGTGACAAAGGATCTCTTAATTGGTGATCTTTTTTTTTAAGTTTTCCTAATCCTTAGCTTACATCATATGGGATTATTAAATTAATTTATGTCTCATAATTTAACATACATCATACATAACTCTCAGTGACATTTGCCAGTAATGATTCCCCATCTTCTGGATAGCCTCTCCATCTTGGGTCTTTGGTGATATTATTCTCATGATTCTACTTCTAGTTGCCAGCCACTCTTGAGCCCCATTTGATTGAATGTAATTATTGTCCTACAGCCTGTCTATGTCACCAAAAAATCTCTTGTTTATACTTTTTACTTATTTTTTTTGTTATACTCATTCTTAGTAATATCAGATTCCACATGTTAAATTATCTCTATGTAGATTACTCCTGAAAAATACATATATACACAAATATACATGCATATATAGATGGGTATATATTTATCTGAATCTATATAAATCTAGATATACATACATATATACATGTAAATATGTAACCAAAATAATTGTGTGTTTCCACCTTTGGTCTATCTCTTAAGTTTGGAGTTCACAAGTGGATATTTAAAGCTGGACGTCACATAGACCCCTCAGAACCAATTCATACAAAAAGAACTCCTCTGTCCCTCTTCATTACTTCTTGGTGGCATCTCCTTCCCTCTAATCTCTCAGGTTTACAGCCTTAAGTAATATTTCAGTCAATAAAACATTACTGATAAATTATTAAATCCTATCTGTTCTAATACCCCAAATACTTGGATCCAACCTGTCTTTCTGTTCAATAGCCACTGAAGTAGTTTCCACATAGACCCTTGTCATCTTTTACCTGCTTTATTGACACACCCTCCTAATTGATTTAGGGGCAGCTAGATGACTCGGTGGATAGTATCCTGTGCCTGGAGTCAGAAAGACTCATCAGATTTTGTTCGAATCTGGCATCAGACACTTACCAGCAGTGTGACCCTGGGAAAGTCATTACGCATTGTTTGCCTCAGTTTTATCATCTGTAAAATGAGCTAGAGAAGGAAATGTTAAACCACTCTAGGATCTTTGCCTAGAAAACTGATATGACTGGAATGTCAGAACAACGACAATAACCTTACAACTGGTCTACTTCCAGTTTCTCCCCTCTACAATTCATTCCCCTTCACTTTGCTAGCAAATTCATATTTCTGTACTAAAGATCACAGTGACATTCCATGCAATGCCCTTACTCCAGAATCCCCAATGAACTTCAGAATGTCAAATGTCTCCTCACCTTAAGATACAGTACAAAGTCCTTTTTTAAGCATTCAAAGCACTTGAAAATGTCTCCATCCTGCCTTTCTAGTAGGTTTACCCATTATTTTCAATCATTTGCTCTATAACCCAGCCACACTGGCCCACTGACAAATCACATCCAGCCTATACAAGGACCAGTCAAGACATCCTATTTCTAACTCTTATGCTTTGCACTGTCTCTTCTTCATGCCAGAAATGCATAATTATTTTATAATCCATAATTTACTTGAAAACTAAGCTTGAGATACTCTTTCTCAGAAGTCTCTTCTGATACTCCAGTTTTCTAATATCCCATCCCCTTCAAGACAATCTATAACTTGTATTTATGGAAGTATCTCTGTACCCTTGGTTTTCTCACTTATTCCTTTGAATCATTCTCCTCAGAAATAAATAGTAGAAGGAGAGACACCAGACCCGTTTTTTCTGGTTTATTCATTTCAAAATCCAGTGCCCAGCTTTGTAATAGTGGAGGTTTTCTTTAAGGTAGGGAATATTTCGTATGTACTTCATATATTCAGTGTCTATAAAATGCCTTTCGTTTAAATTCTCAATGAATGTTTAACGAATGAATGAAATAATATTTCAGAGGCAATATAATAGTACTGGACTTTGAATGAGAAAGACCATAGATTCTATCCTAACTCTAATGCTTAGTGGCTATGTGACATCAGGCAAATCATTTAATTTCTCTATCTCAAGCAATGTTCTAGGATTTATTTGATTTTAGATACCTGGTGTTATGCGGTTGCTGGAGGGATTTCCAATACTGGAATATTTTTTTTCTGAAAAAATTGCTCAAACTTAATATTAATATTTATTATACTCATTGTTTATATGATATACAGACAGTTATTACTATACCAGTTACTAAGTATGGATTTAGGAAAATCACATGATATTTCTTTACAAAATGTGTATAAGTGAGGGAATATAAAAAGGTACAAAGTTCCCAAAATTTATTTTAAAACTTGTAAAGATTGACAATAAGATGAATCTCAATAAGCAATGTGTACGAGATTGTACATTATCGTGTGCTTTGAAGAAAACTAGACAAACCTGGAGGCAGAGGTGAGGGAGACACCAGCAGATCCACAGAATCCCAGAATTTCAGAGAAGGAAGGACCGCAACATCCTTGTAGTCAAACCTATATCCTTAAAGGATCCTCACTGTTACATATATGACAAAGGAATATCTAGCCTCTGTATATAGAACCCTGAGGAGAACTACTGCTCTTCCTCCTCCTGCTCCTGCTTCTCCTCTTTCTCCTTTTCTTCCTCTTCCTCTTTTTCCTCTACTCTTCCTCCTCCTCTTCTTCCTACTCTTCTTCCTCCTCCTTCTCCTCCTCCTTCCCTTCCTCCTCCACCACCACCAACATTGCTACTACTCATAATATACTCATAATGATGAGTGCAATAAGTATTACTACCATACTACTACCACTAGTAACACAATCACTCACTCATCACTATTCTGGTTCCACTAATATGATTATGTTAGAATTTATGAAAATCCTCCTTAAATCTTTGTGTCTAGAACCAAACACAATGCTATAGATGATGTATGACAAGGTTCAAATATTGTGTATCTATCCTTTGCCTCTTCTTAGAAGCCACATTTCTCTTGAGCCACCCTAAGATTTCATTAGCTTTTTTATAGTTATGGCTATGACATATGGTTGCTATATTGAGCTTATAGTTTATTAAAATTTGTAGATTTCTTTAAAGGAAAACTACACATCTAACTATGCCTCTTTCTTGATACATTTATAAGGTGATTTTAGTATAATATCACCCAAAGGCAAGACTTTGACTTTTGGACTCAGGACTATTGAATTTGATCTTGTTAAATTGAGACTAATGCCCTAGACTGTCTAGATAGTTTTGAATCCTTACTCTGTAATCCTCTCACTATGCTAACTATTCTTCTAACCCTTGTTTAATCTGAAATATGTTAAATAGCACAGGTCCAAACACAGATCCCTGGAGAAACCTTCTGGTTCCTAATACCAGGATCAAACCACTCATGAATCCATCTGATTGTATTATCATTGATCTCCCCAAGAATAAAAAGAGATAATTGATCAAAAATTTTGCTAAAGTCAAGATTTACTAGATATACTTTATTTTCAATCTTCCCCTCATCTACACATTTAAGAATCCCATGAAAATAATAGAAACTAAAAGTTTTACCATATGTCTCATTCAATTGAACTGTAGAATGTCTGACTTGCTTTCCATCTCAGTCTCTTATCTAATTGTATAGACAATGTGGTAGATTGAAATTTATGTTGGATTTAGAATCAAAAGTCTTGCTCCATGTTTTCAAGCTTATAAGCAGCAAATATATCGATTTAAGGAAAGCCACTTGGCATCTTTGGGTTTTAGTATCCTCATCCATAACACATGGGGATGCACTAGATATCCTCTACGTACATTACCATTACAAAATTGATGATGCTACAGGATAAAATTGAAAAAGTAATGGCATTTTCAATCAGGCATTAAAAGACCCATTAGCATTGGGATTTTTCAGTGCAACCCCTTAGCAACTCCTTTGTTATTGGGTGGTATTCATTTGTTACATATATATATATATATATATATATATATATATATATATATATATATATATATATATGATTGCAGGGGAAATTGATAACTAACAAAAAGAATGAACAATCCATAGGAGAGAAAAGACTGAGGGAACCGATAAATTACGTGGTCATGTGAAGCCTTGGTTATGAAACTCTATACCTAAGAAATCCTCGTTGCGCTCTCCTAAGCTATATGATCAAATAGAAATTGGTCTCTTTCCACACGCGTAAGTGTTGTTTCTTTTCCTATCTCTATGACCAGAACTTGCCAGAAAGTGTGTAGCAGTTACTCTCTAGGGCTCACAGTGCTTTTCTCTGGATAAGATTGACCATTCATTATGTTTTACAGTGGATTAGAAGTCAAAATCCCCACCTATTTTACTTTCTATTATTTTGACTTTAGACAAATCACTTGATTTCCTAGAACTTCAGTTCCTTACCAGGGAGGGGGTTCAATTGGAAGATGCATCTTTCCCTTCTTGCTGTTCTGCCCAACTTACCTGTTGTAGGATTTAATAAAACCGGTGCTTCTCTAGACGAAGAGTGAGAATTGAAAAGACTGCTATTGAAACTCAAATACCTTATGTAAAACCCCACCTTGTACTTCTCAGAAGGATTTGAATTATCATACACCATTTGGAAATTGAAAAAGAAAATTTCAAGATTTTCTGAAATAATTTATATGCTTTTCAATGGAGTGTGTAATACATCAAAATTTAGCTTCATAAGGGACCTCTTTTCTCAAAAACAAGCAGTTTAAACAATGTTCATCTTGTGATGAAGGTGGAATTTCAGGGGCATCCAATAACTACCTTTTGGACAACAATATCATTAAATACTGTTTCATTATTGCAATGGTGTCCCATTGAGGATATGTCTCCAGAGACTAGGGAACTAATCAGCATAACAGTGATTTCACTTTTTCAGTGTGAGTTGGGGGAAGAACATCAGTGGAGTCAGGTTAAGTGGTAATGGTAAGAGTAAAATCGGTCCATAATTTCCACAGGGAATTGGTTATATCACCAAGGAAGGGAGTTGAATAAAATGTAGCAGCACCCATAAAATAGTAATGCAATAAATGAACACCTACTGGTTTTGGAGAATAAAATAGTAAATATGTTCCAATGGCAGAGGAGATCTTTGCTGCCCCAGCAGAATCTGATCCCCACTGGAGAAATCCTGCAGTCAAGGAACCACAAACATAGAAGTCCATAGGGATGACTTTAAACTTCTCTTTGGTTAATGTGTTCATAACATACAGAAAACAATCCCTAAAGATTTCTATGCTTTGCAGTTATATACCAAAAATACTTCTGAATTTGCAGTCAGAAAGTTTAGTTAGAAAACCCGGCCCTTCTGTTTATACCCTGTTTAACTTGTTTTGATCAACTCATCTCTGTGGATCCAACTATTCTTATTTATAAAATAAGAGAAAATGCTTATAATGGATGGATGATCTCTAATGTCCTTATAATTCTAAATCCTGTGGAATTCCATCACCTTTATCTGAACAATAACTTAGAATGCCAAGTTATAAGAAACTGAGCATTTTGTTTTTCAATTCAACTTTTCTTACATAAAGGCGGTGTAGATCTGTTAACTAATTTGAAAGGTGTAAAGAGATCTTGTAACCCCTATAAAGCTCTTACAACCACACACCATAAAATCCTCCAAATAAATATTATTATTATTATTTTAAATAATAATAACAACAATTGAAAGTAATGTTATGAACACATTAACAAAAGAGAAGTTTAGAATTATCCCTTTGGAATTCAGTGTTTGTGGTTCCTTGGTTTCAAATAGACTTTTCCAGTGGGGGTCACACTCTGCTGAAGTAGCAAGGATCTCCTCTGCCAGTGGAACATGTCCCACGTAATATTATGCAAAACCAGTAGGGACTGGCTGAGTTTACTATACTACTTGGTGCTTTATCATCATCACCATTTTTAGTATTTATAATAACAATAACAAATTAGCTTTTGTAACCTTCCAGCCACTTTGTAAAGTGCTTTTCTAATATCATCTAATTTGATTCTCACCACTATGGAGTGGTGGTAGGACTAGTTATTATCTTCATTTTACAGGTAAAGAAACCAAGGTAAACAGAGGTTAAGTGAATTCCCTAAGGTCACACAGCTATGAAGTTTCTGAGGACTTATTTGTATTGAAGTCTTCTGGACTCCAGTCTTGGTGCTCTGTCAATTATTTGTATTTCCTCTGATTAAATCTTAATATGTTGAATTAATTAAAAATTTTAAAAAGTATGGATGTCTGAATGTGTTGGGTACCTAAAATCTGTGTGAGTTTTGGCAATTCAATTCTGTTCTCTCAGTCTCCATAGCATCAGGTATAAATTGGGGGGAAATACTTACAGAAATTATTTGAAAATTTTTTTGTAAGGAAATTACTTTGACTTAATTGCAAACTCATTGGATGAACCACTTATATGATATGGAATAGTAAGAATATAGAGATTTTAGCTAACTTTCTATGGGAACTTTGTTTAAATTATAGCTTTAAAAGATTTCATCACTATGAAAATTTTGGAGCGGTAACATAAGCCAATGATGTAATTGGATTTGGATAATGAGGAAATTTGTTTTTAAGTTCTTCAGTTCATCCAAAGCACTACTTATAAACATAAATTTACTCCTGGGGATGCTATTCAGTAATAAAAATCGTGGATCATTATGATTGCAGAATACTTAAAATTGAATGTCACTTAAAGGAAATTGGAAAAAAAATAATACAAAGAATGTGACTAGTAGGAAATAACCAAAAAATGTTCTGTGTAAAATTATCCTCATAAAAATGTATCATCCAAGAAACAGATGACTAAAAAGGAGGCGGGCCTTTAAAATACTAAGAGCTTTAATATTGACCTACTCTCCTCTGAATATTAAAAAACCTTGAGGAAAACTGTTACCAGATTTGGGATGGCTTCTCTAGAATGTTTCTGATAGGATATGGACACACATCTCACACATACTTATTTAATTTGGATGCAACCCAAACAGGATGGGAGAGCATGTACATTGAATGACATATTGATTTTAAAATGAATTCAAAGATTCAGCTTTATCTGATTTCAAAAGAAAAATTAAATAGGAATAAATCGTTCAATAAGAATTTTGAGCAACTTCTATATACCAGGCACTGGTACGTAGCTGGGACAGTTGTACCCTCCATAGGCTTATATTCTAACTGGTGCAACTGGCACATCCTCAGATAAATAACTTATCTCATTCCTACAATTCAACGAACATTTGTTGAGTATTTACTTTGTGCAAGGAAATTGACTTGGCATGGCATACATAAAGGCAAAGATGAGAAATCATTCCTGCTTTCAAGGAGCATACATTCTACTCTAAAGGACATTATTCTTCTAAAGATGATAGATAAGAAATAGAAATAGAAAGCTGAATAGATATTTTTTATAATCATAGATGTAGAAATACATGTTGATTTAGATAGATGATGAAGATATGAATTAAATTAATAAAATGATTATTAATTATACCAGGCCTAGCCAGAGGAGGAGCATGAAAAGTGTATGGAGGATGAGTTATGATTGTTAAGTAAATTGCTCGAAAAAAGCTAGGTAGAGAGACAAAGGATTCAAATAAAAATTCTCTGAATAAAATAAAGACTTCTTTCCTCTCTACTTTGTTTTCTTTTCAAGAGAGAGCAGGATTTGTATTTTTCACATTGCAAGCACTTTGGGTCTTGGCTTCTAACATGGTCAAAAAAAATAAATAAATAATAATGTAATAATAAAGTAATAAAATAAATAATTTCTAATTATAATGTAAATAATTTTTTTAATTTAAATTTATTTATTTAACATATTTAGGTTTCAGCATTGATTTTCACAAGAGTTTGAATTACAAATTCTCTCCCCATTTCTACCCTCCCCCACTCCAAGATAGCATATATTCTGGTTGCCCTGTTCCCCAGTCAGCCCTCCCCTCTATTATCCCACTTCCCTCCCATCCCCTTTTCCCTTCCTTTTTTGTAGGGCAAGATAAATTTCTATGCCCCATTGCCTGTGTATCTTATTTTCTAGTTGCATGCAAAAACTTTTTTTTTGTTTTTGAACGCCTGTTTTTAAAACTTTGAGTTCCAAATTCTCTCCCCTCTTCCCTTCTCACCCACCCTCCCTAAGAAGTCAAGCAATTCAACATAGGCCACACGTGTAACATTATGTATAACCCTTCCACAATACTCATGTTGTGAAAGACTAACTATATTTTACTCCTTCCCAACCCATCCCCCTTTATTGAATTTTCTCCCTTGACCCTGTCCCCTTTCGAAAGTGTTAGTTTTGGATTACCTCCACCCCCATCTTCCCTCCCCTCCATCATCCCCCGCCTTTTTTATCTTCCTCCCTCTTCTTTCCTGTGGGGTAGGATACCCAATTGGTATGTATGGTATTCCCTCCTCAGGCCAGATCTGATGAGAGCAAGGTTCACTCATTCCCCCCTCATCTGCCCTCTCCCCTCCTCCCACAGAACTGCTTCCTCTTGCCCCCTTTATGTGAGATAACCCACCCCATTCTATCTCTCCCTATCTCCCTCTCTCAGCATGTTCCTCTCTCATCCCTTAATTTGATTTTATTTCTTTTAGATATCTTCCCTTCATCTTCAACTCACCCTGTGTCTGCTCTCTCTCTCTCTTTTATATATCTATATATATCTATATCTATATCTATATATATCTATATCTATATATATCTATATCTATATGTATCTATATCTATATATACACACATATACATATATATACACATATACACACAGATATATACATACATACACATTCACTTATATACATAAACATATATACACACACACACACATACGTATATATACACATATACACACAGATATATACATACATACACATTCACTTATATACATAAACATACATATATATATATATATATATATATATATATATGTATATATATACATATTCCCTTCAGCTACCCTAATACTGAGGTCTCATGAATCATACATGTCATCTTTCCATGTAGGAATGTAAACAAAATAGTTCAACTTTAGTAAGTCCCTTGCAATTTCTGTTTCTTGATTACCTTTTTATGCTTCTCTTGATTCTTGTGTTTGAAAGTCAAATTTTCTATTCAGTTCTGGTCTTTTCACTGAGAAAGCTCGAAAGTCCTCTATTTTATTGAAAATCCATATTTTGCCTTGGAGCATGATACTCAGTTTTGCTGGGTAGGTGATTCTAGGTTTTAATCCTAGCTCCATTGACCTCCGGAATATCGTATTCCAAGCCCTTCGATCTCTTAATGTAGAAGCTGCCAGATTTTGGGTTATTCTGATTGGGTTTCCACAATACTCAAATTGTTTCTTTCTGGCTGCTTGCAGTATTTTCTTCTTGATCTGGGAGCTCTGGAATTTGGCGACAATATTCCTGGGAGATTTCTTTTTGGGATCTATTTGAGGAGGCGATCGATGGATTCTTTCAATTTCTATTTTGCCCTGTGGCTCTAGAATATCAGGGCAGTTCTCCTTGATCATTTCTTGAAAGATGATATTTAGGCTCTTTTTTTGATTATGGCTTTCAAGTAGTCCAATAATTTTTAAATTCTCTCTCCTAGATCTATTTTCCAGGTCAGTGGTTTTTCCAATGAGATATTTCATATTGTCTTCCATTTTTTCATTCCTTTAGTTCTGTTTTATAATATCTTGATTTCTCATAAAGTCACTAGCTTCCACTTGCTCCAGTCTAATTGTTAAGGTAGTATTTTCTTCAGTGGTCTTTTGGACCTCCTTTTCCATTTGGCTAATTCTGCCTTTCAAGGCATTCTTCTCCTCATTGGCTTTTTGGAGCTCTTTTGCCATTTGAGTTAGTCTATTTTTTAAGGTGTTGTTTTCTTCAGTGTATTTTTCAGCATTTTTTTGGGTCTCCTTTAGCAAGTCATTTACTTGTTTTTCATGGTTTTCTCTCATCCTTCTCATTTCTCTTCCCAATTTTTTCCTCTACTTCTCTAACTTGCTTTTCCAAATCCTTTTTGAGCTCTTCCATGGCCTGGGATCAGTTCATGTTTTTCTTGGAGGTTTCTGTTGTAGGCTCTTTGACTTTGTTAACTTCTGTCTGTATGTTTTGGTCTTCTTTGTCGCCAAAGAAAGAATGCAAAGTCTGAGACATGTTTTCGCTGCCTAGCCATATTCCCAACCAACTAACTTGACCCTTGAGTTTTTCAGTGGGGTATGACTGCTTGTAGACTAAACAGTTCTGTGTTCCACATTTGGGGGGCAGGTGCCAGCTCTGTTACACCAGCACTACTCCTTCCCCAAGAACCCCCAACCCGGACTGGGCTTAGGTCTTCAGCAGGCTGTGTACTCCTGCTCTGATCCGCCACTTAATTCCTCCCACCAGGTGGGCCTGGGGCCAGAAGCAGCAGCAACTGTAGCTGCCCCACCTCCACTGCCCCCTGGGGCTGGAAGCCAAACCACGAACTCCTTCCACTCCCGCAGCTTTTCGCACTAACCTTCTCAGCTGTCTTTGGTGTTTGTGGATTGAGAAGTCTGGTAACTACCGCAGCTCACTGATTCAGGGTGCTAGGGCCCCGTCCGCCCGGCTCCTGGTCTGGTTGGTCCACACCGCTCAGGCTGGGCTCTGCTCTACTTCGTTCCCAGCTCCCAGCTCCGTGTGGGATAGACCTCACCCAGAGACCATCCAGGCTGTCCTGGGCTGGAGCCCTGCTTCCCTCTGCTGTTTTGTGGGTTCTGCAGTTCTAGAATTGGTTCATAGCCATTTTTTATAGATTTTTGGAGGGACTCACGGGGAGCTCACGCTGGTCCCTGCTTTCCAGCCACCATCTTCAATGTAAATAAATTTAAAAAATTTAAGTACTAAAATATTTTATTCAGTTTGTTTTAAAAAACTAACTCATGGTTCAGGCTGGGTTTCAGCAATTGTATGCTGCTTTTTAAAAATATATATATTTATTTTTAGTTTTCATCATTCACTTTCATATGATTTCAAGTTCCACATTTGCTCCCCATCTTTCCCATCCCCCCACTCCAAGACAGCATATAAATTGAAAGAGGCTCAACATGTACATTCGTATTAAAACTATTTTCATATTAGTCATGTTTTACATAAGAATTAGAACCAATGGGAAACACCACAAGAAAAGAAGAAACACACACACACACACACACAGCAGAAAAAAAGAAAGAGTGGATAATATGCTTCAATCTGCATTCTTATTCCATAGTTCTTTTTCTGGATGTGGACAGCATTTTCCATCATGAGTCTTTTGAAGTTGTTTTCATTTTCATTTCTCTAATCAATGGTTATTTAGAGCATTTTTTCCTATGACTATAGGTAGCTTTAATTTCTTAATATGAAAAATGCCTATACATATCCTTTGAAAATCTATCAATTGGGAAAGCACTTATATTCTTGTAAATTTGACTCAGTTCTATTTATGTTTTAGAAATGAGGCCTTTATCAGAGACACTGGTTGTAAAAATCCTTTTCCAGTTTTCTGCTTCCCTCCTAATCTTGATTTCATTGGCTTTGTTTGTACAATTGAATTGTTTTCAATTGAATGTAATTCAAATTATCAATATGGCATTTCATAATGTTCTCTATCTCTTGTTGGTGTTCCATTCTCCATAAATCTTACAGGTTAACTACTCTGCCAGATTGCTTAAAGTATCAGCCTTTATATCTAAATTGTGTACCCATTTTGACTTTATTTTGGAATATGGTGTAAGATGTTGGTCTAGGTCCGGTTTCTGCCATACTATTTTCCAGTTTTCCCAAAAGTTTTTGGTCAAACAGTGAGTTCTTGTCACAGAAGCTGGGGTCTTTGGGTTTATCAAACAGTAGATTACTATAGTCATTGACTACTCTGTCTTCTGTACCTAACCTATTCCACTTGTCCACCACTGTATTTCTTAGACAGTACCAAGTACCAAGATGATTACTGTTTTGCAAAACAATTTGAAATCTGGTATGACTAGGCCAACTTCTTTAGCATTTCTTTTAATTTCCTTCATATTCTGGAGCTTTTGTTCTTCCAGATGAATTTTGTTATTATTTTTTTCTGGCCTTATAAAATACTTTTTGATAGTTTGATTGATATGATACTGAATAAACTAGCTTACATAGAATTGTATTTTTTATTGTATTATCTCAGCCTAACTATGAGCAGTTGATGCTTTTATCTAATTATTTAGATCTGACTTTATTTGTGTGAAAAGTGTTTTCTAATTGTGTTCGTGTAGTTCCTGGGTTTGTTTTGGCAGGTAGACTGCCAAATATTTTGTAATGTCTACAGTAACTTTAAATGATATTTCTCTATTTCTTTTTTTTGGTCTTTTTAGTAATATATAGAAATGCTGATGATTTTGTGGATTTATTTTATATCCTGCAACTTTGTTAAAGTTGTTTATTATTTTAAGTATTTTTTTTACCTGATTCTCCAGGACTCTCTCAGTATAACATCATATCATCTGCAAAGAATGATAGTTTTATTTCTTCTTTGACTATTTTAATTCCTTCACTTTCTTTTTCTTCTCTTATTGCTAAAGTAACATTTCTAGTCCCATATTGAATAACAGTGGTGGTAATGGACATCCTTCTTTCACCTGATCTTTTTGGAAATGCTTCTAGGTTATCCCCATCACATACTATGTTTGCTGATGGTTTAAGGTAGATGCTACTTATCGTTTTAAGGAAGTCTCCATTTATTTCTATGTTCTCTAGCATTTTTAAGAGTAATGGCTGTTGTATTTCATCAATAGATTTTTATGCATCTATTGAGATAATCGTATGGTCTGTGTTAGTTTTGTTGGTGATATGGTCATTTACATTCATTTCTGAAGACAAAAGGCTGAAAAGTTTCTTGAAATCTACTTATCTATGTAAAAATGTGAGTTGTCTGGTAGCTTGATATCTAATGGGAATGTGTGGTAGAGTGAAGCTAGCTGGCAGGGAATATGTTCATCACAAGTTGCTGCAGTGGAAAAAAAGACTGTGCAAATCCAAAAAGTGGTGTGTTGGGGCCACCTCTAACATTCTTGCAGAGAGATGATTGTCAAATTTTCAGTGAGCAAATCAGTACCTCAGAAATTTGTAATCAAGTCATGGCTTGATGTATGGTTTTGTTCGTTGTTTAGACTTAAGAAAGTGCTAATATTGAATATTAAATTTAAAAGTTTATGCATACTTTTTTTTCTTTCTGAAAGCTCAGTTACAAATATATAAAGATTAAATGAATTCCCCAGGGTCATACAGCTAGAAAGTCTCTCAGGACCTATTGGAACTC
This sequence comes from Trichosurus vulpecula, assembly GCF_011100635.1. Taxonomy (NCBI): domain Eukaryota; kingdom Metazoa; phylum Chordata; class Mammalia; order Diprotodontia; family Phalangeridae; genus Trichosurus; species Trichosurus vulpecula. The sequence goes on along the minus strand of NC_050578.1, from coordinate 261,289,020 downwards.
AAGTTTTCTAGACTCCAGTCTTGGTACTTTATCAACATTTTTTTAACTCCTCCAATTAAATTGTCTTAATTATTGACTTAATTAAAATTAATAAAATGTATGTCTTAATAAGTTGGATCTCCACAATCTGTGTGACTTCTCAAAAACCAATTCAAATCTCTAATTATCCAGAGCATCAGGTATAAAATCATTACAGAAATTATTTAAATAATTTTTGTAATGAAATCACTTAAACTCATAGGACGAACTACCTATAAGAAATTTTAGCTGAGTTTCTGTGGAAACTTTGTTTAAATTATAGTGTCAGGTTTCATGACTATGGATATCTTGGAGCAGTGATTTAAGCAAATGATGTAATTGGATTTGAATAACATGGAAATTTAATTGTTTTTTTAAGTTTTTCAGCTGGACCAAAGCACTACTTATAAACAAAACTTTTCTTCTGGTGATAGTATTCAGCAATAAAATAGTAGATCGTTATGATTGCAGAATACTTAAAATTTCATGTGACTCAAAGGAAATTGAAAAAAAATACAAAGAATTTGAGTGGCTGGTAACAAATTATGAAAATATACTGTGCATAAAATCAGCTCCATAAAAAGTTAGCATCCAGGAAATGGATGACTGAAAAAAAGAGCTGGACCAAAAAGAGCTCTAATGTTGATTAGCTCTCTGAATATTAAAACACCTAGAGAAAAACCTTTATCAGGTTTGGGACAGCCTCTCTAGAATATAGGTAAGAATAAAGAGATGATTCAATGAGTTGTGAGGTGGGGAGCAGTGGAAAAATTAATGTTAAGTGGAAGAAAATTAAGATGGGTTAAATTTCTTCTTTTTATTTCCCCAGGAGACTTCCCTGGAAGGGTTGGTGGAAATAATAATTAGACAAATGTAAATTTTATGTTAGGGAAAATCAACAGCAACAAATATTCACCATGACAGCTTTCTAATAAGGAAACGAAATGATTCAAGGGTGTTTGAAATAGAAACTGTCTCATCATGTGTGGAAAATGCCAAAGTAAGGATACAAATTAAACCATTACTTGGCAAGCATTTATTCAGTAGCACATACATTCCAGAAACTGCATTTTTGTCTAGGGATGAAAATGTTAGATGGTCTGTGACAAAGATCTTAAAATACCAGCATGCCAACCAGCCTGTCAGTCATAAAGCATATATATTAACTATTTTATTTGTTCCCGGCATTGTACTCTGAATACAAATAGAAGGAGAAAAAGTGACAGTTCTTACCATTGAGGATGTTACATTCTAATGGAAAAGGTAACATGTAAAAAGGAGCTGAAAAGTGGAGAGAAGGTACCCAGGCAGGAGAATATGGTAGACAAAGTCCTGTGCAGATGAGATAGATAGCAGAGCAGCCTGGAGAGGGATGAAGACTAGTTTTGATGGAGAGTCCACTAAGTTATGAAGCAACTTCTAGAAAGGCTGCATAGTGGAATATGTGTTGGGGGGAGAGTACGTTAGGATATAAGGATTGGTATGGCCACTTAAGAGGAGTTCCACGGCAATGTGATTGAGGGGTGAAAAAATTTGTCTATCTGGTAGCTTCCTGCTTTAACTAATTATTTATTCTAAATAGGTGGTAAGTGCATTATACACATATGTAAAAATGTAGGTGCTGTCAGCACCATCTAAATTTTGTCCCAAGCCACATGTGTCTCAATCTATTCATTATTTTTTTCATGTAACCTAGGATATGATAAATTAATAAGAGTAGTGGAGTAGTAGAAGTAGGAGGAGCAGTATTAAGCCTAATGATCCTATTCCACCTCCCACTTTATTCCTAACCCTAAATTACTACTACTACTACTACTACTACTACTACTACTACCATAAAGAGGAGGAGGAAGAGGATGGCTAGCATTTATATAATCTTTTAAGATTTTCAAATAACTTTGAAATGTCTCATTTTACCCTCAGAGTTACTTTGGGAGGTGTTATTGTTCATTCACTTCATTTGACTCTTACTCTCCATGACCCCATAATAGTTTTTTTTTTAATTTTACAAAGATAATTTAGTGGTTTGCAATTTCCTTTTCCAGCTCATTTTACAAATGAGGGACTGAGGTCAACAGTATTTATTGACTTGCCAGGGTCACACGGCTAGTCAGTATCTGAAGCCAAATTTGAACTCATGAATATGAGTCTTCCTGATTCCAAACCATTGCTCTATCACTCTAATGGGTGATATTATTATACACATATTGCAGATGAGAAAACAAAGCGTTTAAGTGAATTGTACAACACCACACAGCTAGCATCTGAGATTGGATTAAGACTCAGGTCATCCTGTAAATCCATATTAATACCAATATGTTGGCAGCTAAGAATCCAAAAGAAATGTCAGAGGAAGAGATCATCCTTGGTACTACTGTCCCAAGCAGAAAGTATATAATTAAATTTAGAAGAGAATATGGGAAATGACTGACCAATATCAACTACTTTTATCCAATGATATAAATATGTCTTTTTTCCCCAATGTAATTATCTTTTGAGACATTTGCAAATAAATAAGATAATAGATCATTCCTACCAAATTTGAAAATATGGGTCGGTGAAGGAAATGGTCAATTTTGAAGGAGTTACTTAAAGACAGAATGATGGTGAAAAAAAGTTAAAATACAATGCAATAAAATATAGAAACCCTTTTGCCCAAATCTTTTAAAAAAAGACATATGGAAAAAAAGTAATCATAGGGAATAAATCCAAATAAATGGAAATATTTATAAGTACACATTCATAATGGCAAAAAAGAGAAACAAACTATATCCTATTGATTGGAAAATGACTACAGAAATTATGGTATAAGAATGGAATATGTACCAGAATAGTACTGTACCTTAAGAAATAAGAAATATAATGAATTCAGTAAATCATGGAACACATAAATAAAGCAAAGACAATGATAAAAAAATATTCACAATGACTTTAACATTATACTCAGAAAGCTAACATTGCAAACCAAGAGAAAAAAGAATTAGAACAATATATAATCGTAATGCCTGTATCCAACCTCACAGAGAAATTGATAAAATGCATTTCTCTCCCTTCTCTGCAGAGACATAACTGGAGGAATGTGGGGGGTTTAATAGATGGAACATTGGACTTAAAACACCAAGATATCAGTTTGATATTTTTTTTTATCAGATAATGACTATGTGTGAGATCTTTTGAGAGACGGCTATGCACTGTATCTGCCTAAGTTTCCTAGTATGGAAAAGAAGGATCAAAATGGCTCTTATCTCTGAGTGATATTGTAAGGGCAAAACAATGTCCAAAGCATTTTGTGAACCTTAGTGTGCTATAACAACATTATTATCATCAGTATTATTAGATGGAAGACTATGGATATGGAATATTCTGTATGCATTCAGGCTCAGTTAATATTTGGGTTTGTCATAATTTTAACATGTTGATATAAGCTCTTATGGAGATTTATAGAAAAAAAATGGTCTAGGAAAAGTCAAGGTGGAAATATATGAAAAGGCCATGATCTATCCTAGTGAAAGGAGTATGTGCACTGATTAGAATATTATCCCGTCAAAACATTTATGTCAGAAAGGATTCTGGGAAGATGCCAAAGTCCATCAGAAATTCCAACATCTCCAGATAATGATAGTGCCTCAGGGTGAATATAGAAACCTAAAAAATAAATAAGAGAAGGGGTAGAACAGTTGTCCTACTGGGACAATTAAAGAAAATCTGGAAAAAAAATTCAGGATGAGATTTAGTCCCTATAAAGAGTAAATCCCTCCAGGCTAGACCTGCTTAAAAAATAAGTAACAACCTCTAGGGTTAGTTGGGTTGGCAGGCTGCCTTGACTTCAGCTGCAGGAACTGTTACCCCTGGACAGTGAAGGGAGGTGAGCATCTGAGCTGGGGAAGATCTAGAGGACCTCTGCTTTCAAAGTATGCCAGACACAGCAGTTCTGCAGAAACTGGGCTGGGGGTGAGAATGAACCAGCATATGCCTGGTGAGTGCAGAAGTAGTGGGGAAGGGATGCTGCTGGCTGTGGGCACTTACAGTAGGCTGGAGGTCTTGGTATCAGTTCTAGGCCAGAGGAGAGAAGGAAAGGAAGATCTGAGGCCAGAGGCACCATCCCCCATACCCCAAGGCTAAAGATGATTACAAAACCTAAGCTGCTACAAATAGAAAAAAAATGCACAGGCAAAGGAGAAAGAATTAAACCATAGAGAATTACTATGGGAATAGAGAAGAGTGAGGTTCATCTTCAGAGGAGAATATTGAAACAAAGAAACCCTATTCTATCCCAAAGAGCAATGTCAAATGGTCACTTGTCCAAAAAAGGAATTCATAGAAGAACTTTAAAAAATATTTTAAAAATCAAATGAGAGAGATTGAGAAAAACTGAAAAAATACAATACAAGAAAAACAAGATTATGAAAAGAAAATCAACCAATTAGAAAAGGAGACCCAGAATCTTAAGGAAGAAAATGACTCATTGAAAATCAGAATTGGGCAAGGGGAAGCTAGCAAAGTTATAACAGATCAAGAAATAATAAAAGAAAACATAAAGAATTAAAAATAGAAGAGAATGAGAACGTATCATAAAAATAGCTGATCTGGAGAACAGATAAAGATGTGAAAGCATAAGAATAAAGCTATGGTCATAAGACCATAAGCATATGATCACAAAACATATGGTCATAAGAATGAAAGCTACAGTAAAAAAAGAATCTTGATTCAATAATACAAGAAATAATTAAAGAAAATTGTCCTGAAGCATTATAACAAGAGAGCAAAGTAGAAATACAAAAAAAATCCACCAATTGCCATCTGAAAGAGATGCTACAAGGAAAATCCTCAGTAATATCACAGTCAAATTATGAAACCTCCAGTTGAAGGATAAAATATTAAGAGTGACAAGAAAAAGACAACTTAAATATGGTGGTGCCACAATTAAATCGCACAATACCAACAGCAGTGATGCTAAAAGACCACAGGTCTTGTAACACTATATATTGAAGAGCAAAAGAACTGGAATTTTGGCTAAAAATATTATACCCAGAGAAGCTAAGCATAATCCTGAATGAAAAGAAATGGATATTTAATGAATTGTCACACATTCAGGATTTGTTAACAAAAACTGAACTTAATAGATTTGACACATAAGAGCCAAGAGAAATAAAAGGTATATGCCAAAGATTAATTATAGGGGACTCACTAATGACTGACTACCTCTTATATATGTAAAATATAAAACATATGTCTAAGATTGTTATGAGTAATTGGGTAGTGTGTAAGAAAGATTGTGGTAGACCTGAAAGTAAAATGATTTTAAAAATAAAAGTGTTTAGGAACAGCTAAAAAGAGTAATTCTCTTATATAAATGAGGTGCTAGAGGAAGAACTGACAGGGGAATAAGATGTGGGAGCAGGTAGTTCTGGAAACTTATGTTCATCAGGAATGGGGTCAAGGGAGAACACTTCATAAATATCTAGAAGAGTATACAAGTGTTCTAAATTCAGAAAGAAATAAAAACTAAGGGAATAGGAAGGGGGGAAAATAAGTGGGGGATATCTAGAAGGGAGGGTGAGGGACTAGGTTAAAGGGAGGGTTAGAAGGGTGTTTAAATTTATGGAAAGTGAAGGGAGGAATGCTTGGCAGGGGCAGGGATTAAGTACTAAGATGGAAAGGAAGCAGATAGAAGTAAAGTAGAAGAATCAGGAGGGATAGGAAATAAGAGATACACGGAAACATAAAGATCAGGAGTAGAGTTTATTACGGAAAGAGGAGAAGGGGTGATAATTATGATCTTGGACAAAGTTAAGGCTAAAGTAAATTTAAACAAAAGAGAAATTTAGGGATATTACACTATGTCACCCATACTTATCAGTGTTGCTTTGAACTATTTCAAAGAACTCGCTAGAATAAGGTGGGAATATTGCTGTGATGTATGGAGTGACAAGTTGGTGGATTTGGAAAAATATGGAAAGATTCAGACTTATGAAAGAAGAGGTTATTCACACTCAGTGAAACAGAGGACAAATGAGCAAAGTACAGTCTTACATAGATGCATATGAATCTATATGTCTATATACGACTATGATTACTGTTATTTAAGTATATGCATGTGTAAGTGTGTATATGTAGCGGTATATGAATGTTTATATATGTGTATATATTGCATATATTATATACATATATGTCAGAGTGCATATGTCTATATATGTATGTGTACATATGTACACATACGTGTGAGTGTGTGTGTATATTACCATGCTTAATTGTAGTCTTCTGGGGGAGAGGGAGGGAGGGAGGAAAAAGAACAAAGTAAAAAGTGCACAGCAGAGAACAAAAAAAAGACTTGCAAGGAAGCAAAGAAAAAATGGACAGCTTTTAACATAATCATAGTATTTATTATATAGAGTTGTTCGATTTGGAAGTTTATTGCTGTATATTTGGAATCTTTTCTCATGTTCTGCTGTGCACATGCAATTATTTTTTTTCTCATTTTGTTTTTAAGTTTAAAATTTTAAAAATTTACAAATTTAAAAAAATGTTTCCTTCTTCTACATTTGAATGATTTTCAGTTAGTAAGCTGACTGTTCCTGAACAGTTAAAAGGCATTCATTTGATCCAGAGTCTCCTCATGGCATTTTTAACCTCTGTATTCCTAAGGCTATAGATCAAGGGGTTTAACATAGGAGTAATCATCGTAAAACATACAGCCACAGGTTTATCTATAGGAAAAGTGGCTACTGGTCTAACATACAAGAATATACAGGGAGCAAAAAACAAGACCACCACTGTGAAGTGAGAGCTGCAGGTAGAAAGGGCCTTTCTCCTTCCTTCTGAGCTACCACCCTTCAGGGAAGAGAGGATAACTACATAGGAGACAGTTAGTATAAGAAAGATTGACAGGCACATTACTCCACTGTTAGCAATGACTAAAAGGCCAAGAACTTGAGTGTCCATGCAGGCCAGTTTCAGCAATGGGAACAAGTCACACATGAAGTGATCAATAACATTAGGGCCACAGAAGGGAAGATGGGCCATGAAGAGGAGCTGTGTGGTGGCATGTATGAAACCCCCCATCCAGGCTGCTGCCACCAGCAAGTGGCACACATGAGGATTCATGATTGTCATGTAGTGCAGGGGTTTACAGATGGCCACATAGCGATCGTAAGCCATGACTACAAGGAGGAGTATTCCAATACCACCAAACAAATGCTCTGCAAAAAGCTGAGTCAGACAGCCTTCCAGGGAGATGACTGTCTTCTTAGAGAGTAAATCCGCAATCATCTTAGGAGCAATGACTGAAATCCACGATGGATAAGAAGGTTAGAAAAAAATACATGGGTGATCTTAAAGTATGGCTGGCAGTCAAGGTTATGATAATAAGAATGTTTCCTATAATTGTGATAATATATATAATTAAAAAAATGACAAAGTACATTTTTCGAAGCTCTAAACTTTGTGTAAGGCCTAGCAGAATGAATTCAGTTACATTGTTTTTAGTCTCCATTTTGGTCAATCCTCTGCCAACTTCCTGGTTTTCCCATTGTTTTATTGGTTCTTTCCTTTTCTCTTCATTTCTTCCTCAAATGAGACCTTGCCTACACCTCACCTTAAAAATCCAGTTATTTTAATTTCAAGTTGAGTCAATCGTGAATCTGCTGCATGAAACTGCTTATTCTATTAGGGATGTATAGTGGGAAAGAAGGGATACAAAATCTTCAGTGCTAATGAATGTGATTAATCTTTCATCTTAGAGGTAATTAGTGGTAGTAAATTCCTTGCCTGGTACCTAGTCTATCTGTAGCCAAAGGAAGGGAGAAATGATTCAAAATCATCTTTTTTGATGACTAAAATCCAGCACATTGATATAATTCCTACTTATGGTTTTAAATTGTATACTTATATTGCAACCACATATTTCACATTTTAGATAAAATTGTAGATAAATGAGTCTTTAATGAGACTTCTAAGTCAGATGGCAAGGGATAGTCTAAAACAATACTGGGATAAGTGACTAGTAGAATAAGTCAGGAAAACTTCTTTCATGCTCCACTTCTGGCTATATAATTCTGGACAAATCTCAGCCTGAAATTACCTGAATATCCCTGTAAGTGTGGAGAGTACAAAACACTAGATTAACTGTATAGGCAGTGGGGCTTTCTTTCTTAGGAGATTCTTGAATCCAATGAAATCATGTGTCTGGTTAAAAAGAAAGAAAAAAGTTTAGTGAATTTGAGTAATAAAAGTAATAACTGATACTTTAAAGTTTACAAAATGTCTTACCGCCAATGCCTCATTTAAGCCTTAAATAATTCTACAGGATATAAGTATGGAAAACATTCCCATTTTATAGTTGATGTAGCTGAGGCCCAGAGAAATTAAATGGTTTACTCTTGCTCACCCAGCTGGTAAGTGCCACAGTCATAATTCAAACTCAGGGTTCCTGGCTACAAGTTGAATTTTAGTCATTAGGCCATCCTAAATAGTGCAAGAAAAGAGGTCTTTTCAAGAAAGACTGCTTACTGAGAAGGAAGAAGGTGCTGGACCTGAGGGATGAGATCATTTTTTAAAATAAAGAGTGAGTGTTGGGCAACTACTATTATAGAGATATCATAAGAAATTGATTCCCAAAGGACTACTAACCTTACTTATGTATGATAGTCATTTAACCACAACTCCTAAAGGGTCAGTGCTCATTTTAGCATAAAATGCTAGATTTGCAACGGAAGTGTGCTTAGAAGTCATCTCGGCGAACCCCATTATTTTAAAGAAGAGCAAATTGAAGTGATCAGAGGCAAGGGCCTCACCCAAGATCATACAAGTAGCTGAGTGTAAGGTTTCACACTCAGGTAGTCTCATCCTAAATCCATCAAGGTGATGGAAAAATGGAAATTTTCAAAGGTACTGCTATGAATTTCATTGTTCTACATGCCTAGACTGAAATGTGAAATTAGGGCCAGTTATATCCTCAAAAATTGTTGCTCAGTTGGAAATGTTCTACTCATCTCAACTTTCCTGTTTCTTTTTGGTTCCCCCTATGCTCTCAGTCACTGAAACTCTCAACCTTGTTTTCATCCTCAACCCCCCACTCCAGATCACCTCACATATTTCGTAAGTTGTCATATTTTATCTTTTCCTTTCACAACAGCTTCCTGATATATTTGCTTCTTTAAGCCCCTAGGGCCATTACCATTCTGGAGGACCTCATCACCTCTCTCCTGGTTTATTACAATAATGTTCTGGTTAATCTGCCTGTAGGCAGATAATCTCACCCTACTCTCCTATATGCTCCACTCTGCTGATCAATTGATCTTTCCAAATTGCAGGTCTAATCAGATAAAATAGCCACCTCCCTACTTCCCATTCACCTACAGAGAGATTCATACCCAAGAAACTTTCATTCTTCCCATGAATATCAAATATAAATTTTTCCATTTAACATTTAAATCCTTTTAAAATCTTGATCCTGCCTTTCCATTCTTTTAATCCCTTCCACTCGCTTTACTAATCACTTCTCATGTCCTATTTTCAGTTTTTCAAGCAACATCATGCCATTCCATTCTGTAATGATGAGCTTTCCAGTGGTGGTCCTTCACTTATGGATTTTTCCCCCTCTTCGATTGTATCTCTTAGCTTTCTGAATTATCTTCTAGACATCTTGAATTCCAACGTCCATTAGCGGCTTTCTCATCCTCCACAGCAACAAGTTCATCTCCCTTTATGTCTGTCTTTCTATCTATCTATCTATCTATATCTATCTATCTATCTAATTTATCTATACAAACACATACATACATGCATATATATATTTAAAATCAATATCATATATGCATATGTATGAACTTGTTACAGGGGAGCATGGGAAGGCTATATATATACATACTTATGTACATATGTACAATATACACAAATAAAATTTATATACTATTTTATTTATATACACATATGTACACATACATACATACATTCATAATACACATGCACACACACTTTTATGCTGCTAACATGCAACCTGTTTAGTCTTGCTGATATGGTTGTTTTCTTTTCTTTGTTTGGTTTTATTTTCTTCTGTTTTGTTTGTTTTGTCTTCTGGTGGAAAAGAAAGAAATTGGTTGGGAACATAAAAGAAATGCCTATTGTAATGATGCTCCTCTAGGACATGTTTTAACACTTTTCCTAACTTTTATGCCTGCCAGCCTCCTTCCTTTCCTTATTAACTCCCCTCATGTATGACATTTCTTTCTCCTTCCCTCCTTCCTTTCTTTCTTCCCTCCTTCCTTTCTTCCTTCCCTCCTTATTTTCTTCCTTCCCTCCTTCCTTCCTCTCTCCCTCCTTCACATCCTTATTTCTTATTCTGTTCATTTATTTCCTCATTATAATTTTACTTTTTTTATTTGGTTCATTTATTTCTTCATATGATAATTTTACTTTCCTCTCTTCCAATTCCAACATTTTAGTTAATCATTTCTACCATCCTCTATGCTGGAGTCGTTTGTGCTCTAGTCCAATTTGTATCCATGTCTTGGCAAACCACAATCATGTATTATGGCAACCTTCTTCCTCATGTCTTCTATACATATATATATATATATATATATATATATATATATATATATATATATATTAAAAAGCATAGAAGAAGTGACTGGGTCCCCTACATGTATGCCATTTAACATATCTGAGTTCTCGTTCCTGAAAGGCATTTTTTATGTGCTTTTCCAATTGAAATCTATTTCCCACATAAAAATGTTCTAGTGTTTTTGCTTCTCTTAAAGGCAATAATGGATGAAGTTTAGATAGTGAGTTATTGGTTGTAATTTACTTCACATGTTATCTCATTTGATTTTCATAAGTATCCCCAGTGTAAAGATGAGGACACTGTGGTTAAATAATTTAAATAATTTGTTCAGAGTTACATAACTGGTACATATTTTAGTTAATCAAAATCAGGTTTTCCTGACTCTGAAGCTTGTACTTTACTATGTCACCTAGCCATAATAAGCCTGTATTAGATGTCAGAATCCTTCCACTTTATTGACTATTACTTTGATTTTAGACAAATTACTAGATGTCCCAGAACTTCAGTTCCTAACTGAGGAAGAGGTTGAATTGAAAGATATCTTTCACCTCTTGCTCTTCTATGAAGCTTACCTTTTGTAGTACTGGATAAAATTGGCACTGCTCCAGATGACAGTGAGAAATGAAATGGCTGCTGTAGAAAACCAAATATCAGATGTAAAATCCCACCTCTTGCTTTGCAGAGGGATTTGAATAATTGGGAAAAAGATGGGGAAAAACCTCAAGAGTTGCAGAAATGATTTAGCTACAATTCACTGGAGTTTGTAATAAATTATAATTTAACTTCACAGGGAACCTCTTCCAGAAAGACAAGCAGTTAAAACAATGTTCATCTTGTGCTGAAGGTAGAATGTTAGGGTCATGGAATAATTGCCCTCTGGATAACAATAGTTTTAAATACTCTTTCATTATTGCAATGGTGTCCCATTGAAGATGGCTTTCCAGTGACTAGCAAGTTAATCAGCATGACAGTCAGTTCACTTTTTCCATGTGAGGTGGGAGAAGAACATCAGCTGAGTCAGGTAAACTTGTTAGTAGTAAGAGAAAAATCAGATCATAATTTCTACTAGATAGTTAGTAGTTATATTACCAAAGCAGACAGTTGAATCAAATGCCATGGCACCCATAACATAATAGTGAAATCAATCAATCCCTACTGTTTTTGGAGAGTATAGTACTAAAGATTTAAGATATCCCAGTAGGTGAGGAGATTCTTGCTGCCCCAGAAGAATCTGATCCCCACTGTAGGAGTCTCTTTGGCACCAAGGAACAACAAACACTGAAGTCCATAGGGATAATCGTAAAGTTCCCCTTTGTTAATTGTTTGTAACACCCAGAAAATAATCCCTAAAGATTTCTCACCTTTGCTGTAATATAATGAAAATATTTCTGGATTTGGAGTCAGAGAACCTAGAAATAAAGCCTTGCTTTACTCTTTGTAGCCTGTGTAATTTTTCTTTGGTCATCTCACCTCTGTTGGCCCAACTATTTTTATTTGTAAAGTGAAAGAAAAATGTTATAATGGATTAAGATCTCTAGGGTTCTTTATGGTTCTAAATTCTACAAAGTTCTATCACTTTTATATGACAAGAACTTAGAATGCTAGGTTATAAGAAACTTAGCATTATCTCTTCAATTCAGTCAGTTTATACAAAGGCAGAGTAGATTTGTTGGCTACTTTGAAAGGTGTAAAAAGGTCTTGTAACCCCTATATAGTTCCTACAACCATGCATCACAATTAGTTCTCCAAGTAAATGTTATTATTATTATTGTAAATAACAGTAATAATTAACAATGTTATAAAAACATTAACAAAAAAAACTTTAGAATCATCTCTATGGACTTTAGTATTTGTGGTTCCTTGGTTTCAAATACACTTGCTATTGGGGATCAGATTCTGCCAGGCAGCAAGGATCTCATCTTCCAGTAGAACATATCTTACATAACATTGTCCAAAACCAGCACAAACTGGATGATTTCACTATATTAGTTAATGCTGTATCATCATCATCATTAATATTTGTAATAATAATAATAATTATACAGTGGCACATACAACCTTCCAGGCACTGTGCAAAGTGCTTTGCATATATCCTCTAATTGTATTATCACAACTCTGGAGGCGGGGGTTGAGTGGTTACTACCAGTTATCCTCATTTTACTGGTAAAGAAACCAGGAAAAACATAGGTTAATTTAATTCCCCAAGGTCATACAACTAGGAAGTGTCTGAGAACATATTTGAAATGAAGTCTGCTGGACTCTAGTTCTGGTGCTCGATCAACATTTTTTGAATCCTCCAATTAAATCTTAATATATGGAATTATTTTAAAAATTAGAAATGGATGTCTCAATATCTTGGGTCCCTGTAATGTGTGTGAATCTCCTGGGCATCTGGTATAAAACTGGGGGGAAAACACTGACATTATTTTAAAAATTTTTGTAAGGAAATCATTTTGACTTAATTAAAAACTCATAGGATGAATTACCTATAAGATATGGAATTGTTAATAGCATAGTGATTTTAGCTGAGTTTCTATGTAAACTTTGCTTAAGTTATAGAATCAGTTTTCATCACTATGGACATCATGGAGCACTGCCATAGCCACATAGTGCCATTGGAATTCGATATCCTGTAGAAATTTCAGTGATATTAAATTCTTCTGTTGGGCCAAAGTTCAAATTATAAACATGAATTTGTTCCTGGTGATGATATTCAACTATAAAATAACAGATCATTATGATTGTGGAATATGAAAAATTGCATGGGCCTCTAAGGAAATTGAAAAGATTTAATCCAGACAGTATGAGTGACTGGTAGCAAATTACCGAAACATGTTGTGCCTAAAATTAGCCTAATAAAAACATATAATCCAGGAAATTTTTGATTAAACAAAAAAAAGAGGTAAGCCATAAAAGTATCAAGAGTTCTAATCTTGATCCTCCTCCTCTGAATATTGAAACATCTTGAGGAAAACTGTTATCAAGTTGGGGACATTTTTTCTGGAATGTTTCAGATAGGACATGGACACACATCTCACCCATAGTTATTTAATTTGGACATGACCCAAAGCAAGATGGAAGAGTGTGTACATTGAATGACATCCTGATTTAAAAATGAATTCAATGATACAGCTTTATCTGATTTCAAGAGGTAAATTTAGTATGAATAAATACATTGATATGTAATTTAAGCTACCTCTATGTACTAGGCACTGGTACATAGCAGGGACAGTTTTGCCCTCCATAAGCTTATATTCTACCTGGTTCAACTGGCACATCCACAGAAAAACAAGTCTTCTCATTCACGCAAGTCCACAACATTTATCAAGAATCTGCTCTTTCCAAGGGTACAGTCTTAGCATGGCATATATAAAGCCAAAAATGAAAAATCATTCCTGCTTTCAAGGAGCTTATCTTCTATTCAAGGATACTATTCTTCAAATGAGAATGGCTAAGATATAGAGATGGAATGAGTGATACATAGAGCTAAAAACACTGATGTAGATATAAATATTGATTTAGATAAACGATGATGTAATTAAATGAATAAAATAATTATTAACTTATACCAGGCTTAGCCAGAGGAGGAGTATGAGTTGGACAATGAGTTATGAGAGTTAAAGTAATTTGCTCCAGAAAAGTTAGGCTGTAAATCTGAGAAAAGATTCATCTTTATATATTCTCTGAATAAAAACAAAAACTTCTTCTCTACTCTGTTATCTTTGGAAGAGAGGTCAAGGTTTATATTTCTTATGGAGAAAACACTTTGTGTCTTGGTTTTTAAAATATAGGTTATTCAATTTGAATTAGTTTTTAAAAGCTAACTCTTGGTTCAGGCTGTTTTTAGCCATTCTATATCTCTTTAGAGAGCACAGCATGTTTGAGGCATTTGTGAAGACAAGAGACTATGAAAAATTTCTAAAATCTACTTACTAACATAGGGATATGAGTTAATATCTGGTAGTTTGATAACTAATGTGGAATGGGATAGAAAGAATGTAGCTGGTGGGAAAAATGTTCAATAGAAGTTACTGCACTGGAAGAGACAGTGCAGGTACAAAAGTGAATGTGTTTGGGTGCCAACTCTACCAGTCCTGCAGAGAGAGAGGATTGTTAAATTTTCAGTGAAAAAATTGACACCTCAGAAATTAACAATTAAATCATGGCTTAATTTATGGTTCTCTTCATTGTTTAGATAACAAAAGTGTTAATAATAAAGATTAATTTAAATGTGCTTGAATATTTTTTTTTCTTCCTGGAAACTCAATTACAAATATGCTATCGTATTTCTGTAATGCTCTACAAGTATTGCTGAACTCAGAAGGAGTGAGCTAGAAGGCCTAGGGAATGACATCATTACTAGACTCGAGACCTGTGACTATAGGCTCATCATCATCGTCATGGTCATCATCATGGTCATCATCATCATCATCATCCCTTTCCTTGCACTTTCTTATCCTCCCTTCCCATTAGAGATTTCCTTTTATTTCCTATCTATTTCTCCTATATACCAAAGTATTTACATATTATCTCACCCATGAGAATGTGAGCTTCTTGAGGGTTAGAATTGTCTTTTTGCCTTCTTTTTTATCCTCAGCTATTAGCTCCATAGATCCATAGGGTTCTTCTTGGAGCCTTACTAGTACTGTTTTGAAACACTGCCTATTGACATCCAGTGTAAGACACATAGGGCCCAACATTGCCTTAGTCTAAAAGTAAAATGATGCAGTTCAGTATCTCTCTTTCCTCTAAAACTTTATAAGCAGATATTGTTTCCCTACAAATGGATCCAACTCATCAGACATCTAGAACCTCTTGCAGTTTTTCAGGGCATGTCTTTGAATTCCTACATTCTGATTATTATTTTCATTGTTCTAAGTTTAGTAAGGTTCCAAGAGCCTATTTTTAAATTCTGAACAGGTTTTATCTTTCACTAAAGGTTTTACCAAAGTAAATCCTATTTTACAATGCAGGCAAAGAGAGGCATCTTAACTGCACATCCAAATGCGTGACTCCAGTGTCAGTGGAACAAAACAAGTCCTGAGGTGATATCATCTTTCCCGGTCAACGTTTAACATTCTGAAAGAAAGGATTCCCTCTGTAGTAATTGGAGATAGTCATTGATTCACCAGCATAAATTGAAAAATAAATGACTCCTGGCACACACTAACTGCTTAATAATTGCTAATTGACTGTGATAGAATCTGTGCTCATTGATTGATTTTATCCACATGCAATGGATGCAAAAACTGAGATTCAGAGATATAGGTAAATTGCAAAAAGCAGGGTTTGAACCCAAATGCTACTGATTAAATGTCCAACTCCTTGTCACAATCCTACACATCCTCTAAGGTGATCCTAAAGAAATGATTCATTGTATTGTGGAGTGGGTGCAGTAGAAACAATTACTTTTTAAGTCTTAGAAGGGATGTCAAGTAGAAGAGAAATAAGAGGGGATAAATTTCCTCTATTATTTCCCCAGGAGACGCCCCAGGGAGTGATAGGTGAAAATCATAATTAGACAAATGTAGATTTTATGTCAGGGAAAACAACACCAACAAAATCTCACCATGACAGCTTTCTAATGAGGAGATGGAATGATTCAAGTGTTACAAGCCCCTCTGTTCCCTTAGTGTTTGAGGAAGTTTTCTCATCATGTGAGGAACCAGCTAAAGTAAGGAGACAAATCACACCATAACCTGACAAGCATTTATTAGGTATCAAACACATTTCAGGGACTCCACTTTTGTCTAGGGATACAAAGGGTAAACTTAGAGTGTCTGTGACAAAGATCTGAAAACATCAGCATGCCAACCAGTCTCTCAGTCATTAAGAATGCATTAAGCACTTCATTTTTTACGGGCACTGTTTTCTCAATACAAATAGAAGGAGGAAAAATGACAGTTCATACCACTAAGAACCTTGCATTCTAATGGAGGACTATGATACATAAAAGGGAGCTGAAAAATGGAGGGGAGGGAGCCAGCAGTATAGCTTGATAGAGAAAGTACTGAGGAGATGAGAGATCTAGCAGAGCAACCTGGAGAGGGATGAACACCAGAATTGATGGAGACTCCAGGATGTCATGAAACAACTTCTACAACACCTGCATGCTGATGTATATGTTAAGGGAAAGTGGATAAGGTTGTAAAGGCTGGTATAGCCACTTAGGAGGAGTTCCACAAGGATGTGGTGGAGAGTAGAAAGAATTTGTCAATCTGAAAGCTTCCTGCTTTAATTAATTTGTGCTAAATAGGTGGCAAGTACATTCAACACAGATGTAAAAATGTAAGTGCTATCAGCAGCATCTAAATTTAGTCCTGAGCTACAATTGCTTTAACCTAATTATTGCTTTTCATGGGACCTAGGGTATGATAAATTAATAGTAGTAGTCAGAATCGTAGTTGCAAGAGTATTACTATTACTACTACTAACTACTACTAACTACTACTACTACTATTACTACCACCACCACCATCACTATTACTACTACTACTATTACTATGATTGCTGGTGCTGCTGCTACTGGTACTACTACTCATATAAAAAGGAGGACGGAGAGGATGGCTGTCATTTACATAATCTTTTAAGTATTCAAGGAACTTTGCAAATATTTCATTTTCTCTTCAGATACTTTGTGAGGTGTTATTGTCAATCATTTCATTTTTGTCAAACTTTTTGTGATCCCATCAAGGGTTGTTTTTTTGTTTTGTTTTGTTTTTGACAAAGATACTACAGTGGTGTGCCAATTCCTTATCCAGCTCATTTTAGAGATGAGGAACTGAAATAAACAGGGTTAAGCTACCCGCCCAGGGTCACTCATCTAGTAAGTATCTGAAACCAGATTGGAATTCGTGAAGATGAGTCTTGCTGATTCCAAATGAAGGACTCTATCTGTTGTGGTAGGTGTTATTATCATACACATTTTGCAGATGAGGAAACAAAGGCATGAAGTGGTTAAGTGAATTGTCCAAGATCACACAGCAAGTAAGTATCTGTGGTTAACTTAAAACTCAGGTCATCTTATAGATCCATACTATTATCTTGTCAGCTAATAATCCAAAAATGTGGGTCAAGGGAAGACTTCATTCTTGTTAGTACTGTCCCTAACAGAAAACATGTAAGCAAATTTAGAAGAGAATATGGGAAGGGACTGAGGCAAAGCAAGATTAACCACTGTCATCCAATTATGTGAATATATCTTTTTTAACCAAGTAATTATCATTTGAGACTTTTCCAATGAAATAAGATAAAAGATCACTCCAATGAAATTGGAAAATATAGGAAGAAATGGAAACAATTTTAGAGGACCTACATAGAGACAGGTACAATAATACAATTTGGCTAGAACTGTGAATTAGTCCATAAATACTGTAAAATAATTGGAGTGATTCTAAAAAAATTCTTAAAACATAAAATAAAATAAAATATAGATGTTCTTTGGCCCAAATCTTCTAGAATCAGACATATCAAAAAAAAATAAAACAATTAGAGGGATTACATCCAAATAAAGAAAAACAATATTCATAGGTACAATTTTACATTTTACATATTTTTTTTCAGGGGAGAAGGCAGGGCAACTGGAGTAAAGTGACTTGCCCAAGGTCACACAGCTAGTAAGTGTGTCAAGTGTATGAGGCTGGATTTGAACTCAGGACCTCCTGACTCCAGGGCTGGTGCTCTACTCACTGCACCACCTAGCTGCTCCAGGGCAATTTAATAATGACAAAAATGTGAATACAGTATATACTATTGTTTGGAAAATGGAATATGCCACAGGATAGTGCTATTCCTTAAGAAATAAGAAATATGGAGAAATCATAAAATTATGGAAACACTTATAAATGAAGCAAAGACAATGAGAAAAACAATATTCACAATCACTTTGACAATATACACAGAAAGCTAAAATAAAAAACAACACGACAAATAACCTTAACTATATATAATTATAATGTCTGTGTTTAATCCTAGAGAGAATCTTAGGAAATGCATTTCTCTCACTTTTCTGCAGGAGCATAACTGGAGGAAGGTAGGGGGGTATAATAAATAGAACATTGACTTCAAATCAGCATAACAACATTTTGATTTTTTTTTATCAGACAATGACTATGTGTGGGCCCCTGTGGGAGTCAGGAGTATACTATCTTTGTCTTAATTGCCTTTAATGTAAAGTGAGGATAATAATAGCTCTTACCTAAGAGGGTTGTTGTGAGGGAAAATTGAAGTGATATTTGTAAAGTCATCTGAGAAAGTATATCTAAAGCATTTTTCAAACTTAATGGGCTGTAAAATGTTAACTATCATCGTTATTATTAGATGGAAGACTATGGATATGGAATATTCTACATGCCTTCAGACTCAGTTAATATTTGAGATTGTCACATCTTTAACATGTCAGTTATAACCTCTCATGAAGATTTATAGTTAAAAAAATGGCCTAGGAAAATTCAGGGTGGAAATTTATAAAAGAATTATGATCTTTGTTAGTGGCAACAGTATGTGAACTGGTAAAATTATTATTCTATCAATACATTTGAATTCTGCTGTATTTGAATGATTTTCAATTATTAATTCAATTTCAATTATACTCAAAGCCATTCATTTGATCCAGAGTTTCCTCGTGGCATTTTTAACCTCTGTATTCCTAAGGGTGTAGATCAAGGGGTTCAACATAGGAGTAATCATAGTAGCACATACAGATACAGCTTTATCTATAGGAAAAGTGGCTACTGGCCTCACATACAAGAATATGCAGGGAACAAAAAACAAGACCACCACTGTGAAGTGAGAGCTGCAGGTAGAAAGGGCCTTTCGCTTTCCTTCTGAACTACCACCCTTTAGGGAAGAGAGGATAACTACGTAGGAGACAGTTAGTGTGAGAAAGATTGACAGGCACATTACTCCACTGTTAGCAATGACTAAAAGGCCAAGAACTTTGGTGTCCATGCAGGCCAGTTTTAGCAATGGGAACAAGTCACACATGAAGTGATCAATAACATTAGGGCCACAGAAAGGAAGATGGGCCATGAAGAGCAGCTGTATGGTGGCATGTATGGAGCCCCCTGCCCAGGATGCTGCCACCAGTAGGCGGCACACATGAGGATTCATGATGGTCATGTAGTGCAGGGGTTTACAGATGGCTACATAGCGATCATAAGCCATGACCACAAGGAGGATAATTCCAACACCACCGAAAAAATGATCTGCAAAGAGCTGAGTCAGACAGCCTTCCAGGGAGATGGTTGACTTCTCATAGAGTAAATCCACAACCATCTTAGGAGCAATGACTGAAGAGTAGGTAGCATCCACAATGGATAAGAAGGTGAGAAAAAAGTACATGGGTGATTTCAAAGTCTGGCTGGCGGTCAAGGTTATGACAATGAGTATATTTCCTATAATTGTGAAAATATATATGATTATAAAAATGACAAAGAAAATTTTTCGAAGTTCTGGACTTTGTGTAAGGCCTAGCAGAATGAATTCAGTTACATTGTTTTTATTTTCCATTTTGCTCAATTGTCTAGCAACTTCCTGGTAATCCCATAGATTTATTGGTTCTTTCCTTTTCTGTTTATTTCTTCTTCTAATGAGACCTGCCTATAACTTAGCTAAAAAAATCCAGTTACTTTAATTCCAAGTTGAGTCAGTAATTAGTCTTCTGGATAAAACAGCTAATATTGTTAGTGATAAATTTTCTACAGTGTCAATGAAAGGGATACCACATCCTCAGTGTTAAGCAATGTGATTCATCTCTCTCTCATTTTAGAAGTAACTGGTGATAGTAAACTCCTTTCATGCAGCCAGTTTGTTTGTAACCTAAGGAAAGGAGAAATGGGTCAATATCATGTTTATCAATGATTAGAATCCAATAGATTAATATAACTCCTAGTTATGGTTTTAAATTATATACTTTGGTTGCAACTACAGATTCACATTTTAGATGAAATTGTATATAAGATTAATGAATAAGTGTCTTTCAAGTCAAATGGGAAGGGAGGGTTTGGGATAAAGATGTAGATGGAACAATAATCTTGGAGTAGAGGAATCTTCTTTCATGCTCTGTTTCTGCCTATAGGACTCTGGGCAAATCACTTAGCCTATAATTTCCTAGATATCACTTTAAGTCCATAAGCTGCAAAGTACTGGATTAACTGTATGAGTAGTAGGAGCTTCCTTGTTAGGAAATCTTTTAATCCAATGACATATGTGTGGTTAAAAAGAAAGAAAAAAAGTTCAGTGAGTATGATAATACAAATAATATTTGATACTTTAAAATTTATAAAATGTCTTACCAACAATGTCTAATTTAAACCTCAAAATAATTCTGCTGGGTAACTACTACAGACATCATTTTCATTTTGCAGTTGAGGAAGTTGAGACCCAGAGAGGTGCTTCTCTCTGCCTCTCCCTCTCCGCCTCCCCCTCTCTCACTTTAAATCCATTTCACTCTGGAGCTCATATATTGGATAACAATAGTCCCTGCCCAAATACCACTTAATTCTCTTTTTGTCAGCAACCCTGAGGGTCTTCTCTTCCCAGTTGGATTTTTTTGGTTTAAAGGGGTCATCCCTTGACTCACTTCTTAAAGAAGCCTATTCACTGGAAGGACATTACCACACTCAAAGTTTGAACCTGACAAAGCCTTAGCCTATTGGCCAGGGTCTACCATTGCATCCTGGGCCATCTCCAATTGTCCTGATGTATATCTGGCCACTGGACCCAGTTGGCTCTGGAGGAGAAAGTGAGGCTGCTGACCTTGCAGAACCCTGCCTCATTCAAATCAAAGTCAACTGCAAGTCATGCCATCATCTTCCTGATGTCATGGTCCTCTTCGAGAATGAAGGACAAACACAAGAAGTATCAGTGTTTATTTCTCCTTCCTTTAATCAGCCAACCTCTTATGCCAAACCAAATTCATTTGCTATGTGATTTTTTTCTCTTCTCACTTCACAACCAATGTAATCTGAGTTCTGACCATCTCAGTCATCTAAATCCACTGACTCTGAGTGACAAAAGTACTTTTAATTAGTGATCTTTTGTTTATAGTTTTCATCATTCTTAGCTGACATCTCATGGAACTCTTAAATTAATATAAACATTATAACTTAACATACATCATGCATAACTCTCTGTGACATTTGCCATTGATTATTTTCCAGCCTCCTGGATATCCTCTCCCTCTTCGGTCTTTGGTGATATCATACTCTTGATTCTACTTCTAGTTGTCTTCAATGCCTTAGGTACCTTTGTTGGAATGTAATTAATGTCCTACCCTCTATTGATGTCACTTAAGGGTATCTTGTTTATATATTTTCCTTTTTTTCTTTATACTTATTCCCAGTAATAATGTCATGTTCCACAAGTTAAATTATCATCTCAATGTAGATTATTCCTCAAAAATACACACACACATATACACACACATATATATACGTATATAGCTGCATATGTGTGTATACATGTGTATATATTTATATATATATATTATATATACTTGCAAGTGTGTGTATATATGTATACACACATACATATTCATACACATATACAACTGCATGTGTGTAGATGTATATATGTATGTGTATATGTGTATATAGTTGTGTACATATCTATGTAAACATACAAGCAAAAATTTGTGTATTTCCAGCCTTGTTCTAACTCCTAAATTTGAATTCTGCAACTCAATATTTGAAGACAGATGTCATATAGACATCTCAGGACCAATTCATACAAAAAGTCATCTGTCCTTCCTCATTACTTCTTGGTGTCATCTTTTTCCCTATAATCTCTCAGGCTCACGTCCTTAAGTAATTGTTCAGTCAATACCCCATAAATGAACAATTGTTAAATCTTACCTTTCTAACCCCATATGTTGTCTTGTACCGAACTTTCTCTCTACTCAATAGTCACTAAACTAGTTTCACCTTGGACTCTTATCATCATTCACCTGCTTTATTGATTTACCCTCCTAATTGATCTAGGGTCGGCTCGATTGGTCAGTGGATCTGGAGTCAGGAAGACTCATCTTCCTGAGTTCAAATCTGACCTCAGACATTTGCTAGCTGTGAGATCTGTGGCAAGTCACTTCACACAATTTGCCTCAGTTTCCTCATATGTGAAATGAGCTGGAGAAGGAAATGTTAAGCCACTCCATTATCTTTCCAAAGAAATCAACAAAAGGGTTCACAAAGAGTTGGACATCACTGAAGTGGCTGAAATACAACAACCACTTAATTGTTCTACCTCCAATTTCTCCTCTCTATGATGGAGGGATTTCCAATACCAGAATAACTATTCTGATGAAATTGCTCAAAGCTCAAAATTCATGTTTATTATACTCATTGTTTATATGATATATTGACAGTTCTCACTTGCTATCACTAACAGTATGAAGGTAGGCAAATCACTTGATATTTCTTTACTATATATATGTATATGTGTATATACATATATATACATATATATATGAAAAAATATGAAAGATACTCTAATGTTAAGCAGGGTGGGACTTGTTTTTTGCTGTTTTCTCTTTGAGAATGCTAAAGTTATCAAGTGCCTTTGATTAACTCTTACTAGGTGTGAAGGCCCAGGCCCACACGCTTTTGCTGATTAGATATGAAGCCTTTGGGCCTAAGAAGGGTATATATACTCAGTGGTTAGCATTTTTCTTTGGGGCTCTCACTCACTGGAAGAGTGTTGTGTGATTTGGCCAGAAGAGACTGTAGGTAATAGCCATAGGACCCCCCAGCTTTGAGAACCCAGATTTTGGTACTTCTCTCCGGTAATTATATATTGCTATGGATAGAATGATTTGTGTTTATTTGATCTGATTATATTGTCTCTATTTGTAATTTCTGTTTGTATTTGCTCTGAGGTTCAGGGTGCTGGCTTTTCCCCCTGAACTAAGTGAATGTGAACTAAGTTAATGGTTTAATTAAAGTGAAATTGTTAATCCCTTAAAATTGCTTCCCTTAGAAAAGCAGATTAAAAGAACCTATGCTGGCAGCCCTTCTGTGTGATGGTGGTGTTGTTCTTACATAGCCACAAAGGTATCCAAAGTAATTTTTGAAAGATGCAAGTCATTGACAATGAGGATAAACAGTATAGAGGAGACTGTACATTATCGTGTGCATTGAAAAAAACTAGGGACTCACAGAGGCAGAGGTGAAGGAGGGAGAGCAAAAGCAGATTCATAGAATCTCGGATTTCAGAGGAGGAAGGACCTCAACATCCCAGTAGTCAAACCTATATCCTTAAAGAATGCTCACTATTACATATCTGACAAAGGAATATCTAGTCTCTGCATGTAGAATGATGAAAATAACTTCTTTTCTTCCCCTCCTCCTTTTCCTCCTTTTCTTCTTCCTCCCTCTCCTCCTCTACCACCATCTCCACCACCACCAACTGCTATTACTATGATGATGACAATGACTACTATGACTTCAACAAATATTAATACCATACCACTGTCACTACCCACACAACCACCTACCCAACAGTATTCTGGTTGCCCTTCCATGATTATATTATGATTTATGAAAGTCCTCTTTAAATCATAGTGCACAGGACCAAACACAGCACTACAGATGAATTCTGAGAATGTCAGAATATAATATAACTATGACTTCCTTCTTCTTGGAAGCCACATTTCTATTGAGATACCCCAAGATTTCATTAGCTTTTTTATACTTATGGCAATGTCATATGGTTGCCCTGTTGAGATTGCAGTTTATTAAAATTTCTAGATTTTTTAAAAAAATAAAACTACACATCTAACTAAGCCTCTTTCTTGAAAAAGAATTAAAGCTGACATTATTTTAATATTACTCTAAGGCAAAACTTTACATTTGGCCAAATGCTCCAGACTGTCTAGATAATTTTTGAATCCTAACTCTGTAAAGAGGGAGTATCCTATCCTAACTATTCCTCAAAAGTTTGTTTAATATGAAAATTTGATAAATTTACCATTTATACTTTATCTGAATCTTGATAACAGTGATAAGTAGCATAGGTCCAAACACAGATCCCTGGAGAAACCCACTGGGTTCCTACTCCCATGTTAATATTGAACAATTAACAACATGTCTTGATTACCACCTTGATTGTATTATCATGTACCTTCTTCACAAGAATAAAAAGAGATAATTTATCAAACACTTTGATAAAATATAGATGAATGAGATAAACTATATCTTTAAACTTCCCCTCACCTACAGATTCAATAATCATTTAAAAATTAGAAAGTAAAAATGTTCCTATGTATTTCATGAAGTTGAAGTATAGAATGTCTGACTTGCCTTCCATCTTAGACAGTGTCTGTAGTAGTTGTACAGGCAATGTGGTAGGTTTGAATTCATGCTGCATTTGGAATCAAAAGCCTTGCTCCACATTTTGAAGCTTATGAATTATAAATCTATGGATTTGAGGAAAACCACTTACCAATTTTAGGCTTTAGTATCCTCATCTGTAATACATGGGGATACATTAGATGACCTCTAAGTACATTTCCATCACAAAATTGACAATGCTATGGAATGAAATTGAAAAAGAAATGACATTTTTAAATCAGGCAATAAAGACCCATGAGCATTGAGATTTTTCAGTGCAACCCCTTAGCAACTCCTTTATATAAGGTGATGTTCCTTTGTTACATATTGTTTTATTTTATATTGGGAAGGTATCTCTTATAACTACAAACTTAAAGAAAAATCCATAGAAGAAAAGATTATGTCACTGCATTTAGGGAATGAGTCAATTGCGTGATGATCTGGAGCCTTGGTTATCAAACTCTTTGTACCCAAGACGTCAAAACTGAGTTCTCCTCACCTATATGCTCCTGGAGAAATTGGTGTCCTTACATATGCACAAGTGTTATTTCTTTTCCTGTCTCTGTGACCACGATTTGTACGAAAGTCTGCAACAGTTACTCTCCAGAGCTCACAGTGCCTGTCTCTGGATAAGATCTGCCTTTTGTTTTGCATTGTATTAGAAGTCAGAATCCCACCTACTTTATTTCATATTATAGTGACTTTGGACAAATCACTTGATTTCTGATCACTTCATTTCCTTACCAGGGAGGAATTTCAATTGGAAGATGTCTTTCCCCTCTGGCTCTTCTGCCAAGCTTACCTTTTGCAGGACTGGATAAAACTAGCACTGCTCCAGATGAATAGTGAGAATTGAAGTGGCTATTACAGACACCCAAATACCTGATACAAAACTCCACCTCATAGCGTGAAGAAGGATTTGAATTATCATACACCACTTGAGATGGAAAAAAGAAAAAAAAAACAACCTCAGGAGTTTGAGAAATACTTTAGACACGGTTCAATGGAGTATTTAATGAATCACAACTTAGCTTCCTAAAGAACCTCTTTCCAGAAAGACAAGCAGTTAAAAAATGTTCATCTTGTGATGAAAGTGGAATGTCAGGAGAATCCAATAGTTCCTTTCTGGAAAACAATAACATTAAACACTGTTTCATTATTTCAATGGTGTCCCATTGAGAATGTATCTCCAGTGACCAGTGAGTTAATCAGCATGTGTGAGGTAGGGGAAGAACATGAGCTGAGTCAGGTAAAGTTGGTAGTGATAAACAGAAAATCAACTCATAATTTCCACTATCTAATTGGTAATTTTGGTATCAAAAAAGGAGACAATTGAATAAAATAGTGTGGCATCTCTGAAATAATAGTGAAATCAATCAATCCCTACTTGTTTGGGAAAATATAATGTTAAACTTATTCCAATGGCAGAGGAGATCCTTGCTGCACCAGCAGAATCTGATCCCCACTGGCAAGTCTATCTGCCACTAAGGAACCCCAAACACTGAAGTCTGTAGGGATGATGCTAAACTTCCTTTTTGTTAAAGTGTTCATAACACCTAGAAAAGAATCCCTAAAGATTTCTCAACTTTGCCGTAATATACCAAAAATTCTTCTGGATTAGGAGTCAGAGAACCTAGGAACAAGACTATTCTCATTTATAAAATGAGTGAAAAAGCTTAAAATGGATGGATGATCTCTCAGGCCCCTTGCAGTTCAAAATCTTATGTAAATTCTATCATTTTTGTCTGAATAAGAAGTTCAAGTGCTAGGTTATAAGAAG
Source organism: Trichosurus vulpecula (assembly GCF_011100635.1). Classification (NCBI taxonomy): domain Eukaryota; kingdom Metazoa; phylum Chordata; class Mammalia; order Diprotodontia; family Phalangeridae; genus Trichosurus; species Trichosurus vulpecula. Next base: position 261,262,331 of record NC_050578.1, on the reverse strand, counting down.
GTTAGCACTGCATTTCAATTCAAACAGTCTTATATGAAGGAAAAGTAGATTTGTTGATTAATTTGAAAGGTGTGAAAAGATTTTGTAACCCCTATACAGCTCCTAAAACTATATACCACTATTACTGTAAGTAACTCTTCCAAGCAAATGTTATTATCATTGTCATTATTTTAAATAATAATAGATATAATTGATAATGATAATGTTATGGACAAATTAACCAAAGGAAACTTTAGAATCATTTATATGGATTTCAGCATTTGTAGTTCCTTGGTTCCAAACAGATTTGTTAGTGGAGATCAAATTCTGCTGAGGCAGCAAGCCTCTCCTCTGTCAGTTGAACATCTCTAACTTTATATCTTCTGATACCAGTGGGGAGGGGTTGATTTCGCTATAGTAGCTGGTTCTGTAACATCATCATCATTAAAATTTATAATAACAATATTAAAATAACAACGGCAACCTCCCAGATACTGTGCAAGTTCTTTGCAAATATTTGATTTGATTATCACAATTCTGAGTGGTTGTTTTAGGCCTGGTTCTTATCCTCATTTTACAGTTGAATAAACCAATGCTAATAGACATTAGGTGAATTCCCTAGGGTCGTGGAGCTGGGGTGTGTCTGAGGACCTATTTGAACTCAAGTCTTCTGGACTCCAGTCTTGGTGCTCTATCACCATTTTTAACTCCTCTCATTAAATCTTAATATATTTATTTAATTAAAAATTTAATAAAAATGGATGTCTGAATATGTTGGGTTGTTGCAGTCTGTGTGACTTCTGGCAAATCAAATCAAATCTCTGAATATCCAGGGCATCAGGTATAAAATACTTTAAAAAAAATTACGTAACAATTTTTGTAAGGAAACCACTTTCACTTAATTGCAGACTCATAGGATGAAATGTCTATAAGATATGAAATTGAAAGAGCATAGAAATTTTAGCTGAGTTTCTGTGGAAACTTTGTGTAAATTGTAGTGTCACATTTCATCAATATGGATGGATATCTTGCAGTGGTGACTTAAGCAAACGATGTAATTGGGATTAAATATCAGGTGGAAAGTTCAGTGATTTTAAGTTCTTCAGTTGGGCCAAAGCTCAATATATAAACACAGATTTGTCCCTGAGGATGACATTCAGCAGAAAATAGTGGATCATTATAATGGCAGAAGACTTAAAATTTTTGCATGTGACTCAAAGGAAATTAAAAAAAAATAAGACAAAGAGTGGGAGTGGCTGGTAGCACATTACCAACAAATGCTGTGCATAAAATTAGCCCCATAAAATATCATCCAAGAAATGGAAGACATAACGAAGAGATTGGCCAAAAAGAGTTCTAATATCAATCTGCTGTCTGAATGTTAAAATACCTAGAGGAAAATTGTTATTAGGTTTGGGACAGCCTCTCTAGAATATAGATGAGAAGAGAGTATTCTGTGTGCTGTTGAGTATGGAGCAATATAAGCAATTGTTCTTTTAAGTATTAAAAGGGTAGTCAAGTGGAAGAGAAATAAGAGGGGTTAAGCTCCTTTTTATTTTCCCTCAGGAGACTGCCCTGGGAGGGATTGGTGAAAATCTAAAGTAGATAAATGTAGGTTTTATGTCAGGGAAAAATAAAAGCAACAAATTCTCACCATGACAGATTTTTAATAAGGATATTGGATGATTCAAGAGTGATGAGTCCTTCTATTCCCTTAGTGTTTGAAGGAGAAGCTTTCTCATCATGTGTGGAGCTTGCTAAAGTAGGGAGACAAATGAAACCATAAATTGGCAAGCATTTATTAAGTACGAAGTACATTTCAAGGACTGCACTTTTGTCTGGGGATGCAAGTGTTAAACTTAGACTGTCTATGACAAAGATCTGAAAATACCAGCATGGCAACCAGGATGCCAATTATAAAGCATATATTAAGTACTTTATTTGTTCCAGACAGTGTTCTCTGAATATAAATAGGAGAAAAAAATGACAGTTCCCACCATTGAGAACCTTGCATTCTAATGAGGGAAGGTGATAGGTAAAAGGGAGCTGAGAAGTGGAAGGAAGGTACCCAGGTAGGAGAGTATGATAGAGAAAGTCCTGTGGAAATGAGTTAGATAGCAGAGCAGCCTGGAGAGGGATGGAGACTAGTCCTGATGAAGGTTCCAGGATGTTATGAAGAAACTTCTGGAAATGCTATATGGTGGAATATGTGTTGGGGGAAAGTGCATTAGGGTATAAGGATTGGTGTGGCTCCTTAGGAGGAGTTCCGAAGGAATGTCATTGAGAGATGAAATAATTTGTCAATCTGGTAGCTTCCTGCCTTAATTATCTGTGCTAAATAGGTAGTAAGTGCATTCTACACAGATGTAAACTATAAGTACTATCATCACCATCTAAATTTAGTCCAAAGTCACTTTTGCCTTAACCTACTTTTTGTGTAATGTAGAAAATGATAAATTAATAACAGTAGTAAGAGGAGGAGGAAGAGAAGTAACCCTAATGTTCCTAATCCACCTCCCACTCTAACCCTAAATTACTACTACAACCAATCCTACTGCCACTGTTACTACTACTACTACTACTACTACCGGTAGTAGTAGTAGTAGTAGTAGTAGTAGTAGTAGTAACATAAAGAGGAGGAGGAAGAGGGTGGCTAGCATTTATATAGTCTTTTACATTTTTCAACAAACTTTGCAAATATTTCATTTTATCTTCATAGCTACCTTGGAAGTTATTATTGTCCGGTCATTTCTTTTGACTCCCGCTTTCCATGATTCCATCAAGGACTTGTTTTTTTTTTATTGTTTTTGTTCTATTTGCTTTCGGCAAAGATATTCCAGGGGTTTGCTATTTCTTTTTTGAGGTCATTTCACAGATAAGTAACTGAGACAGTGTTAAGTGACTCGCTCATGGTCACACAGTAAGTATCTGAAGCCAGAGTTGAGCTCATGAAGATGAGTTTTCCTGATTCTAAATCCAGTGCTCTATCCATTGTGATAGGTCGTATTATCATATACATTTTGCAAATGAGAGAAAAAAGGCACGAAGTGTTTAAGTGATTTGTCCAAGATCACACAGCTAGTAAGTAGCCAAAGTTGGATTAAAACTCAGTCATCTTGTAGATACTAATATGTTGGCAGCTAAGAATCCAAATTAACGGTCAAAGGGAGAGTTCATCCTTGTTACTATCATCAAATTTAGAAGAGAATATGGGAAGGGACTTAAACAAAATAAAATGAACTACTTTTATCCAATGATGTAAATATCTTTTTACCAATGTAATTACCTTTTGAGTCATTCCCAATGAAATAAGACACTAGATCACTCCTACTAAATTGAAAAATATAGGTGGGAGAAGGAAATGGTCTATTTTGAAGGCCCTACTTTAAAACAGTAACAATGATACAATGTCTGTAGAACTGTGAATTTGTCCATCCATTCTGGGAAATAATTTAGAGTAAAGCTGAAAAAATGTTGTTGCCTACCTGCCGCTGCAGCCACTTCAACTTCCTCTGTTTTTCCCCAGAGCATGAATCCTGCTGGGCCATGCATGGTTAGATAGCCCCTGCCCCGCCCCGCTTCCTCACATCCAGCATGGACCCAACCTGTGGTGGTGGCTGCAGCAAGAGGAGGAGGAGACTGAAGATGACAAGAAAGCTGCCAGCCTGTGTGGTGGACTGTGACACAAGGCATACAAAACTTGGACATGCTGGAAATACAGGACCACACTTCTTCATTCCCTCATCTATTTCTATCAAGAAGTCTGAAAAAGTAGGAGATCAAGCGCAAAAGGGGGTTAGGAAGGGTGCTGATAATCTCCATTTCTTTATAGGGGATGAAGAAACAGGAAAGCCAATTTATGCAACAAAGTTGTCAATCCATCATGGTGTAGTTGAAGATTAGGACTTGATGGAGAGATTTATAGAACAAGTGATCTTTATATACCTAAGGGCAGAACCTGAAGATCATTATTCTCTTTTGAATGAATCTCCTCTAAATACACCAGAAAACAGGGACTAAACAGATGAAATTATGTTTGAATCCTATAATGTTCCAGATGTGTACATAGCTGTACAGCCTGTCCTTGCTTTAGCACCATCTTGGACATCAAGACGGGAGTGGACACGGACTGGTACAGTTATAAGACAGTGGAGATGGTGTCACTCATGTCATTCCTGTGGATGAAGGGTGTTTTATGGGCAGCTGTATGAAGCACATTCCCATTGCTGAGACAGATATAACATATTTTATTCAGTAGTTATTGAGAGAACAGGAAGTAGTAATATCTCCTGAACAATCCCTGGAAATAGCTAAGGCAGTGAAGGAATGTTATAGTTGTATCTGCCCAGATTTAGTAAAATAATTTTTAAAAAATATAATACAGATGGGTCAAAGTGGACTAAATGGTATACTAGAGAAAACGCAACCTCTAAGAAGAGATTTTTCCATTGATGTTGGTTATGAACTGGTACTGGGCCCAAAAATCTTCTTTCATCCAGAGTTTGCTAATCTAGACTTCACACAACCTATCTCAGAAGTAGTAGATGATGTAATTCAGAATTGTCCCGTTGATGTCAGACATCCTCTCTACAAAAATATTGTCCTCTCTGGGGGTTCAACATTGTTTAGTGATTTTGGAGGTTGACTAAAACCTGACATGAAAAGAATTTTGATGTAAGGCTGAAACTAAGTGAAAAATTAAGTGTTGGTAGACTGAAGCCCAAGTCTTTTAATGTGCGAGTCATTACACACCACATGCAGCCATATACAGTATGGTTTGGAGGATCAATGCTGTCTTCCACACCTGAGTTCTACCAAGTATTCCACACCAAAAAGGATTATGAAGAAATTTGACCTAGTATTTGACACCACAACCTAATGTTTGGGGTCATGCCTTAAAACTGGTTTCATAGTTACAACAGCTAGGGAAGTGGGGATGACTTCATCTTTCTAATTACCTCTGGTTTGTCTGGATGGTTAATAATAAGATAGCAAACTGACTTGACAAGAAAAAGACCACACATAATTCAACATGAAGATTTTAACAAATTAATCAACATACAAATGTAAAAGAAAGCCAAAATGATTAAAAATGTTTTTCTTTGGAAAATATTTGCATCTGTGTGTAACAAAAAGAAGCGGGTTTTAGTTTTTTGTTTTCTGTGACCAGATATTTGTATATTGAGATTTGTATATTAATGAGTTCTCCAAGATTTGATGGAATTTAATGGTATGTAGATAGCTCTATAATGCTTGAATTGTGCGCTTCAAAGTGTACAGTGCAAGACTGTGTTTATGTTTTGTACTTTTTATACTTTGAGGGAAAGAAGCCAAATAAAAACTGTCATATTTGAGGAAAAGAGAGAAAACCCTAAGAATTTTTTTTAAAAGTCTCATAACACTTGCTTGCACACTCATGTCATTCTAGTTGTTAAAATTTTCAAGCATTAAAAAATCTGGTTGTCTTTCCAAGTGCTCTTTTAAACTAAAGCTAGTATCTTGGATGACCTGATGTTAACTTTCTGAATACTCACATTCTGTTTCTTGCTTTAAAAGAAAAGACAAGATGCTTGGACCTGTAAAAAAAAGTTTTCAAAATATAAAATAAAAAGAAATAAAATATATTCTTTGGCCCAATCTTATAGAACTAGACATATGCAAAAAGACTATGCTAGGGATTAAATCCAAATAAAATTCATAATTGTACTTTCATAATGGCAAAAAATAGAAATAAAGAATATCCTATTGATTGGAAATGGCTACAGAGATTATGGCACAAGAATGGAATATATAATAGGATAGTACTGTACCTTAAGAAATAAGAAATACAAAGAATGCATAAAACGATGGAAACACTTTCAAATAAAGGAAAGAAAATGGGAAAAGCAATAATTACACTCACTTTGACAGTACACACAGAAAACTAAAAGTGAAAAAAAAAACCTGAACAATATATAATTGCAATGCCTGAGTCTAACCCCAGAAAGAACTTGAGGAAATACGTTTTTCTTCCTTCGCTGAAGAAGCATAACTGGAGGTTAGTTGGTGGTAGAAGAGGTAGGACATTGGACTTCAAGCACAATATCATTTGATTTTTTTATCAGACAATGACTATGTGTGGACCCTTGTGGGAGTCAGCTATACACTTTATCTGCCTAAATTTCCTTACACGTGAAAGAAAGATAATAGCTCTCATCTCTGAGAGATGTCCTGTGGACAAAATGAGGTAATATTTGTAAAGTGCTTTGAGAAACTATATTCAATTATTTTGCAAACCATAATGTGCTATAACAGCATAAACTATCATCTTTATTATCAGGTGGAAGCCTATGGATATGGAATATTTAAATGCCTTCGGGATCTTTGGGTTAGTCATATTTTTAACATGTAGATATAAGCTCACATGAAGATATACAGGAAGAAAAATGGCCTAGGAAAAGTCAGAGTGGAAATTTATGTAAAGTTTGTGATCTTTCCAAGGGAAAGGAATATGTGTTATTAGTAAAATATTATTTCATCAAAACATTTATATTAGAGTGGATTCTGGGAAGATGGTGAAGAAGGTCAAAAAATTCCAATATCTTCAGATTTCCCCCAGAAAAGTTATAATTATAGTGCCTCGGTGAATATACAGCACTAAAAATAAATGAGTGGGATAGAACAGTTGTCCTCCTTGAACAACTGGAGAAAATTGGGGAAAAAAATCTCAGAAGGAGGTTTGGTACCTATAAAGTGTGAACCCCTCCAGGCTAGGTCTGCTGAAAGAACAAGTGTCAATGCCTGGGGTTAGTCGTGTTGGGAGGCTGCTTCAACCTCAGCTACAGGAACTGTTACCCCCCGGACAGTGAAGGGAGGTGGGCATCTGAGCATGGGAAGATCGAGGGAACATTTCTTGCCAAGGTATGCCAGACCCAGCTTCTGCAGAAACTGAGCTGCAGGAGAGAAGAAACTAGCACATGCCTGATGAGTGCAGAAGCAGCTAGGAAGAAATTCTGTTGGCTCTGAGCACTTACAGGAGGCTGGAGATCTTGGTATGAGTTCCAGTCCAAAAGGGAGAATGGAAAGAGGATCTTAGGCCAGAGGCACCATACTTCATGCCCCAGGGTTAAAGATGACTACAAAAACTAAGCTACTACAAATTAAAAAAAAAAATGAACAGACAAAGGAGAAAGAATCAAACCATGGAGAATTACTATGGGAATAGAGAAGACTGGGATTCATCTTCAGAGGAAGATATTGGAGAAAGAAACCATCTTGTACCTCAGAGAGTAATATCAAATTTTCATTTGCCCAAAAGAATTTACAGAGAAACTTAAAAAAAAAAACTTTAAAAATCAAATGAGAAAAATTGGGAAAACTGGAAAAAATCATACAATTTCAAAAACAAAACAAAACAAAACAAGAAGATTATGAAAAGAGAGGCGACCAATTAGAAAATGAGATCCAGAACCTTAAGGAAGAAAATGACTGCTTGAAAATCAGAATTGAGCAAGAGGAAGCTAGCAAAGTTATAAGAGATCAAGAAATAATAAAAAAAAATAAAGAATGAAAGATAGAAGAGAATATGAAACGTGTTGTAAGAAAAACGGGGTGTTTAGAGAACAAATCAAGAAGAGAAAACATAATAATAATTGGACTACCTGAAAGCTATGATCAAAAAGAGAATTTTGGTACAATAATACAAGAAGCAATTAAAGAAAAATTTCCTGAAGCATTAGAGCAAGAGAGGAAAGTAGAAATAAAAAAAAATCCACCAATTACTACCTGAAAGAGATAGTAAAAGGAAAACCCACAGTAATATCAAATTCAAATTCTGAAACTTCCAGCTCAAGGATAAAATATTTCAAGCAACAAGAAAAAAAGCAATTTAAATATGGTGGTGGCACAATTAAATCACAGAAGACCTAGCAGTAGTGACCCTAAAAGACCACATTTCTTGGAACACTGTATATTGAAGAACAAAGGAACTGGGATTCTGGGCAAAATTATCCTACGAAAAAAGTTAAGAATAATTTTGAATGAAAAAAAGGATATTTAATGAATTGTCAGACTTTCAGAATTTTTTAATTAAGTTTTTTTATTTTTAGCTTACAACACTCAGCTCCACATGTTTTTGGGTTCCAAATTTTCTTCCCCTCCCTCCCCTCTTCTCTCCCCACCCAAGATGACATGGAATCTGGTGTATGTTCTACATATACCTTCACATACAACTTATTTACACAATAGTCAAGTTGTAAAGAAGAATCATGACCAATGGAATGAATCATGAGAAAGAAGAAATGAAAATGAGAGACAGAGAGAGAGACAGACAGACAGACAGACTGAGAGAGACAGAGATAGAGAGAGAGCAAATACTTTGCTTCAATCTGCATTCAGACTCCATAGTTCTTTCTCTGGATGTAGATAATTCTTCTTTGGAGCTGTCTTTGAACCTTAAATTCCTGAGAAGAGCCAAGTCTATCAAAGTTAGTCATCACGGAAACAATATGTCTGTGGTTGTGTACAATGTTCTCTTGTTTCTGCTCCCCTCACTCACTGTCATATCATGTAGGTCTTTCAGATTATTATGAAGTCCGTATCTTCCCCATTTCTTATAGCACAATAGTATTCTATTACATTCATATACCACAACTTGTTCAGCCATTTCCCAATTGATGGGCATCCGCTTGATTTCCAATTCTTTGCTACCACAAAAAGAGGTGTTATAAATATTTTTGTACATATGGGTCCCTTTCCCACTTGTGTTATCTCTTTGGGATACAGCCCTAGAAGTGGTATTGCTGGGTCAAAGGGGTACGTACCCCTTTGGGCAGAGTTCTAAATTGCTGTCCAGAATGGCTGGATCAGTTCACAATTACACCAACAGTGTAACAGTGTTCTGATTTTCCCACATCCTCCCCAGCATTTATCATTTTCCTGATTTGTCATGTTAGCCAATCTGACAGGAGAGATATGGTACTTAAGAGTTGTTTTGATTTGCATTTCTCTAATCAGTAGTGATTTAGAGCATTTTTTCATGTGCCTGTAGATATCCTTAATTTCTTTCTCTGAAAACTGCTTGTTCATATTCTTTGACCATTTTTCAATTGGGAAATGGCTTTTATTCCTCTAAATTTGGCTCACTTCCCTGTATATTTTAGATATGAGGCGTTTATCAGAGACACTGGTTGTAAAGATTTTCTCCCAGTTTTCTGCTTCCCTCCTAATCTTTCTTGCATTGGCTTTGTTTATACAAAAAAACATTTCAATTTAACATAATCAAAATTATACATTTTGCATTTTGTAATACTCTCTATCTCTTGTGTCATGAATTTTTCCCTTTCCCATAAGTCTAATAGGGAAACTATTCCTTGCTCTCCCAAATTGTTATAATATTAGCTTTTATTCCTAAATCATGAACCCATTTTGACTTTATTTTGGTATATGGTGTAAGATATTGGTCTATGCCCAGTTTCTGCCACAACATTTTTCACTTTTCCCAACAGGTTTTGTGCCATAGTGAATTCTTAGCCCAGAAGCTGGATTCTTTGGGTTAATCAAAAAGTAGATTGCTATAGCCATTGACTTCTCCATATTGTGTACCTAACCTATTCCACCGATCCACCCCTCTGTTTCTTAACCGGTTCCAAGTAGTTTTGAGGACCGATACTTTATAGTACAGTTTAATATCTGGTATGGTTAAGCTACCTTCCCTATAATTTCTTTTCATTAATTCCCTTGATATTCTGGAAGTTTTGTTCTTCCAGATGAATTTTGTTATTATTTCATACAGCTCTGTAAAATAATTTTTTGGTAGTCCGATTGGTATGACACTGAATAAGTAAATTAATTTAGGTAAAATTGTCATTTTTATTATATTAGCTTGGCCTAAACATGAGCAACAGATTTTTTTTCCATTTACTTAGATCTGACTTTATTTGTGTGAAGTGTTTTGTAATTATGTTCACATAGGCCCTGGGTTTGTCTTTGGCAGGTGGAAAAATACCCCAACTGAACCTAATAGAAGATTTAACATCCAAGACTCAAGAGAAATATAAAATATATTGCAAGGGGATTCAGTAAGGATAGATGATTTACATTCATCTTTTCTTTATGTAAAATATAATACATATGTCTAAAATTGTTATTAGTAATTGGGTAATTCTTAAAAAGGAATATGGTAGACCTGAGTATGACAGGATATCATAAAGTAAAACCCTAAGAGCTAAAAAGATTAGTTATCTTATACAAATGAAATGCTAGAGAAAGAACTGACAGAGGAATCAAATGGGGTAGGAGTAGTTTTGGAAACCTACTTTACTTGGGAATGGGTTCAAGAGGGAACAATGAATATATATCTATAAGAGTATAAAAGTCTTATAAATACAGAAAGAAATAAAACACTAAGGGAATAGAGGGGGGGTAGTAAGAGAGGGATCTTTAGAGGGGATGGTGAGGGAATAGGTTAAAGTGGGATATAGAAGTTTGTTTAGATTAATGGGAGTGGGTGGAGAGGAGAGCGATACTTGGAGGGGTTAATAGGAGGACAAGGTATTGGGTAGAAGTAAACTAGAGGAGTCATAAGGGATAGAAATAAAGATATGCATAAACATAAAGATCAGGAGTAGAATTAGGGAAAACGGAGCAGGAGTGGTAATAATGATTTCAGACAAAGTTAAGGCTAAAATAGATTTAATAAAAAGAGAAAAATAGGGGAATTGCAGTATCTGTCAGCCTTACTTAGTATTGTTTTGGACTATATAAAACAACTAGAGAGAATAAAGTAGGAACATTACTGTTGTGTAGGAAATGACGAGTTGGTGTATTTGGAAAAATATGGAAAGACACAGACTTAAGAGGTTATCCAAACTCAGAGAAACAGAGGACAAATGAGCAAAGTGTGGTATTATGTAGATGCATATGAATGTATATGTCAATCTATGACTATTATTATTGATACCTAAGTATATGTATGTGTAAGCATATATATGTTTCCGTATATGCCTGTTTATTTGTAGATATATATATACATATATATATGAGTGTATATGTCTATATATGTATGTATGTATGTGTGTATATATATATATATATATGTGGGGGGGTGGGTGGGTATGTGTGTCTCCCTGGTTAATCGTAGCCTCCTGAAGGACAAAGGAAAGGGGGAAAAAAGAACAAAGTAAAAAGTGCACAGCCGAGAATAAAAGAAAACTTACATGGAAGCAAAGAAATAATACATAGATTTAAACACAATCATAGTGTCTATAAGTTTTCTTCAAATGGAAATTTATTGTTGTGTATTTTAATCCTTACACACGTTGTGTCGTGCACATAGCAAAATGTTTTCTTATTCTGAAGCATTTTAGTTTTAGTATTTATGTATCTTTCTTTTTTTCTTTTCCCATTTTGTATTGCAGTTTAAAATTTTAAAAATTTACAAATTAAAAACATTTGCACCACTCTGCTGCATTTGAATGATTTTCAATTATTAAGTTGATGTTTCCTGAAAAATCAAAGGCATTAATTTGATCCAGAGTTTCCTCATAGCAATTTTAACCTCTGTATTCCTAAGGCTATAGATTAAGGGGTTTAACATAGGAGTAATCATAGTAGTACATACAGATAAAGCTTTATCTATAGGAAAAGTGGCTGCTGGCCGCATGTACAAGAATATACAGGGAACAAAAAACAAGATCACCACTGTGAAGTGAGAGCTGCAGGTAGAAAGAGCCTTCCGCCTTCCTTCTGAAGTACTACCCTTCAGGGAAGAGAGGATAACTACATAGGAGACAGTAAGTATGAGAAAGATCGACAGGCACATTACTCCACTGTTAGCAATTATGAGAAGGCCAAGAACTTTGGTGTCCATGCAGGCCAGTTTCAGCAATGGGAACAAATCACACAGGAAGTGATCAATAATATTAGGGCCACAGAAGGGAAGGTGGACCATGAAGAGGAGTTGTATGGTGGCATGTATGGATCCCCCCACCCAGGCTGCTGCCACCAGGAGGTGGCAAACACGGGGATTCATGATGGTCATGTAGTGTAGGGGTTTACAGATGGCCACGTAACGATCATAAGCCATGATTACAAGGAGGATGATTCCAACACCACCAAAAAAATGCTCTGCAAAGAGTTGAGTCAGACAGCCTTTCAGAGAGATTGTTATCTTCTCATAGACTAAATCCACAAGCATCTTAGGGGCAATGACTGAAGAGAAGATTGTATCCACGATGGATAAGAAGGTTAGAAAAAAGTACATGGGTGATCTCAAAGTCTCACTGGCCGTCAAGGTTATGACTATGAGTATGTTTCCTATAATTGTGATAATATATGTGATTAAAAAAATGACAAAGTACATTTTTCGAAGTTCTGGACTTTGTGTAAGGCCTAGCAGAATGAATTCAGTAACATTGTTTTTATACTTCATTTTGGTCTTTCTTCTGCCAGCTTCCTGATAATCCCATATACTTATACTTATTGGTTCTTTCCTTTTTTCTTCATTTCTTCCTCTAATTAGACCTTTCCTATACCTAACCTAAAATGCAGTTACTTTAATTCCAAGCGGAGTCAATCATCAGTATTTTGCATGAAACTGATTATTCTATTAGGGATGAATTTTGTACAGTGGGAAAGAATGGATGCAACATCCTCAATGCTGAGGAATGTGGTTCATATCCTTTGCATCTTGAAGGTAATTGGTGACAGTAAATTCCTTTTATGGTATGTAGTCCATCTGTAATGGAAGGAAGGGAGGAATGAGTAAACCACATCTTTATTGATCATTAAAATTCAAAAGATTGATACAACTCCTAGTTATGGTTTTAAATTGTATACTTATGTTGCAACTATGTATTTCACATTTCAGAAGAAATTGTCAAAAAATTTAACGACTAAGTGTCTTTTAAGTCCAATGGAAGGGAGGGTCTAAAGCTTGACTAAGCCAAGTGAATAGTAGAATAGTGATTGACCAGGAAAACTTCTTACATATCCTGCTTCTGGCTATATCACCCTGGTCAAATCACTTAGCCTATAATTACTTAGGTATCACTCTAAGTCTAGAAGCTGCAAAGCATTGGATTAGCTGTATAAGTAGTAGGACCTTCCTTGTCCGGAGGTATCTGGTTAAAAAGAGAAAAAAATAGAAAACATTAAGAACAAGACTGATAGTTTCAGTAACAATAATTATTATTTAAAGTTTACAAAATGTTTTCCCAACTGTGCCTAATTTAAAGTTCAAATAACTTTACAGGGTACCTACTACAGAGCTCACCCCCATGTTACAGATGAGGCAGCTGAGACTTAGAGAGGTTAAGTGGTTTTCTTTTGCCCACCCATCTTGTTGCCCACCCATCTTGTAAGTGCCAGAGGAAGAATTTAAACACAAGAATCCTGGCTCCCGACTGAATTACAGTCATTGTGCCATTCTGAACAGTGAAAGATGAGAAGTCTTCTCAGGTGAGAAAGAAAAAATGCTGGACCTGATGCAAGATTCTGTTTTAATAAAGGGTGATGGGTGGGCAATTACCATGGTAGAGACACTATGAGGAATTGCTTCCCAAAAGACTATTAACCTTGGTTATATATGATATTCATTTAACCGGAACTCATAGAGGGTCAGTGCTCATTTTACCATAAATCCTAGATTCGGAGTCAAAGGGATGTTAGAAGTCATGGTGGCCAGCCTCATTATTTTAGAGATGAGCAAATTGAAGTGATCAGAGGCAAGGGCCTCACCGAAGATCACAAAAATAGCTAGCCTTATGTTGGTATTCACACTCAGGTTGTCTGATGCTAAGGCCATCAGAGTGATGGAAAAATGGAAACTTTCAAAGGTGCTTGTATAAATTTCATTATTCCACATGACTAGACTGAAATATGAAATCAAGGACAGTTATATCTTCAAAACTTATTATCTTATTACTGAAAACCTTCCACTCATCTCAATTTTCCTGTTACTGTCTGGGTCTCCACATGCTCTCAGTCACCGAATCTCTCAACCATGTTTTCATCCACAGCCTCTCACTCAAAATCACCTCTCATAGTTGGTCAGTTGTCATATCCTATCTTCTACCTTCAAGACAACTTCCAGATACATTTCATTGTTTAAACCCCCATAGCCTACTACAGAACCTCATCACCTCTCCCCTGCTCTATTACATAGCCTTCTGGTTAATCTTCCTTTCTGAAATGTCGCCCTACTCCTCCACATGTTCCACTCGGCTGCCCAATTGAGCAGCCTAAAGTGTAGGTATGATCAGATAAAATACCCCCCTTTCTACTTCCTATTCATCTACACACAGATTCACAGTCAAGAAACTCATTCTTCCCATTTACTTTTAAGATCAAATATAAATTCTTCTAGATAACATTTAAATACTTTTATAACCTTCATCCTGCCTTTCCGTTCTTCTAACCCCATCCATTCACTTTACTAATCACTTATAATGTCCTACTTGCTGTTTTCAACCATATCTTCATGCCATTCCATCTTGTAATTATGGGCCTTTATAGTGATGGTCCTCCACATATGGGTTTTTGTTGTCCCCTTTAGCTCCATCTCTTAGCTTTCTGAACTATCCTCTAGTTATCTTGAATATAAATTCTATAAAAGGCCTTCCCATCATCCCCAGAAGCAAGTTCATATATTTTTACCTGTACCTATATCTATCTATCTGTCTGTCTGTCTGTCTATCTATCTATCTACAGAAACACATACATACGTAAATATATTTTTAAATTAAATATAATATATGCATATGTGTATATATGAACTTCATTCAGGGGAGGATGGGAAGGATATAAAATATATAATTTCAAATATTATATTATTTTATTACATTTATGTACACATACATACATACACACATTCATACATACATGCTAATATGCTGTTAACATCCAAACTAATTCATCTTGCTCCTATGGGTGTTTTTTTTTTTATTTTTTTGTTTGGTTGTTTTATCTTCTGGTGGAAAAAGAAAGAAATTAGTTGGAAGCATAGGAGAAAAGCCCCTGATAATAATGCTGCTCTAGGGCATGTTATAACACATTTCCTAACTTTTATATGCCTGACCGCTTCCTTCCTTTCCTCATTACCTCCTCTTTTCTACCATATTACTTTCTCCCTCTCCATCCCTCCTTCCTTTCTTCCTTCCCTCCTTATTTTCTTCCTTGCCTCCTCTTTTCTTCTCTCCCTCCCTCCCATCCTTCCTCTATTCCTTGTTCTGTTCATTTGTTTCCTCATATGATAATTTAACTTTCCACTCTTCTAGTTCCAAACTTTTAGTTAAACATTTGTACTATTCTCTATGCTAGAGTCATTTCTGCTGTATTCCAAGTGATATCCATTTCTTGGCAAAACACAGTCATGGATTATGGCTGCTACCTCCTTTCTCATGTCTTATACATATATTATTTTAAAAGGCCTGGAAAAAATGACTAAGTCCCCTACATATATGTCATTTAATGTATCTGAGTTCTCATTGTTGAAATAAAATTTATGTATGTTTTTTTTTTCTAACTGAATTCTATTCCCCTCATAGAAATGTTCTGGTGTGCTTCTTTTTCTCTTAAAAATTAAAATAGATAATATTTATGTAGTGATTTAGTGGTTATAATGCACTTTGCATATGCCATCTCATTTGATTTTTATAAGTATCCCTAATTTAAAAATGAGGAAAATGAAGTTAAAAGAATTTAAATAATTTCTTTACTGTCATATAGTTTGTACATGTCTTAGTCAAGAATTAAAGTCATGTTTTCCAGACTCTTAAGCTAGTACTTTATCTACTATACCACCTAGTCATTATAATCCTTTAATACTAAGATTCCCTCTCTCAGAAGATGAGGTCACTTTATTGAGAGAAGTAAAAAAGAAATTACTCAATATTATTTATTCTTTCTTCCTTTCCACTCACTTCTGGGAAGACTTTGAACTTTTAATCATGAAGAACGATACCTCTCTACCCATGGATTGATCTCAACCCCTACGCTAATCTAGTTAAGCTTGAAATGGAAATTAACTTCTTTACCTTAATTTTCATTGTCTTCCTAGTTGCTGGTTCCTTCTCTGCTGTTTACATCCATTTCCAAATCTCTCTCATCTTTTCAAAATAATTTCACCTGATTCTCCCATGAACCTGAATTCATCGATCTTTATTTCTTCCTTCCTTTAGTCAGCCAACTTCCTATGCCAAACTATGTCCTTTGATGTCTGACTTTTTTTTCTCTTCTCACTTTCAAGCCCATGGAAATCTGGGTTCTGACCTGAACAGTCATATGTATCCCCTATCTCTGAGTGATAAAGGATCTTATAGTAAGTGATCATTTTTGATTCATTTCTCATAGTTCTTAGCTTACATCTTATGGGGCTCTTAGGTTACGATACACCTCAGACCTTAGTATAAATCATACTTACTCTCTGTAACATTTGCCATTGTTGATTCTCCAGCCTCTTGAATATCCTCTCCCTCTTGGGTCTTTGGTGACATCATTCTCTTGATTCTACTTCTATTTGTCCAGCCACTCAGAGGCTCCTTTGTTGGAACTTAATTAATGTCCTATCCCCTAAATGTTTCTGTCATTGAATAGTCTTTTGTTTATACATTTTCCTTTTTTTCTTGATACTCATTCTCAGTAATAATATCAGATTGATAAGTTAAATTATCATCACTACATATATTATTCCTGACAAAATATATACACAAGTTATATACACATATATTCATGCATATACATGTGTCAGTGTGTATAAATAAATGTGTATGTGTGTGCAGAAAGATACTGAGATAGATAGGCAGACAGACAGATGTAAATATTTACCCAATAGATTCTTATATTCATATATTTCCAGCCTTGGTTTTAATTTTGTAGTGTCCAACTGGATATTTGGAGCTAGACATCATTTAGACATCTCACAATCATATCATATAAAAAGAACTCATCTACCCATCTTCATTATTGTTGGTGGCATCTCCTTCTCTCTGATCTCCCACATCAGGAAATTATTCAGTCAGTACCCCATAAATATTTGATTGTTAAATATTGCCCATTAGAACTCCACATGGTATCTTGTAGCCAACCTTTCTATCTAACCAATAGTCACGAAACTAATTTCCACTTAGACTATTGTCATCATTCACTTGCACTATTGACAAACCTCCTAATTGACCTAGGGGCCGCAAAGTTGCTCAGTGGGTAATGAGCTGGGCCTGGAGTCAGGAAGATTCATCTTCCTGAATTCAAATCTGGCCTCAGACACTTACAAGCTGTGTGACCCTGGGCATGTCACTCCATCCTGTTTGTCTCAGTTTCCTGGTCTATAAAATGAACTAGAGAAGGAAATTAACCACTCCAGTATCTTTGCTAAGAAAGCCCCAAATGAGGACAGAAACTGCTGGATATAACTTGAAGGATTGAATAATAGTAACCACTTAATTGGTACCTCTAATTTCTCCCCTCTACAATTCATTCTCCTTCAATTAGCTGGCAAATTGATATTTCAGTAATACAAATGACAAATTTCAGTAATATAAATGAAAAATGCCCTTACTACAGAACTCCAAATGGACTCCAACACCTCAAATGTCTTGCCCCTAAGACACAATACAAAGTCCTTTTTTAAGCATTTAAAGCACTTGAATGTATGTCTCCATCCTGCATTTCCAGGAAGGTTTCCAATTATTTCCAATCATTTGCTCTATAATCTAGTCACACTGGCCCACTGACAAGCCATATGCAACTAATAGAATGACCAGGCAGAATGTCCTATTTCTAACTCTTATTTTTTGCATTGGCTCTTTGTCATACCTGAAATGCATTGCTTCTCCAGTTTGTTTTATGATCTTTAATTTCCTTTAAAGCTCAGCTTGAGCTATACCTTCTAAGAAGTCTATTCTGATACCCTAATACGCTGATGCCTCACCCCCTTGGAGATTTTCTATAACTTATATTTTTGGAAGTCATTCTGTACCCCTGGGTTTCTTTCTTATTTCTTTGAATCATTTATCCAAGAAATAAATGTACAAGGAGAGATACATGACCCATTTTGTCTGATCTATTCCTTCCATAATCCAGCTCCCAACCTTGCAGTAGGGGAGGTTTCTTTAAGGTAAGGAATATTTCTCATGTACTTTTGTATACTCAATGTCTGTCAGAGTGCCTTTCACTTAGCTTCTCAGTAAATATTTGATGAATGAATGAAAGAATAATTCTTAGGCAACACGATAATGCTGGGCTTTGAGTGAGAAAGACCAAAGTGTCTATTCTAACTCTAATGCTTAGTAGTTAAGTGATACCATGCAAATCATTTAAGTTTTCTTTCTCAGTCTATGCCCTATGACTGATTAAAGTTTAGATGCATTGTGCTTTGTGGCTGTTGGAGGGATTTCCAACATTAGAATAAATATTCTGATGAAATTACTCAAAGCTCAAAATTCACATTTATTATACTCATTGTTCACATGATATACTGACCGGTCTGATTATACCACTCACTAACAGTATGAACTTATACAAATCACTTGATTTGTTTTTACAAAATGTATATAAGTTAATAAATATAAAAGATACAAAGTTATCTAAAGCAATTTTTAAAACTTGCAATCGTTGACAATGAAGTGAATCGGGATAAGTAGCAAGGAGAAGATTGCATCTAATCCTGGGCTTCAAAGTACACTGGGCAATCCCAGTGGCAGATGTAAGAGAGGAAGATCACCAACAGACCCACAGAATCTCAGGATTTCAGAGGGGGAAGGACTTTAACATCCCAGTAGCCAAACCTATACCCTTAATGAATCTTTATTATTACATACCTGACAATGAAATATCTAGCCTCTGCATGTAGAACAATGAAAACTACTTTTCTTCCTCCTTCTCTTCCTCCTTTTCTTCCTCTTCCTCCTATTCCAGTTCCTCCTCCTTCACCACCACCACCGCTACTACTATGTTGATGGAAATGACTACTATACTACAATAAGTACTGTTTTCATACCATTACCACTACCCCACTATCACACACCCATCACTATTCTGCTTCCCCTCTTATGATTACATTACAGTTTATGAGAGTCCTCCTGAAATCATTGTGTTTAGAAACAAATAGAATATTAGATGAGTTCTGATAAGGTAAGAATATACTATAACTATCCCTTCCCCATTCTTGGAAGCCAAACTTCTCTTGAGACAACCCAAGATTTCATTAGCTTTTCTGTACTTTTGGCTATGTTATGGTTGCCATATTGAGCTTACAGTTTATTAAAATCCTAAGGTTTTTCAATGAAAACTGAGTATCAAACTATGGCTCATTCTTCATACATTTTTAAACTTAATTTTAGTTTAATATCACCCAAAGGCAAGACTTTACATTTAGCTCTATTGAATTTGATCTTCTTAAATTTAGCCCAATGCTCTAAACTGTCTAGATGATTTTGAATCTCAACTCTGTAGTCCTCTATTATAGAGGATATTATATAATCCTAAACTAGTCCTCTAAACTCTATTTAATCTGAAATTTTGATAAACTTACCACTTATACTTTATATGAATCATGTTAACAGTGCTAAATAGCACAGGGCCAAACACAAATCCCTGGAGAAGCCCACTGGGTTCATATTCACATACTGACATTGAACAATTAACAACATGTCTTGATTACTACCAACCAAACTCTTCTGGATCCTTCTGATTGTATTATCGTTGATCTTCTCCACAAGGATAAGATGGGATAATTTATCAAAACTTTGCTAATATCTAGATGAGCTCTGATGTAATTGTATAGGTAGTGTGGTAGATCAAAATTCATGTTGGATTTGGAATCAAAAGGCCTGGTCCACATTTTCAAGCTTATGAATAGTAAATCTATGGATTTGAGGAGAGTCAATTAGCAAATTTAGGCCTTACTATATTCATCTAAAATCTATTGGGATATGCTAGATGACCTTTAAGTACTTATCCTTCACAAAATTGATGACACTATGAAATATCATTTAAAAAGTAATGCCATTTTCACTCATGTATCAAAATACCCATGACCCACGGGTCTTTTCAATACAACCACTTAGCAACTCCTTTTTCTTGGGTGGTGTCCCTTTCTTAGATTTTTTTTTACTGGCACAAAAACTTCTTTGTAACTAACAAAAATGAAGAAAAATATGTAGAAGGAAAGATTGAGTCCCTGCATTTAGGAAACCAGTGAATTGCATGATCATCTGGAGCCTTGGTTAACAAACTCTCTGTACCCAAGAGGTCAGCATTGAGTTCTCCTCACCTACGTTCTCATGGAGAAATTTGTCTCCTTCCAGATGCACAAGTGCTGTTTCTTTTTCTATTTCTGTGACTGTAAATTGCCAGAAAGTGTGCAGCAGTTACTCTCTAGGGCTCACAGCTCCTCTCTGGATAAGATTAGCCATTGTTTTACACTGTGTTAGAAGTCAGAATCTCACTGATTTACTTCCTATTATTTTGACTTTGGACAAATCACTTGATTTTCTGGAACTTCAGCTCCTCATCAGGAAGAAAGTTCAATTGGAAGATATCTTTCCCTTTTTGCATTTCTAAAAATCTTACCTTTTGCAGGACTGGATAAAACTGGTTGTGATCAAGATAAATAGAGTGAATTGTGGTGGCTCCTATAAAAAACCCAAATATCAGATGTAAAACCCCACCTTGTGTTTTGCAGAAGGATTTGGATTATCATAGACCACTTAGAGATGGGGAAAAAAGAAATAAAACTTCCAGAGTTTCAGAAATTGGATACTGTTCAATGGAGTTTGTAATAAATCATACTTTATCTTCATAGGGAACCTCTTTCCAGAAACATCAGCAGTTAAATCAATGTTCATATTGTGATGAAGGTGGGATGTCAGGGGCATCCAATAATTACCTCCTGGATAGCAATAGCATTAAATACTGTTTCTTTATTGCAATGGTGTCCCATTGAAGATGTGTCTCTAGTGACTGGTGGGTTAATCAGCATGGCAGTGAGTTCACTTTTTCAATGTGAGATGGGGGAAAAACATCAGCTAAGTCAGGTAAAGTTAATAGCGGAAAGAAAAAATCAGTTCATAGTTGCCACTAGGTAATTACTGGTTATATCACCAAAGCAGAGTTGAATAAAATGTAGTGGTACCCATAAAATAATAGTGAAATCAATCAATCCTTACTAGTTTTGGAACATATAATGATAAAGAGGTCTCAATGGCAGAGGAGATTCTTGCTGCCCCAACCAAATCTGATTCCCACTAGAGAAATCTATTTGCCACCAAAGAACTGCAAACACTGAAGTCCATAGGGATGATTGTAAAGTTACCTTTTGTTAATGTGTTCCTAACACCTGGAAAACAATCCCTAAAGATTTCTCTCCTTTGTAGTAATATACCCCAAATACTTCTGATTTTGGAGTCAGAGAACCTAGGAATAAAACCAAATTCTATTCTTTATAAATTGTGTAACATCTCTTTGGTTATCTCATCTCTCTGGGCCCAAATATGCTAATTTACAAAATGATAGAAAAAGCTTATAGATGATTGATCTGTAAGCTCCCTTATAGTTCTATATCCTGTGAAGTTCCCTCAATTTTATCTAAATAAGAAGTTGGAATGCTAGGTTACAAGATGCTTATCATTATGTCTTCCAATTCACCCTGTCTTATAGAAGGCAGAGTCAATTTATTGACTAATTCGAAAGGTGTAAAAAGGTCTTGTAATTCCTATACACTTCCTTCAACCACACTTCAAGATGACTGTAACTCTTCCAATTATATGATATTATTATTATAAATAATAATAGCAATAATTTATAATGATATTATAAAATATAAACAAAACAAACATTAGAATCATCTTTAGGGCCTTCAATATTTGTGGTTCCTTGGTTTCAAATAGGCTCACTAGTGAGGATTAGAATCTGCCGGGGCAGCAGGGATCTCCTCAGCCACTGGAACATGTCTACCATATCATTATCCAAAACCAGTAGTAACTGCATATTTCACTATAGTAGTTGGTGTTGTAGCACCATCATCATTAATATTTACAATATAAAAGCAGCACCTACCAGGCACTGTGCAAAGTGCTTTACAAATATCCTCTAATTTGATTATCACACCAGTGGGTGAGGGGTACTGGTGGTTATCCTCATTTTACTGGTAAAGAAAACAAGACAAAGAGAGGTTAGGGGAATTCCCCAAAGTCATACAGCTAGGAAGTATCTGAGGACCTATTTGAAATCATGTCTTCTGGTCTCCAGCCTTGGTGCTCTATCGATATTTTTTAACTCCTCCAGTTAAATCTTAATATATGGAATTAGTTTAAAAAAAGAAATATGAATACCTGAATATGTTAGGTCCCTACAATCTGTGTGACTTTTGCCAAACCATTTCCCTTATTTGAATCTCCAGAGAATCTGATATAAAATTGAGGGCAAAACACAGAAATCATTTAATTTTTTAAAGTAAATCACTATGAATTAATTGAAAACTCATGGGATGAATTACCTATAAGATAAGAAATTGTAAGAGCATAGAGATTTTAGCTCTGTTTCTATGTAAACTTTACTTAAATTACAGATTCAGTTTTCATCACTGTGAACATCTTGGAGCACTGCCATAACCAAATGTAATTCGAATCAGATGTCCTGTAGAAATCTAAGTGATTTTAAATTCTTCTTTTGGGCCAAAGCCCAACTTATAAACATAAATTTGTTTCTCATGGTAGTATTCAGCTATAAAATAGGGCATCATTATGATTTCAGAAGATTTAAAATTACATGTGACTCTAAGGAAACTGAAAGGATTTAATACAGAGAGTATGACTGACTGGTAGCAAATTAACAAAAAACATTGTGCCTAAAATAGCCAATAAAAACATGAAATCCAATAATTGTTTGACTAAAAAAAGAAGAGGTGAGCCATTAAAGTATCAAGAGCTCCAAAGTTTACCTGCTCTCCTCTGATATTGAAACACCTTGAAGAAAACTGTTATCAAATTGGGGACAGACTTTCTGGAATGTTTCAGACAGGATATGGACACACATCTCACACATACTTATTTGATTTGGATATGACCGAAAGCAAGATGGAACAGCATGTACATTGAATGACATCCTGACTTAAAAACCAATTCAATAATACAGCTTTATCTGATTTCAAAAGATACATTTGGTATGCATAATGCATTAATAAGAAATTTAAGCCACTTCTATGCACCAGGAACTGGCAAATAGCAGGGATAGTTGTGCACTCCATAAGCTTATATTCTTCCTGGTTCAACTGACACATCCACAGATAAGTAACATTTCTCACTCATCCAATTCCACAACATTTATTAGTTATCTGCTCTGTGCAAGTATATTGGTAATTAAAAAAAGCTTTTACCACTTATTCAATCAAGGGTCCTTGAACAGTTTGGCCTTTGTTTCCTTGATTAAAATAGGAGTCCTTGACGACTTCCTTCCCTCAAGGGAAAGCCTAGTTTACATGGGTTTGAGTGACATGTTTGTGACATCAGAGGATTTTAGACGAGGTGGCATTAAGTTGCATTTTTGTGATGCTTTTAGGTCACGTGTGTGAGTTGCAAGTATGACTCGCCCTTGACCCTGAACAAGATATATAAACCCAGAGGTTGGCATTCTCCCTTGGGGCTCTCACTCTTCGAGGTGTTGATGTGGAGACTCTAGGCAACTGTAGTTAAGAGCCCTCCAGCTTGTAAACCTGGATGTTGGGACTTTGTTAAACCCTGGTAACTATGCTTGGAGATTTGAATTAGACAAGGTCTGTCTGTTGATGTTTGTAATTTGTTTGTAATTGCTCTGAAGTTCAGGATTCTGGCTTTTTCCCCTGAACTAAGTGAATGATATTTGTATGTTGGATTGAAATAAGATTGTTAACCCCTAGGTGTTGCTTTCCATAGTAAAGCAGATCAAAAGATCCTGTGCTGGCAGCATTCTTGTTGTTGGGCTTATGTTGGTTTTTCACCCCCACAACAGCTGCTAGCTGATTTGTTGCAACAGCAAGGGAACAAGCTTCGCATGATGTACATAAAGACAAAAATGAGAAATTGTTTCTACTTTCAAGGAGCTTACCTTCTCCTCAAAGATACTATTCCTCAAAAGATGATAGCTAAGAAATAGAGCTAGAACGAGGGATACATATAGCTAAAAACACTTATGTAGATATAGATGTAGATTTAGGCAAATGATGATGCAATTAAATGAATAAAATGATTATTAACTCATCCCAGGCCTAGCCAGAGGAGGAGCATGAGGTGGATGATGAGTTATGAGAGTTAAGTAAATTGCTCCAGAAAAGTTAGGCAGTAAATAGATAAAGGATTCAAGTACAGATGCTCTGAATAAAAATAAAGCCTTCTTCCCTCTATGCTCAGTTATCTTGTCAAGAGAAGGCAAGGTTTATGTTTCTTGTGGTGGAAGCACTTTGGTTCTTGGTTCTTAAAACACAGTTTAGCCAATTTGAATTTGTTTTTAAAAGCTAATTCCTGGTTCAGTCTAGGTTTCAGCCATTCTATACTTCTTTTGAGAATGCCACGTTTTAGGCATTTCTGAAGACAAGAGACTATGAAACATTTCTTAAAATCTACTTATCAATGTGAAAATGTGAGTCAACATCTGGTAGCTTGATATCTGATGGGGGTGGTACAGAACGAAGCTAGCTGGTAGGGAAAATTTTCATTAGAACTTATTGCATTGGAAATAAGCAGTGCAGGTACAAAAATGACTGTGTTTGGGTGCCAACTCTACTATTATCGCAGGGAGACGATTGTTAAAAATTTTCATTGAAAACAATGGCCTTTTGGTTTGAGCTGTAGCAAGGGGCTGTGCAAGCAGGAAGGGTTTCCTTAGCTTTCATCCCTCTCTCATTGGCTTTTTTTCCAACTCCAACACCTTCCCCCTCTGTAACCATGATGGAACAGGCCATCTCCTTTGCCAAGGATTTCCTGGCTGGTGGCATTGACACTGCTATCTCTAAGACTGCAGTGGCCCCCATCAAGAGTTAAGCTCCTATCACAGGTGCAGCATGCAAGTAAACAAATTGCTGAAGATAAGTTGTACAAAGGTATAAAGGATTATATAGTCCGAATTCCAAAGGAACAAGGGATGCTTTCCTTCTGTCAGGGTAATTTAGCAAATGTCATCAGATATTTCCCCATCCAGGCCTTTAACTTTGCCCTTAACGATAAGAATAAGCAGGTGTTTTGGGGGAGGAGTGGACAAGCACACACAGTTTGGGAGGTATTGTGCTGGCAATTTTGCCTCTGGTGGTGCAGCTGCAGCCACTTCTCTCTGCTTTGTCTACCCCTTGAATTTTGTGAGAACCTGCTTGGCAGCTGATGTTGGGAAATCTGGCACTGAGAGAGAATTCAAAGGCCTGGGCGACTGCCTTGTGGAAATCACCCAAGTCTGATAGAATCCGTGGCTTTTATCAAGGTTTCAACGTCTCAGTTCACGGTATCATTATCTATAGAGCATCTTACTTCGGAACCTACGATACAGCAAAAGGAATGCTCCCAGATCCGAAGAACACTTGTATTCAGATAAGCTGGATGACTGCCAATCAGCTACTGATCTAGCAGGTATGGTCTCCTATCTCGTGGATACAGTAAGGAAGCAAGTGATGATGCAGTCTGGGTGCAATGGAGATGATATCATGTACACTGGGACAATTTACTACTGGAAGAACATTGCTAATGATGAGGGTGGCAAAGCTTTCTTCAAGGGTTCTTTAGTTACACCAATGTTCTTAGAGGCACAGGTGGAGCTTTTGTGCTTGTTCTGTATGATGAATTAAAGTAATTTAAGTACATCCTGACTAAAAAAAAAGAACAAGTGAATACAGATCATGTAGAATACTTAACCATTCTTAGCAGTTTGGACCAATGACATTTAAGAAATTCCTGTTGTCTTTTTATCCAGGCCAGATCTTGTTTGTAGGGGAGCCAGGAAAAGCTCTTAAGAAAAGGGACTCATTTATTGTGAATCATAATTCACACAGTAGAACTTATGGTGATTCTGTGTATTGATTCTATTGGTTTTGGGGAAAATAACAATTACTGTAGTTCCAAGAATGCAGATCAACTTAAACGATGTAGGTTAAATGCTCTTTTGTAGGAACATAAATTTGTGTTTAAGTATTTGTTTAAAAATCATGTCTCTCATTTGTACTTAAGCACTATGTATACTATTTTGCACAGCTGACTATTTGGCAGGTATGATGATCTGTGTCTAAGACTCATAATGTAATAACTGGATTATCCAACATGGTTTGGTTGTAGTGAGTTTTTGGGGTTGTGAGCACAATAAAGGTACTGGATTTTTTTATTAATCATGGTAATACAAAAAATGTTCTTCGTTGAGTAGTTTCATGGAACAAGTTTTAGCTTTCTTTTTTTAATTAAGTTTTTTTTATTTCCAATTTATAACACTCAGGTCTGCACCTTTTTGAGTTCCAGATTTTGTTCCCCTCTCTCTCTTCCCCCCAACCCCCAAGATAGCATGGAATCCGATATATCTTCTACATATACCTTCGCATTAAACATAATTAAGCAATAGTCAAGTTGTAAAGAAGATTTATGACCAATGGAATGAATAATGAGAAAGAAGAAACAAAACCAAAAGAAAAAGAAAGAGAGCAAATAGTTTGCCTCAATGTGCATTCAGACTCCATAGGGCTTTCTCTGGATGTAGAAAGCTCTTTCCATCATGAGTTGTTTGAAGTTGTCTTTGAACCTTGTATTGCTGAGAAGAGCCAAGTCAATCAAAGTTAGTAATCACAGAATCAATATATCTGTGGTTGTGTATGATGTTTTCCTGGTTCTGCTCCCCTCCCCCAGCATCATATCATGTAGGTCTTTCCAGGTTATGATGAAGTCTGTATCTTCCCCATTTCTTATAGCACAATAGTATTCCATTACATTCATATACCACAACTTGTTTAGCTATTCTCCAGTTGATGGGCATCCCCTTGATTTCCAGTTCTTTGCTACCACAAAAAGAACTGCTATAAATAATTTCGTACTTATGGGTTCCTTTCCCACATGTCTGATCTCTTTGGGATACCGTCCTGAAGTGGTATTGCTGGGTCAAAGGGTATGAACATTTTTATAGCCCTTTGGGCATAGTTCCAAATTGCTCTACAGAATGGCTGGATCCATTCAAAACTCCACCAATAATGTACCAGTGTTCCCATTTTTCCCACATCAGCTCCAGCATCTATCATTTTCCTGTTTTGTCATGTTAGCCAATCTGACAGGAGAGATGTGGTACCTAAGAGTTGTTTTGATTTGCCTTTCTCTTATCAATAGTGATTTATAGCATTTTTTCATATGCCTATAGATATCTTTAATTTCTTCCTCTGAAAACTGCCTGTTCATATCCTTAGACCATTTCTCAATTGGGGAATGACTTGTATTCCTATAAATTTGGCTCAGTGCCCTGTATATTTTAGATATGAGGCCTTTATCAGAGATACTGGTTGTAATGATTTTCTCCCAATTTTCTGCTTCCCTGCAAATCTTTCTTGCATTGGCTTATTTTATACAAAACATCAATTTAGCATAATAAAAATTATCCATTTTGCATTTTTAATGCTCTTTATCTCTTATTGTGCCATGACTTCTTTCCTTTCTCATAAATCTGATAGGTAAACTATTCTTTGCTCTCAAAATTGCTTATAGTATCAGCCTTTATTCCTAAATCATGAACCCCATTTTGACTTTATTTTGGTATACAGTGTAAGATATTGGACTATGACCAGTTTATGCTCAATAATTTTCCAATTTTCCCAGCAATTTTTATGAAATAGTGAATTCTTAGCTTAGAAGCTAGATTTTTTGGGTTTATCAAAGAGTAGATTGTTATAGCTCTTGACTACCGCATCTTGCGTACCTATCCTATTCCACTGATCCACCACTATGTTTATTAGCCAGCACCAAGTAGTTTTGATGACTACTGATTTATAGTACAGTTTAATATCTGTTATGGGTAGCATAATGTTCCTAGCATTTCTTTTCATTAATTCCCTTGATATCCTGGACCTCTTGTTCTTCCAGATTAATTTTGTTATTATTTTATTCTGTGCTATAAAATAATTTTTGACAGTTCAATTGGAATGGCACTGAATAAATAAATTAATTTAGGTAAAATTGTCATTTTTATTTTATTAGCTCAGCCTAACTATGAGCAATGGATGCTTTACCATTTATTTAGATCTGACTTTATTTGCATTAAAAGTGTTTTGTAATTATGTTCACAAAGGCCCTGAGTTTGTCTTGGCAGGTAGACTGCCAAGTATTTTATGGTGTCTACAGTAAATTCAAATGCAATTTCTTTCTATCTCTTGCTGTTGGGCTTTGTTAGTAATGTGTAGGAATGCTGAGGATTAATGTGGGTTTATTTTATATCCTGCAACTTTGCTAAATTTGGTTATTATTTCAAATAGGATTTTACTTGATTCTCTATGATTCTCTAAGTAAATCATCATATTGTCTGCAAAAAATGATAATTTATCTCCTTCTTTACCTATTCTAATTCTTTCAATTTCTTTTTCTTCTCTTACTGCTACAGCTAACATTTCTAGTACCAAATTGAATAATAGGGATGATAATGAACATCCTTGTTTCACCCCTGATCTTACTGGGGATGCATCTAGCTTATCTCCATTATAAATAATGCTCACTGATGATTTTAGGTAGATGCTATTTCTAATTTTAAGGAA
This sequence comes from Trichosurus vulpecula, assembly GCF_011100635.1. Classification (NCBI taxonomy): domain Eukaryota; kingdom Metazoa; phylum Chordata; class Mammalia; order Diprotodontia; family Phalangeridae; genus Trichosurus; species Trichosurus vulpecula. The sequence goes on along the minus strand of NC_050578.1, from coordinate 261,233,647 downwards.
GGCTGGGTTTATTCCTATGCTTTCTAGTGTTTTTAATAGAAATGGGTGTTGTATTATGTCGAAGGCTTTTTCTGCATCTATTGAGATGATTATATGGGTTCTGCTAGTTTTGTTGTTGATATGATCAATTATGCTGATAGTTTTCCCAATTTTGAAACAGCCTTGCATTCCTGGAATAAATCCTACCTCATCATAATGTATTATTCTTGTGATAAGTTGCTGAAATCTTTTTCCTAATATTTTATTTAAAATTTTTCCATCAATATTCGTTATGGACATTGGTCTATAAATTTCTTTCTCTGTTTTGACTCTTCCTTGTGTGGATATTAGTACCATATTTGTGTCCTAAAAAGTACTTGGCAGGATTCATTCATCTATTTTTCCAATCTATAAATTATAGGAATTAATTCTTCTTTAAATGTTTAATATAATTCACATGTAAAACCATCTGGCGCTGGAGATTTTTTTTTCCTAGGGAGTTCATTGATGGTTTGGTCAATTTCTTTTTCTGCGGGGGTAATTTAGGTATTTTACTTCCCCTTCTGTTAACCTGGACAATTTATATGTTTGTAAATTTTCATCCATTTCCCTAAGGTTGTCAAATTTTATAGGCATACAATTGGGCAAAGTAATTCCTAATTATTGTGTTAATTCCCTCTTCATTGGAGGTGATTTCACCCTTTTCAGTTTCGATAATGGTAATTTGGTTTTCTTTCTTTTTTTAATCAAATTGACCAAAGGTTTATCAATTTTATTGTTTTTTTCCATGAAACCAGTTTTTAGGTTTATTTATTAATTTAGCAGTTTTCTTGATTTCAATTTTATTAATCTCTCCTTTGATTGTCAGTATTTCTAATTTGGTATTTCATTGGGGATTTTCAGTTTGTTCTTTTTCTAGATTGTTCAGTTGCATACCCAATTCACTGATCTACTTTTTCTCTATTTTATTATTGTAAGCATTTAAATATATAAAACTTCCCTTAAGAACTTCTTTTGCTGCATCCCATAAGTTTTGGTATGCTGTCTCATTATTGTTATTCTCTTGAATGAAGTTATTAATTGTTTCCATGATTTGTTTTATGGCCCACTCGTTCTTTAGGGTTAGACTATCTATTTTCCCATTAATTTTTAGTTTATCTTTCCATGGTCTTTTATTGCAAATAATTTTAATTACATCATCATCTGAAAAGGAGGCATTGAGTATTCCTGCTTTTCTGCACTGGATTGTGAGGTTTTTATGCCCTAGCACATGGTCAATTTTTGAGTATGTGCCCTGTACTACTGAGGAAAATAAAGTATATTCCTTTTTATCCCCACTCATTTTTATCCAGAGGCCTATCATATCTGCCTTTTCTAAAATTCTATTCACCTCCTTAAGTTCTTTCTTGTTTATTTTGAGGTTACATTTATCAAGTTCAGAGAGGGAGAGGTTGAGGTTCCCACTAGTGTAGTTTTGCTCTCTATTTCTTCCTGTAACTCCCTTAACTTCTCTAAGGATTTGCATACTATACCACTTGTTGCATATATGTTAAATAAATGATATCAATTCATTGTCTATGGTACCTTTTTAGCAGGATATAGTGTCCTTCCTTATCTCTTTTAATTAGATCTATCTTTGCTTTTGCTTTGTCTGCAATTAGGATTGCTACCCCTGCTTTTTTTTTTTTTTTTACTTTAGCTGAAGCACAATATATTCTACTCCAGCCTTTTACCTTTACTGTATGTCTATCCCCCTGTTTCAAATTTGTTCCTTGTGAACAACATATCGTAGGATTATGGTTTTTAATGCATTCTACTATCCATTTCCGTTTTATGGGAGACTTCATCCGATTCACATTCACAGCTATGATTACTATCTGTGTCTTTTTTTTCCATTTTATTTGTCCCCTTTTATGTGTTTATTTCTCCCTTCTCCCTTCTGCTCCTCAAAAGAGTTTTGCTTTTGACCACCACCTTCCTCAGCTTACCCTCCCTCTTCATTCCCCTCCCTTATCTTACCTTTTTCCCTTTGCTACTTCTTCCCTCCCTTATGACCACCCCTCCTGCTTTTTCTTTCCCCTTTTCCATTCTACTGCCTGTAGGACAATTTCTGATTTCTACACTTATCAGAGTATGTTCTTCCCTGCATGAACCAAATGTGATGACAGTAAAGCTCAAATACTAATCTTCTCCCTCCCTTCTTTCCCTCTACTATAATATGTTTTTGTGTCTCTTCATGTGATGTAATTTGCCCTTTTTTACTACTTCCTAACCTCTTCTCCCAGAACCATCCCTTTACATCTCTTAATTATATTTTTTATCATTATATCAGTTATTTTATACTGACATCCACAGTCTATGCATACCCCTTTCAATTGTCATGATAAGTATACTTATCTAAAGATTGGCATATGTGTATATATATATATATAATAACGTGTGTAAAATAATATAATACTATATAAGGATGTAAATAATTTGTCTTATTGATTAACAAGGGTTTTTTCCCCTTTTTGCCTTTTTATGTCTCTCTTGAGTTTGGTGGTTGAAGATCAAATTTTCCATTGAGCTCTGGCCTTTTCATCAGGAAGGTCTGCAATTCCCTTATTTCGTTGAATATCCATCTCTTTGACTAAAAAATTATGCTCAATTTGGCTGGGTAGTTGATCCTTGGTTGTAGTCCAAGCTCCTTTACTTTTTGTAATATCATATTCCAATTTCTCATGCCATTTAATGTAGAAGCTGAAAGATCCTGAGTGACCCTGACTATAGTTCCATGATATTTGAATTGTTTCTTTCTAGCTGCTTGCAGTATTTTCTCCTTGACCTGATAATTCTTGAATTTGGCTATAATATTTCTTGGTGTTTTCAGTTTGGGATCTCTTTCAGGGGGTGATCAGTGGATTCTTTAATGGCTATTTTACCCTCTGCTTCTAGGACCTCAGAGCAGATATCCTTGACGATTTCTTGGAAGATACTGTCCAGGTTCTTTTTTACATCATGGCCTTCTAGTGTGACAATAATTCTTTGAAGGTCTCTCTTGGACCTATTTTTGAGGTCAATTGGTTTTCCAATCAGATATTTCACATTTTCTTCTATTTTTTTATTCTTTAGATTTTGTTTGACTGTTTTTTGATGTCTCATAGTCATTAGCTTCTACTTACCCAAATCTAATTTTTAATGTATTGTTTTCTTCCTTTATCCTCTCTATCTCCTTTGCCATTTTGTTGATTTTACTTTTCAGTGAGACATTTTCCCCATTTATATTTTCATTCTCCTTAGCCATTTTGACAATTTTACTTTTTAAAGGTTTGTTTTTATTGGTGATTTTTTTTCCATTTTTTTCCATTTTTTCTTTTACCTCTCTAATTTGGTTTTTAAAGTCCTTATGTTCTTCCAAGAATGCTTTTTGGGCTAGAGACCAGGTGACATTCCATTTTGAGGTTTCAGATGTGAGTATAGTGTCCATGCTGTCCTCTTCTGAATTGGTATTTTGATCTTCCCTGTCTCCATAGGAATCGATGGTCTTTGGCTTTTTAGTATGCTTTTACATGGCCTTTCCCCACCCCCCCCCCACCCCTGGCTTCTAAAGTGGATCTCTGCTTCTTGGGCTCAGGGGTCTCTGTCCTAATATTCTTATGTTGGGAAGTGTGGGCCTGCTCACTGGCTTTGTGTGCTATGGACTCTGGTTTCATGAGGTGTGGGGGGTGGGGCAGTCTGGCTGCTCAAAGGCTCCTCTTCCCCGGGACTGCTCTACAGCACGGGTGGTCTCAGCTGTTGTCTGTGCTAGTGTCTGCTACTTCCCCTGGCTGTTCAAAAGCATGGTTGCAATCCTGTCCTGATGTCTGCTAGCTCCACCCCCTTGGGGCTCAGTAACTCTCCTTGTTCTGCTGAGGTGTGGCCTGCTGGGACAATTCTCTTCCTGCACTAGTCTCCTTCCACCACCACAAGAAGGGCCGTCTCCCCAACTTCTCTTGCTAAGAGGCTATTGAAACCCCACTTATGGCTCCTCTGTTTCTCCTGAGGGAGTATTCTCTGGGTGTGCAAGGGAGGGAAGGAGAGCCTATTCACCCAGAAATTCAAGAAGGCAGGTATCAAACCCTTAGGCTGTCGGCTGGAGGCCTCCAGAGTGGCTGCTCCTGCAGTGGCATGCTATAGACTGGTGGGAAGTTTTAGCTTTCTACTTCTCCTTCTACACATGAGTTTGCATAGATTCTTTTATGCTACAGTTCAACCATCATCTTTTATAGATGAGGCAGTATCAAAGGCCAGAAAGGTAACATGTTTCGTCTGTTTACTCACCAAATAAATAGCAGAATCAGAACCTGGCTCAAATCCAGTGCATTCAATCCTACTACACAAGGTCTTAATACTACTATGAATACAAGTATAAACTTTGTTATGCATTGAGCATTATATAATAGTTATATTTCTGCAATGAACTCGTATACAAAACAAAAAACAATTTAGTAGCTAGTAGTGTCAAAAATTGGTATAGAACTTAATGGCTTTGATCATTAGGAAATGCACAGATTTCTCAACAAATTATCAAACATTTCATTTAATAATTATCTTACTAAATACCAGACCTAATTTTGACTGTAAAAATACGGAATCTATCTACCTAATAGGTACCTGTGTACACAGTGGCTTGGATATAAAGATGATTCTGGGGAAACTGCCAATCTTAAAATGGGAGATCCCTAAAGGTGGGGGGAGAGGAGAGAATCCAGGTGAATTAGTTTGGGACCTGGACTTAAATGTAAACATGGGGAGTTGATAAGATATTTGACAAGACTTTGCATTTACATGTATGGAAACAAATTCTAAACAGTAGTGATATAGCCCTATTGGTGCAGAGATGCTACATTTAGATGTTGGGGAGGAAGGGGAATCATCAAGAGTATAGACAAGGAGGAGTGGTCCACTACTTTAAATACTGCTGAGAAAGGACAATTAAGTACCTTGTAATATGCAAGCAAAAAAGTTTATTTTGATAATTTTTAACATCCTTAAACTTAGATAAAAGGCAAATTAAAAGGTAAAAAAGTTACCTAAGAAATTAGCAATCAAATCATGGCTTAATTTATGGTTTTCTTCATTGAATAGATTTAAGAAAGTTTTAATAATGAAGATTACATTTAAATGAGTTTGAATCTTTTTTTTTTCTTCCTGAAAGCTAAATTACAAATATGCTATCATACCTCTATTGAGACCAAAGGTTTAGGGAATGAAATCATTACAAGACTGTGACTAGAGACTAATCATCATCATCATCATCTTCCTAGCCCTTCCTTGTCCTGCCTTGCCATTAGCAATTACCTTCCAATTCCTATCTATATGTCCTATATACCAAAGTATTTAGATATTATCTCACATGCGATCCTCAGTGATTATAACTGTCTTTTTGCCTTCCTTTGTATACCTACCTATTAGCTCTGTAGATCCAAAGTGTTCTTGGAACCTTACTAATACTGTTTTGAAAGGTTGCCTATTGGAATCCAGTGTAAGACACGTTGTTCCCAAAGTTGCCTTAGTTTCAAGGTTTCTCTCAGTTTCTCTCCTCTACAATTAGGCAAAAGTTTCACAAGCAGAGAATGTTTCCTCACCAGTGGACCCAACTCCACTAGAACCTCTTGCAGGTTTTCAGAGCACCTCTTTGACTTCCTAGATCTTGAGTATTCTTTTCATTCTTGCAAGTTTAGTAAGGTTCCAAGAGACTTTTTTTTCATTCTAAACAGGTTTTCTGTTTCAGTAAAGTTTTTTTTTGTTTGTTTTTTTACAGGCAAAGGCAGGGCAATTGGGGTTAAGTTGACTTGCCCAAGGTCACACAGCTAGTAAATGTGTCAAGTGTCTGAGGCCAGATTTGAACTCAGGTACTCCTGACTCCAGAGCCAGTGTTCTACTCACTGTGCCACCTGGCTGCCCCGCAGTAAAGCTTTTACCAAAGCAAATCCTGTCTGGCAATGCAGGGAAAGAGAAAGGCCTTAACTGCCCCTCCAAATGCATGAAACTCCATTGTGTCTAGCTATATCAATGCATTATATCCTATGAATTAAAACAAGTCCCAATGTAATATCATCTTTCCCTCTCAAAGTTTGACTTTTTGAGAAAAAAATGATTCCCTTTGTAGCAATTGGAGATAGTCATTGATTCACCAGCACAAATTGAAAGAAAAGGCACATAAGTGCGTAATGATTGCATATTGACTGTGATAGAATCTGTGCTCACTGATTGCTTTTATCCAAATACAGTGGATCAAAAAAACTGAGATTCAGAGATGGAGGTAAATTGGAAAGAGGCAAGGTTTGAACGCAAATCCTACTGATTTCATGTCCAGTTCCTTATCACAATCCCTGGTGTCATCTAAGATGATCTTAAACAGCTGATTCAGTATTTTGTGGAGTGAGAATAAGTGGAAACAACTACCTTTCTAAATATTAGAACAGATGTCAAGTGGAAGAGAAATAAGAGGGGTTAAATTTCTTCTATTTGTTTCCCTAGGAGATGCCCTGGGAGTGCTAGGTGGAAATCATATTTAGACAAATGTAGGTTTTATATCAGGGAAAAACAACAGCAACAAATTACCACCATGACAGCTTTTTAATAAGGAAATGGCATAATTCAAGTGTTATTGGTTTCTCTATTCCCTTAGCGTTTGAGGTAGAAGCTTTCTCATCATGTGTGGAGACTGCTAAAGTGGGGAGACAAATCACACCATAACTTGGAAAGCATTTATCAGGTACCAAGTACATTTCAGGGACAGCACATTTATGTAAGGATGCCAAGGTTAGACATAGCCTTTCTGTGACAAAGATCTGAAAATTCAGTTATGCCAACCAGATTCTCAGTCATAAAGCGTGTATTAAACACTTAACCAGGAAGTATTCTCTGAACACAAATAGTAAAAAAAATGACACATTCTAATGGGGGAAGGTAATACATAAAAGTGACCTGAAAAGTGCCAGGTAGGAGAATATGATAGACAAAGTCCTGTGGAAATGAGACAGATGGCAGAGCAGCCAGGAGAGGGATGAAGACAAGCCCTGATGAAAACTCCAGGGTATCATGAAGCAACTTCTAGAAAGGCTGTATGTTAGAATATGTGTTAGAGGAAAGTGCATTAGGATACAAGGATTGGTGTTGCTACTTAGGAGGAGTTCCTCAGGAATATGATTAAGAGGCAAAATAATTTGAATCTGGTAGCTTCCTGCTTTAACTATTTGTGCTAAAAAGTCAGTAAGTGCATTCTATACAGATGTAAAAATATAATTGTTATAAGCAACATCTAAATTTAGTCCCAAACCATATTTGCCTTAATCTACTTATTATTTTTTTGTGTGACCTAAGATATTATAAATTAATAGTAGTAGTAGTAGAGTAGGAGTAAGAGTAGGAGTAGTAGTAACTCTAACCCTCTGACTCTGCCTCCTACTCTAATTCGAACCTTAAATTACTACCTAGCATTCATATAGTCTTTTAACTTTTTCAAATAACTTTGCAGATATTTCATTTTATCCTCACTACTACCTAGGGAGTTGTTATTGTTCAATCATTTCATTGGGTTCCAATTTTCCATGACCCCATCAAGAGATTGTTTTTTTTTCTTTTGTTCATTCGTTTTGTTTTGTTTTGGCAAAGATACTTCAGCAGTTTGACATTTCCTTTTCCAGCTTATTTTACAGATGAAGAACTGAGAAAAAAAACATTGTTAAGTGACTTCCCTGTGGTCACACATATCTGAAACCAGATTTGAACTCATGAAGATGAGTCTTCCTTGTTCTAAATCCATTGTGGTAGTTGATATTATCATACACATTTTACAGATGAGAGAACAAAGGCATGAAATGTTTAAGTAAATTGTTTACAATTACACAGGCAGTATGTAACCAAGGTTGGATTAAAACGCAGGTCATCTTTTAAATCCATACTAACTTGTTGGCAGCTAAGAATCCAAAATGAGGGCCAAAGGAAGAGTTCATCCTTGTTACTACTGTCCCAAACAGAAAGTACAAAATCAAAATTATAAGAAAATATTGGAAAGTACTGAGTCAAAGCAAGATCAACTACGTTTTATCCAACAATGTAAATGTGTCTTTTTTACCTAATGTAATTATCTTTTGAGACATTTCCAATTAAATAAGGTAATCATTCCTACTAAATATTGGTGGGGGAAGGAAATGGTCAATTTTGAAGGACTTATTTTAAGATAGGTAGAGTAATACAATGTCTGAAGAACTGTGAATTAGTCCATCTGTTCTGGAAAATAATTTAGAATGAACCTGAAAAAAAAACGTTAAAATAAAAATTATATGTCCTTTGGTCCAAATCTTCTAGAATTAGAAATATGCAAAAAAGACAGTTTTAGGGATTAAATTCAAATAAATAGAAATATTCATATTTGCACTTTCACAGTGGCAAAAAATAGAAATAAATTATGTCCTATTGATTGGAAAATGTGTATCTCCCTGCTTAATTTTAGCCACCTGAGGGAGGAGGGGAATGGGTGGGAAAAGAACAAAGTAAAAAGTCCATAGCAGAGAACAAAGGAAAACTTACAAGGAAACAAAGAAACATTACATAGGTGTTTGAGCAATCCAGCTAGCAGCTGTTGTGGGGGTGAAAAACCAACACAAGCCCAACAACAAGAACACTGCCAGCATAGGTTCTTTTGATCTGTTTTACTAAGCAAAGCAACGTTAAGGGGTTAACAAGATTGCTGTAATTCAGCATGCAAATACCATTCACTTAGTTCAGAGGAAAAAGCCAGCATTCTGAACTTCAGAGCAAATACAAACAAATTACAAACATTGACAGACAGACCAAATACAATTCATAGTTATCAACATCTAAGTTCAGGCTGGGAGCTCATAACAAAGGTTGGCCCAGAGTCACACGTGCCACCACAGCTGTGGGTCAGAGCTCCAAAAAAGAGAAAGCCAACCCCTGGTTTTGTATCTTTTTCAGGGTCAAGGGTGAGTCACACATGTGCCTCTAATGTCCCAAACATGCCACTCAAACCCATGTAAACTAGGACCTCCCTTAGTTAGCCCCACCTGGGGCCCAACTTTGGTTACCAGTTCACACCCACATAGGTTTAGCACCTAATTGGGGTTTGGGCCTGGGGCATAGCACCTAGTAAGACTCAAAGACACTTAATTAATCATTTTAAAACAGTAATAAAGTCCCAACCTAATGGATATTACAATAGGTCTCAAAACAACCATAGTATTTATTATATAGACTTTCTTGAATTGGAAATTTATTGTTGTATATTTTGAATCATCACTCACATTCTGCTGTGAACATGGCAATGTTTTTTTTTCTAATTTTTATTATTTTTGTTTAATATCTGTGTTTCTTTTTTTCTTTTCTCATTCCATAGTTCTGTGTAAAATTTTAAAAAATTATGAATTAAAAAAATCATTTGCATTATTATTTCTGCATTTGAATGATTTCCAATTGGTAAGTTGACTTTTCCTGAACAATCAAAGGTATTCATTTCATCCATACTTTCTTCATAGCATTTTTAACCTCTGTATTCCTAAGGGTATAGATCAAGGGGTTTAACATAGGAGTAATCATAGTAAAACTTACAGATACAGGTTTATCTATAGGAAAAGTGGCTACTGGCCTAACATACAAGAAAATACAGGGAGCAAAACACAGGACCACCACTGTGAAGTGAGAGCTGCAGGTAGAAAGGGCCTTTCTCCTTCCTTCTGAACTAACACCCTTTAGGGAAGAGAGGATAACTACATAGGAGGCAATTAGTATGAGAAAGATTGACAGGCACATTACTCCACTGTTAGCAATGACTAAAAGGCCAAGAACTTCGGTGTCCATACAGGCCAATTTCAGCAATGGGAACAAATCACACATGAAGTGATCAATAACATTAGGGCCACAGAAAGGAAGATGGGCCATGAAAAGGAGTTGTATGGTGGCATGTATGGAGCCCCCTGTCCAGGCTGCCACCACCAGTAGGTGGCAAACACGGGGATTCATGATGATCATGTAGTGCAGGGGTTTGCAGATGGCCACATAACGATCATAAGCCATGACAACAAGGAGGATGATTTCAACACCACCAAAAAAATGCTCTGCAAAGAGCTGAGTGAGACAGCCTTCCAGGGAGATGATTGTCTTCTCATAGAGTAAATCCACAACCATCTTAGGGGCAATGACTGAAGAGAAGGTTGTATCTACGATGGATAAGAAGGTGAGAAAAAAGTACATGGGTGACCTCAAAGTTTGACTGGAAGTCAAAGTTATGACAATGAGCATGTTTCCTATAATTGTGATAATATATATGATCAAAAATATGACAAAGAAAATTTTTCGGAGTTCTGGACTTTGTGTAAGGCCTAGCAGAATGAATTCAGTTACATTGTTTTTATTCTCCATTTTGGTCAGTCTTCTGTCAATTTTGTGAATAGCTCATAGTCTTATTGGTTCTTTTCTTTTTTCTTCATTTCTTCCTTTAATGAGACCTTGCCTATATCTCACCTAAAATAATCCAGGTATTTTAATTCCAATTTGAGTAAATCTTGAGTCTTCTGCATGAAACTGCTTATTTTATTAAGGATGAATTTTAAACATAAAGAGATACAGCATCCTCAATGCTAAGACGTGTGATTCATTTCTTTTTCATCTTAAAGTTAATTGGTCATAGTAAATTCCTTTTACGTTAACTTGTTTGTCTGTAATGGAAGGAAGGGAGAAATGAGTACACGTCATCTTTAATGAACTTTAACATCCAGCAGATTGATATAACTCTTAGCTATGATTTAAAATTTTATACTTATGTTGCAACTACAAATTTCATATTTTAGATGAAATTGTAGATAAGGTTAATGGGTGTCTTTTATGTCTAATTAGGAGAGATGCTTTAAAGCTTGCCTGAGATAAGTGAGTAGTAGAATACTAATTGAGTCAGGAAAACTTCTTTCATATCCTGCTTAGATAGATAGATAGATAGACCGACAGATAGAGAGATAGATGTAAATATTTACTCATTAGATTCATGTATTTCCAGCCTTAGTCTGTCTCTTAATTTTGCAGTCCGCAACTGGATATTTGGACCTAGACATCATATAGACATCTCAGAATCAAATCATACAAAAAGAACTCATGTATCCCCCTTCATTATTGTTGGTGGCATGTCCTTCTCTTATCTCTCAGGTTGACAGCCTCAAGTAATTGTTCAGTCAATACCTCATAACTCTTCAGTTGTTAAATATTGCCTTTTATAACTGAGCATTTTATCTTGTATCCACTTTTAATCTACTTAATAACATTTGAACTAGTTTTGACTAAGACGATTATCATCCTTCACCTGCATTATTGACATACCCTCCAAACTGATCTAAGGGCAGCTAGGTTGCTGAGTGGTTAGTGAGCTGGGCCTGGAAGTAGGAAGATTCATCTTCCTGAATTGAAATCTGGTCTCAGACACTTACAAGCTGTATGACCCTAGGCATGTCATTCTACCAACTCTGCCTCAGTTTCTTCATCTGTAAAATGAGCTGGAAAAGGAAAGGCAAAACAACCACTCCAGGGTCTTTGCTAAGAAAACCCTAATCAGAGTCACAAAATGCTGGACGTAACTTGAAGAATTGAATAAGAACCACTTAATTGGTATACCTCCAATATCTCCCCTTTACAATGCATTCTCCTTCACTTAGCTGGCAAATTGATATTTCTGTTCTACAGATAACTATGACACTCCATTCAATACCCTTAATACAGAATGAACTCCAGAATCTCAAATGTGTATAGCCCCTAAGATACGATAGAAAGTCCTTTTTTCAGTATATAAAGTACTTGAAAATAGGTATCCATTCTGGATTTCCAGGAGGGTTTCCAATTACTTCAAATCATTTGGTCTATAATACAGTCACAGGGGCTCCTTAAAAAGACACATCAGGCAATAGAATGACCAGGTAAAGCATCCTATTTTTAACTCTTATGCTATGTACCGACTCTTCCTTATGCCTGAAACACATTTCTTCTCCAATTCATTTTATGATCTTTTTTATTTTCTTCAAAGGTCAGCTTTCTCTTCTGATACTCTTGTAGGCTTATGTCCCAACCCCTTGGAGAATACAAATTGCTTATATTTATGGAAATATTTCTGTACTCCTGTTTTCTTGCCTATTTCTTTTAATCATTTCTCAAAGAAATAAATATTACAAGCAGAGACACATGATTAACTTTGTCTGGTCTTTTCATTCCATAATCCAGCTCCTAACCCTGCAGTAGGGGAGGTTTTCTTTAAGGTAAGGAGTATATCCCATGTACCTTTGTATATTCAATGTCTGTCAGAGTGCCTTTCACTTAAGTTTGCAATAAATATTTGATGAATGAAAGAATAATTCAGAGGGAATGTAATAATACTAAAGTTTGAGTGAGAAAGACCAAAGTTGCTATTCTACCTCTAATGCTTAGTAGTTAAGTGATAACAGGAATATCATTAATTTCTCTGTCTCAAGCAATGCCTTAGGACTTATTCAAGTTTAAATACCTTGTTTTCTGTGCTTGTGGGAGGGATTTCCAAGACAGGAATAATTATTCTGATGAAATTGCCCAAAGCTCAAAATTCATATTTATTATATTCATTGTTCATGTGATATACTGACAGATCTGACTATACCCCTCACGAACAGCAGGAACTTAGACAAATCACTTAATATTTCTTTATATATATGTCTATATGTCTACACACACATATATATATATATGTGTGTATATGTATGTATGTATGCATATATATATATATATGTGTGTGTTTGTGTGAATAAATATGAGATACAAAGTTATCCAAAGTAATTTTTAAAACTTGCAATCATTAACAATAAGATGAATCAGGATAAGTAGCAAGGAGGAGATTGCATCTAATCCTGGGCTTCAAAGTAAACTAGGCTATGCTGGAGGTGAGAGAGGGAGAGCACCAACAGACACAGAATCTCAGAATTTCACAGGAGGAAGGACCTTTACATCCCAGTAGTCATATCTATATCCTTAAAGAATGCTCACTGTTACATACCTGACAAGGAATACCCAGCTTCTGTATGTGTACTGATGAAAACTACTTCTTTTCTTCCTTCTCCTCCTCTTCCTCCTATTCCAATTTCTCCTCCTCCTCCTCCTCCTCCACCACCACCACAACCACCACCAATGCAACTACTATATTGATGACAATGACTACTATGATTATAGTAAGTACTGTTTTCATACCATTACCACTACATCACAACCACACACCCAACACTATTCTGGTTTCCCTCTTATGAAAACATTACAATTTTTGAAAGTCATTGTGTCTATAAACAAACAGGACATTAGATGGGTTCTGATAAGGTAAGAATATACTGTAACTATCCCTTCCCAATTCGTAGAAGCCACATTTCTCTTGAGACACACCAAAATTTCTTTAGCTTTTCTGTACTGTTGGCTGTTACAGTTGCCGTATTGAGCTTACAGTTTATTAAGATCTCTAGATTTTTTTAAAGAAAACTAAATATCAAACTATGGCTCATTCTTGATAAATTTTTAAACTTGATTTTAGTTTAATATCACCCAAAGGCAAGAGTTTACATTTAGCCCTATTGAATTTGATCTTCTTAAATTTAGCCCAATGCTTTGGCTGTCTAGATAATTTTGAATCCCAACTCTGTACGCCTCCATTTTGGAGATACTCTATGATCCTAAATTATTATTTTATACTATATTTTTGTTTCTTTTTGTTTTTTTTTTGGGAAGAGGGAAGGCAGGGCAATTGGAATTAATGACTTGCCCAAGGTCACACAGCTAGTAAGTGTGTCAAGTGTCTGAGGCTGGATTTGAACGCAGGTCCTCCTGACTCCAGGGTCAGTGCTCTACTCACTGCACCACATAGCTGCCCCTTTATATTACATTTAATCTAAAATTTTGATAAACTTATCATGTATACTTTATATGAATCATGTTAACAGTACTAAATAGCCCAGACAGAAATGAAGATCCCTGGCAAAGTCAACAATTAACAACATGTCCTGATTACCATCGACCAAACATTTCTATATTGACATGACTATATTGTCATTGATCTTATTCACAGGGATAAGATCAGATAATTTATCAAAAACTTTACTGAAATCTAGATGGACTAGATAAAATATAGCTTTACATTTCCCATCATCTACAGACTCAATAATCCATTAATAAAACAGAAAATAAAAATTTTCCTTATGTTTCATGCAGCTGAATTACAGAATGTCAGATTTGCCTTCTATCTTTGACAGTCTCTGATCTAATTGGATAGACAATGTGGTAGATCAAAACTCATGGTGGATTTGGAATCAAAAGGCATGGTCCACATTTTCAAGCTTATAAATAGTAAACCTATAGATATGAGGAGAGTCAGTTAGAAAATTTAGGCTTTACTATACTCATTTATAATCTATGGGGACAGACCAGGTGTCCTTTAGGTATATATCCTTCACAAAATTGATGACACTATGACATATCATTTAAAAAGTAATGCCATTTTCAGCCAGGCATTAAAATACCCATGATCCATGCGTCTTTTCAATACAACCACTTAGCAACTCCTTTGTCTTGGGTGGTGTCCCTCTTTTAGATTTTTTTTATTTGGGTAAAAACTTCTGTAACCAACAAACATAAAGAAAAAATATACATAGGAGGAAAGATTGCATTAAGGAAACCAGTGGATTGCATGATTATCTGGAGCCTTGGTTATCAAACTCTCTGTACCCAAGAGGTCAGAATTGAGTTCTCCTCATCTATGAGCTCATGGATAAATTTGTCTCCTTCCAGATACACAAGTGCTATTTCTTTTTCTATCTCTATGACTGTAAATTGTCAAAAAGTGTGCAGTGGTTACTCTCTAGGGCTCGCAGTTCCTCTCTCTGGATAAGGTTGCCATTATGTTTTACACTGGATTTGAAGTCAGAATCCCATCTATTTTACTTCCTACTACTTTGAATTTGGACAAGTCATTTGATTTTCCAGAACATCTGTTCCTTACCAGTGAGAGGTTTCAATTGGAAGGTATCTTTCCCTTCTTGCATTTATGAAAAAAAACCTTACCTTTTGCAGGACTGGATAAAACTGGCGTTGATCGAGATAAAGAGTGAGAATTGAAGTATTGAAGTGGCTGCTGTAAAAACCCAAATATCTTATGTAAAACTCTACCTTGTGCTTTGCAGAAGGATTTGAATTATCATACACGACCTCAAGATGGGGGAAACAACAAATGAAGCCTTCAGAGTTTTGGAAATTAGACACTGTTCAGTGGAGTTTGTAATAAATCATAGTTTAGCTTCATAGGGAACCTCTTTCCAGAAAGACAAGCAGTTAAAAATATCTTCATCTTGTGATGAAGGTAGAATGTCAGGGGCACCTGATAATTACCACCTGGATAGCAATAGCATTAAATACTATTTCTTTATTGCAATGGTGTCCCATTGAAGATGTGTCTCCAGTGACCAGTGAGTTAATAAGCCTGACAGTGAGTTCACTTTTTCAGTGTGAGAGGGGGAAGAATTTCAACTGAGTCAAGGAAATTTAGTTGTGGTAAGAGAAAAATCAGTTCATAATTGCCACTAGGCAATTAGTGGTTATATCACCAAAACATACAGTTGAAAAAAATGTGGTGACACCATGAAATAATAGTGAAATCCATCAATCCCTATTGGTTTTGGTAAATATAATACTAAAGAGATCTCAATGGCAGAGGAGATTCTTGCTGCCCCAGCCAAATCTGATTCCCACTGGAGAAGTCTGTTTGCTACCAAGGAACCACAAACACTGAAGTCCATAGGGATGATTGTAAAGTTACCTTTGGTAATGTGTTCCTAACACACAGGCAACAATCCCTAAAGATTTCTCTCCTTTGTAGTAATATAATGAACATATTTCTGGATTTGGAGTCAGAGAACCTAGAAATGAAACCAAATTCTACTCTTTATACCCTGTGTAACTTTTCTTTGGTCATCTCATCCCTGTGGGCCCGACTATTCTCATTTATAAAATGAGATAAAGCTTATAATGGATGGATGATTTGTAAGATCCCTTATAGTTCTAAATCCTGTGAAGTTCACTCATTTTAATATGATTAAGAAGTTAGAATACTAGGTTACAAGAAGCTTAGCGTTATGTCTTTCAATTCACCCGGTCTTATATGAAGGTAGAGTCGATTTATTGACTAATTTGAGAGGTATAAAAAGATTTTGTAATCCTTATACACCTCCTTTAACTACATTTCTAAATTACTGTAACTACTCCAATTATATGATATTATTATTTTAATTAATAATAGCAATAGTTGATAATGATATTATGAAAATATTAACAAAAACACTTTAGAATCATCTCTATGGACTTCAGTATTTGTGGTTCCTTGGTTTCAAATAGACTTTCTAGTGGCGATCAGAATCTGCTGGGGCAGCAAAGATCTCCTCAGTCAGTGGAGCATATCCACCTTATCCCTATCCAAACCAAGTAGGAACTGCTTATTTCACTATGGTAGTTACTGCTGTATCACCATCATCATTAAATATTTACAATAAAAATAATAAAAAAGTACATTCCAGTGCAAATTGCTTTACAAATATCCTCTAATTCGATTTTCTCAACTTTAGGAGAGGACTAGGAACAGCTATTTTCCTCATTTTTCTGGTAAAGAATCCAAGACAAGTAGAGGTTGAGGAATTCCCTAAGGTCATATACCTCAGAAGTGTCAGAGGACCTCTTTGACATGAAGTCTTCTGGTCTCCTGGCTTGGTGCTCTATCAACATTTTTTACTTCCTCCATTTATATTGTAATATATAAAATTTATTTAAAAAATAATATAAATATCTGAATATGTTGGGTCCCTACAATCTGTGCGACTCTTGCCAAATCAATCTCTTATTTGAATATCCAGCGTAGCTGGTATAAAATTCAGGCAAAACACTTACAGAAATGATTTAAAGAATTTTTATAAAGAAATAACTTTGACTTAATTGGAAAATCATAGGATGAGTTACCTATCACATACAGAATTGTATGAGCATAGAGATTTTGGCTGAGTTTATATATAAATTTTGCTTAAAATATAGATTCAGCTTTCATCACTATGGACATCTTGGAGCACTGCCATAACCAAATGATGTAATTGGAATTGGATATCTTGTAGAAACTTCAGTGATTCTAAATTCTTCTGTTGGGCTAAAGCCCAACTTATAAACATAAATGTGTTCCTGGTGATGACATTAAGGTATAAAATAGTGGATCATTGTGATTACAGAAGATTTAAATTGCACATGACTTAAAAGAAATCAAAAAGATTCAATACAGAGAGTGTAACTGAAATCTTGTGCCTAAAATTAGCCTAATAAAAATATATAATCCAAGATATGTTTGACTTAAAAAAAAGTGGTGAGCTATTAAAGTATCAAGAGCTCTAAAGTTGACCTGCTGTCCTCTGATATTGAAACATCTAGAGGAAAACTGTTATCAAGTTGGGCACAGCCTTTCTGGAATGTTTCAGATAGGACATGGACACAAATCTCACCCATACTTATTTAATTTGGATGTGACCCAAAAGAGCATGGAACAGCATGTCCACTGAATGACATCCTGAGCTAAAAATAAATTCAATGATACAACTTTATCTGATTTCAAAAGATACATTTGGTATGGATAAATGCATCAATAAGAAATTTAAGCACCTCCTATGCACCAGGCCCTGGTACATATTAGGGAAGGTTTTGCCCTCCATAAGCTTATATTCTACCTCATTCAACTGACACATACACACATAAATAAGTCTTCTTATTCATACAATTACACAATATTTATCAGTTACCTGCTCATTGCAAGGGAACAGGCTTAGAATGGTATACATAAAGCCCAAAATGAGAAATTGTTCCTACTTTCAAGGAGCTTACCTTCTACTCAAGGATACTATTCCTCAAAAGATGTTAGCTAAGAAATAGAGATAGAATGAGGCATACATATACTTATAACCATGATTTAGATATAGATGTCGATTTAGATAAATGATGATGTAATTAAATGAGTAAAATAATTATTAATTTATACCATGCCTTAGCCAGAGGAGGAGGATGAAAAGTGTATGGAGGATGAGTTATGAGAGTTAAATAAATAGCTCCAGAAAAGTTAGCCATTAAATAGAGAGAGAAAGGATCCAAGCACAGATTCTCTGAATATAAATATAGCTGTTCTTTCCTCTCTACTCTGTTTTCTTTTCAGGAGAGGGCAAGGTTTATATTTCTGGTGGAGGAAGCACTTTGGGCCTTGGTTTTTAAAACACAGTTTATCCAATTTGATTTTTTTTTTCTTTTTGGCAGGACAATTGGGGTTATGTGACTTGCCCAAGTTCACACAGCTAGTATTTGTGTCAGATGTCTGAAGCCGGATTTGAACTCAGGTGCTCCTGACTCCAGGGCCAGTGTTCTACTCACTGTGCCACCTGGCTAGCCCATTGAATTTGTTTTTAAAAGCTAACTCCTGGTTCAGGCTGGGTTTCAGCCATTCTATGCCTCTTTTGAGAATACCATGTTTTATGCATTTCTGAAGACAAGAGACTATGGAAAGTTTCTTAAAATCTACTTATAAATGTAAAAATGTGAGCTAGTATATGGTAGTTTGATATCTAATGGGGGGGGGTGGGATAGAATGAAGCTAGGTGGTAGGAAAAATGCTCATCAGCAGTGGAAGAGGTAGTGCACAATAATACAGTGGCTGTGTTTGGGGCCAATTCAGTCTTTCAGAGAGCGGATGGTTAAATTTTCAGTGAAAAAAATCAAAACCTCAGAAATTAGCAATCAAATCATGGCTTAATTTATGGTTTTCTTCATTGTTTAGATTTATGAAAGTGTTAATAATGAAGATTAAATGTGCTTGCATATATTTCTTTCTGAAAGCTCAATTACTAACATGCTATCATACCTCTGTAATGCTTTATAACTATTTGCTGAGTTCAGCAGGAGTGAGCTATAAGGCTTAGGGAATGAAGTCATTACTAGAACAGAGACCTGTGACTGGAGGCTAATCATTATCATTGTGATCGTCATCGTCATCATCATCATCATCCATCATCCTTTTCCTGCCCCTTCCTTTTCCTCCCTTCTCATGTTAGATTTCCTTCCAATTAATGTCTATGTCTCCTATATGCCAAAGTATTTACATATTATCTCACCCATGAGAACGTGTTCTTCTTGAGGGTTAGAATTGTCTTTTTTCCTTCCTTTGAATTCTCAGCTATTAGCTCTTCAGATCCATAGGGTTCTTCTTGAAACCTTACTACAACTGTTATGAAAGGTTGCCTGTTGACATCCAGTGTAATATAGATAGGGCCAACAGTTGCCTTAGTTTCAAGGTAAACCAGTGCACTTCAGTAACTTTCTTTCCTCTAAAGTTAAGCAAAAGCTTTACAAGCATCAAATGTTTCCTCAGGATTGGACCCAACTCCACAGAAATTTAGCACTTCTTGTAGTTTTTCAGGGCATTTCTTTGACTTCCTAGATCCTGATTATTCTTTTCATCGTTTCAAGGTTGATTTTTATAATCATTCCACATGGGTTTTCTCTTTCAGTAAAGGTTTTGCCAAAGCAAATCCTATCTGCCAATGAAGGAAAAGAAATAAGCCTTTACTGCACCTAGAATGCATGAATCCCCACAGTCTTTATCTATATTAATGCATTAAATCCAATGAAACAAAACAAATCCTGAGACATAATTTTCCTCTCAAATTTTGCCATTCTGAGATTCCTTTGTATCAATTGGAGATGGTCATTGATTCATGAGCACAAATTGAAAAAAAAGATGCCTGGCACATACTAAGTCCTCAGTGATTGCTTATTGATTGTGATAGCATGTGTGCCCACTGATTAATTTTATCTACATTGAATGGATGCAAAACCCGAAACCTAGAGGTGTAGGGAAACTGGAAAGAGGCAGGTTTTGAAGCCAAATCCTACTGATTTAATGTCCAGATCCTTATCATAATCCTAGGCATCCTGTAAGGTCATGATAAAGATATGATTCAGTGTATTGTGGGGTAAGGAGCAGTGGAAACAATTACATTTTTCAGTTTTATCAGGGATGTCAAGTGAAAGATAAAAAAGAGGGGTTAAATTTCTGCTATTTATTTCCCCAGGAGAATTCCCTAGGATGGAAAAGTGGCAATCATAATCAACAATGTAGGCTTTATGTCAGAGAAAAACAATAGCAACAAATTCTCATCATTACAGCTTTATAATAAGGAAATGGAATGATTCAAGGGTGATAGGTTTCTCTGTTGCCTTAGTGTTTGAAGTAGAAGCTTTCTCATCATGTGTGGAGCCTGCTAAAGTAAGGAGACAAATCACACCATACCTTGGCAAGCATTTATTAGGGTCCAAGTACATTTCAGGGACTCCACTTTTGCTATGGATTCAAAAGTTAAATTTAAACTGTCTGTAACAAAGATTTGAAAATACCAACACATCAACCAGCCTGTCGTTTGTTAAGAATACATTAAGCATTTTATTCGTTCCAGGCACTGTTCTCTGAATAAAAGGAGAAAAAAAGACAGCTCCTACCACCAAGGACCTTATATTCTAATGAGGGAAGGCAACACATAAGAGGGAGCTGAAAGATGGAGGGGAGGAACCCAGGCAAGTGCGATTAATAGAGAAAGTCCTGTGGAGATGAGATAGATAGAAGAGCAGCCTAGAGAGGAATGATGATCATTTCTGATTGAGACTCCAGAATATAGGAAAGGAACTTCTGGAAAGGCTGGATGATGTTACTTATGCTAATAGAAAGCAGATTAGGATATTAGGGATGGGATGGGATAGACACTTAGGACAAGTTTCACTGGGATGTGGTTGAGAGGTGAAAAATTTGTCAGCCTGGTAGTTTCTTCCCTTAACTAACTAACTACCTGTGCTAAACAGGTGTTAAGTGCATTCTATAGAGATGTTAAAATGTAAGTGCTATCAACACCATCTAAATTTTATCCCAAGCCACATTTGCCTTAATCAAGTTATTTTTTTTATGTGGGACCCTAGGATATTATAAATTCATAGTAGTAGTAGAGTTGTACTTGGAGGAGTTAATAATACCCCTCATTTTAACCCTCTGATTCAACCTTCCACTCTAACCCTAACCCTAAATTATTAATACTATTTAGTAATAGTAATAGTAGTAGTAGTAGTAGTAGTAGTAGTTAGTACTAGTAGTAGTAATAGTATTAGTAGGAGAAAAAGTAGTAGTATTACTACAACAACTACTACTACTGCTAACAAGTCCTACTACTACTGCTACTACTGTAGTAGTAGTATAAAAAGGTGGAGGAAGAGAGTGGCTATCTTTTATATAGGATTTTAAAGCTTTAACGCTTTCTGAGAACTTTGGAAATATTTCACTTTATCTCCACAGTTACTTTGGGAGGTGTTATTTTTCAGTCGTTTCATTTGTCTCCAAATATTCATGACTCAAACAAGTGTTCCTTTTTTTTCTTTTCTTTTTTTTTTTGGTGCTTGGTTGGTTTGTTTGGCAAAATTCTGCACTGGTTTTCCAGTCACTTCTCCACCTCATTTTACAGATGAAAACTGAGGCTAACAAGGTTAAATGATTTGCCCAGCTAGTAAGTATCTGATGTGAGTCTTCCTGATACTAAACCCAGTGCCCATCCATTGTAGTACGTCGTATTATTATCCTCATTCTGCAGATGAAACAAAAGCATAAAGTGGTAAAGTGAATTGTGCAAGATCAAACAGATAATGAGCACCTCAGGTTTGACTGAAGATCAGGTTATTGAATAGATTCATACTAATATTTTGGCAACTACAAATCCAAAAATGAGGGTCAAAGGAAGAGTTAATCCTTCTTACTACTGTCCCAAATAGAATGATTGTATTGAAATTAAGTAGAGAATATGGACAGGGACTGAGGCAGAGCAAGATGACTACTTCTATACAATGATATAAATATATTTTTTTAGCCAAGGCAATAATATTTTGAGACATTTCCAGTTAAACAAGGTAGTAGATCATTCCTACCAAATTAGAAAATATCTAGGGGAAAAGGAAATGTCAATTTTGGAGGATGTACTTAGCGAAAGGCACTATAAGGTGATGTGAGTTATATAGCAAATTGGGCAATCCATTCTGGAAAATGAAAATTGGAGAGATGCTGAAAAATGTTAAAATATTAAATAAATGTAGTTATACTTTGGCCCAAAGCTTCTAGACATATGCAAAAAAGAAAATATAGGAATTATATCCAAATAAATAAAAAAAAATCATATGTTTTTAATATTTGCTATTTGCCATTATGTAATGGCAAAGAATTAGAAATAAATATATATCCAATTGATTGGAAAATGACTGTGGAAATCATGGCACAGGAATAAAATGCAATAGAATAGTAGTACTATACCCAAAGAAATAGGAAATATGAAGAATTTAGAAAATAATGCAAATGCTTATTTAAAAAAACTAGATATTTACAATCACATTGACAATATTCACAGAAAGATGATGTTAAAAAATGAAAAAAAAAGAAATTGAGCAGTATATGATTGTAATGCCTGACTCTAATTACAGAAAGATCCTGCAGAAAGGCATCTTTCTCCCTTCTCTTCAGAAACATAGCTGTAGGGAGGTGGGTGGTACAAAAGATAGAACGTTAGATTTAAATCAGCATAATACCATTTTAATTTATTTTTATAAGGCAATGCCTATCTGTGGAACCCTGGGGGAATCAGCTATATACTTTGCCTGCCTAAATTTCCTTGACTGTAAAAGAAGGATCATAAGAGCACTTAACTCTGAGGCATATTTGAGGGCAAAATGAGCTAATGTTAATAAAGTGGTTAGAGAAACTGTATCTAAAGCATTTTGCAAACCTTAATGGGCTGTGAGTACATTAACTATCATCATGATAATAGATGGAAGACTATGGATATGGAATATTCTACATGCCTCAGTTAATTTTACTTTTGTCATATCCTTAACATGTCATACATAACCTCACTCAAAGATTTATGCAAAAAAGAAAACATAGCCTGGGTAAAGTCAGGATAGAAATTTATGAAAGATTTATGATCTTTGCTAGTGAACAGAATATGTGCACTGATTAAAATATTATTCCATCAAAACACTTGCATCTTTCGGCTGCATTTGAATGATTTTCATTTGGTAAGCTGCCTTTTCCTGAAAGGTCAAAGGCATTCATTTCATCCACAGTTTCTTCATGGCATTTTTAACCTCTGTATTCCTAAGGGTGTAGATCAAGGGGTTTAACATAGGAGTAACCAAAGTAACACATACAGCCACAGCTTTATCTATGGGAAAAGTGGCTACTGGCCTAACATATAAGAATATACAAGGGACAAAAAACAAGACCACCACTGTGAAGTGAGAGCTGCAGGTAGAAAGGGCCTTTCTCCTTCCTTCTGAACTACCAACCTTCAAGGAAGAGAGGATCACAACATAGGAGGCAATTAGTATGACAAAGATTGACAAGCACATTACTCCACTATTAGCAATAACGAAAAGGCCAAGAACTTGTGTGTCCACGCAGGCCAGTTTCAGTAATGGGAACAAATCACACACAAAGTGATCAACAATATTAGGGCCACAAAAGGGAAGGTGGACCATGAAGAGGAGTTGTATGGTGGCATGTATGGAGCCCCCTATCCAAGATGCTGCCACCAGCAGGTGGCAAACACGAGGATTCATGATGGTCATGTAGTGCAGGGGTTTGCAGATGGCTACATAGCGATCATAAGCCATGACAACCAGAAGGATGATTTCAACACCACCACAAAAATGATCTGCAAAGAGTTGAGTCAGACAGCCTTCCAGGGAGATGATTGTCTTCTCATAGAGTAAATCCACAACCATTTTAGGAGCAACAACTGAAGAGTAGGTAGCATCCACAATGGATAAGCAGGTTAGAAAAAAGTACATGGGTGATCTCAAAGTCTGGCTTGCAGTCAAGGTTATGACAATGAGCATGTTTCCTATAATTGTGATAATATATATGATTAAAAAAATTACAAAGAAAATTTTTCGCAGTTCTGGGCTTTGTGTAAGGCCTAGCAGAATGAATTCAGTTACATTGTTTTTATTCTCCATTTTGGTCAATCCTCTGCCAACCTCCTGATTTTCCTGTAGTCTTATTGGTTCTTTCTTTTTCTCTTCATTTCTTCCTCTAATGAGACTTGCCTATACCTCACCTAAAAATCCAGTTATTTTAATTGCAAGTAGAGTCAATCATGAATCTTCTGCATGAAACTGCTTATTCTGTTATAGATAAATTTTCTATAGTGGGAAGGAATGGAAATAGTAATCTCACTGCTAAGGAATGTGACTCATCTCCCTTTCTTCTTAGAGGTGATTGATTGTAGTAAATTCTTTTCATATAGCTTATGTGTATGTAAACCAAGGAAGGGAGAAATGGGTCAATATCATGTTTATCAGTGATTAAAATCCCACAGAGTAATATAACTCCTATCTATGTTGCAACTACATATTTCACATTTTAGATGAAATTGTAGATAAGGTTAATTTATAAATGTATTTTAAATCAAATGGGAAGGAATATTCTAAACCTGACTGAGATAAGAGAGTCCATAGAATAATAATCTTCAAGTGAGGACAATTTCTTCCATTCCCTGCTTCTGGCTATATAACTCTTAGTATTTAATTACCTAGGTATCACTTTAAGTCCCAAAAGTGTGAAGCAGTGGATTAATCGTATGGGTAGTGGGAGCTTCCTTTTTAGGAGATTCTTGAATCCAATGAAATTATATATCTGATTAAAAAGAAAAAAAAAGTTCGGTGAGTATGAGTAATAATAACTGATTTGTTAAAAGTTACAAAATGTCTTGCCAACAATGCCTAATTTAAACTTCAAAATAACTCTATAGGGTAAGTACTATGGATATCATTCCCATTTTACAGATGAGGAAGCTTGGACCCAGAGATGTTATGTGGTTAACTTCTGCTCACCCAGCTGGAAAGTGCCAGAGGCAGAATTCAAACCTCAATCACCTAAGCTCTCAACCTTGTTGTCATCCTCAACCCCTTACGCAAAATCATATCACAAAGTTTATTACTTGTCAGATATAATATTCTATCTCCTCAGCTACTTCCAGATAATTTTTCTCCTTAAAACCCACATAGGCATCACCTTCATCCAGGCCCTCATCATCTCTCCCCATGTCCATTAAAATAGCCTCCTAGTTAATCTTCCTGTCTAAAATCTCACCCTACTCCCCAAGGTGCACCAGTCTGCTGCCAAATTGATCTTCCAAAAGTGCCAGTCTAATAAGATAAAATACCTCCCTCACTACTTTCCATTCACCTACACACACTTACACAACCCAGAAACTCTTATTCTTCCAATTTACTTTTAGATCAAATATAAATTCTTCCATTTAACATTCAAATCCTTTCAGAACTTTGACCCTGCCTTTCTATTATTCTAACCCCTTCCATTGACTTTACTACTCACTGAAAATGCCCTCCTTACTGTTTTTCAAACATATCATTATGCCATTCCATGTTGTAATTCTGGGCCTTTAAAGTGGTGTTCCTTCCCATATTAATTTTCTGCTCTCTTCACCCTCATTTCTTAGTTTTCCTAGCTTCTAGATAGCTTAAATTCCAAATTCTATAGAAGGCCTTCCCATCCTCCCCTGAAAGAAGTTTGTACATCTTTATCATCTATATCTATATCTATATCTATATCTATATCTATATCTATCTATATCTATATCTATCTCTATATCTCTATCTCTCTATCTCTATCTCTATCTATATCTACATCTATATCTATATCCACAAACACATACATTTCTATATTAAAATAATTATTTAATATATAATATATGAATTTTATATGTATGTACATATGAGAGGATAGCTATGTATTTATGTATATTTATATATTTCCAATAGCATGTTATCTTATTATTATATATTTTATTATAGAGTATATTTACATATATACATATGCCCACATAAGACATATATACACATATACAAACATACATACACACACTAATATGTCATTAACATGCAACCTATTTAGTCTTGCTTATATAATTTTTGTTTTATTTGTTTTGGAAAGAAAAAAAATGGTTTAAGACTATAAAAGAAAAGCCAATGATAGTAATGCTCCTTTAGGGGGTGTTGTACACTTTTCATAACTTAAATGCCTGCTTGCCTTTCTCCTTCCTTTCCTCATTACATCCCT
This sequence comes from Trichosurus vulpecula, assembly GCF_011100635.1. Classification (NCBI taxonomy): domain Eukaryota; kingdom Metazoa; phylum Chordata; class Mammalia; order Diprotodontia; family Phalangeridae; genus Trichosurus; species Trichosurus vulpecula. The sequence continues at coordinate 261,207,402 of NC_050578.1, read as the reverse complement.
TCTTATACCATATCTCTTCCTACCTCTAGTTCTTCCTTCCTTCCTTCCTTCCCTCCTTCTTTTTGCCTTTCCTTTTTTCTTTCAATCCTTCCTACCTCCCTCTCTATTTCATTTACTCCCTCTCTTCCTTCTCTCCTTCATTTCTTCTTTTCCTCCTCCATTCCTATCTTTCTCCCTCCATCCCAATCTTCCTTCCTTCCTTATTCTGTTCACTTATTTCCTCACATAAAAATTTTACTTTTCTCCTTTCCAATTCCAACCCTTTATTTAATCCTTGCTCCACATCTCTATGCTAAAGTCACTTGTGTATAGTTAATAACCATGTCTTGTCAAACAATTACAAAAAATGGCCACCACCTATTTTTGATGTCTTATACGTCGATTATTAAAAAGGGCTGGAACAAGGCACTGGGTACCCTACACATATGTTATTTAACATATTTGAGATTTCACTGTTGAAAGGCATTTTATGTGTGCTTTTCTAAATGAATTATTTTCCCATAGAAATATTCTGATGCATTTATCCCCTTCTGAATTAAAACCATAGATAAGATTTAGGTAGTCATTTAGTGGCTGTAATGCCCTTTGCATATGTTACCTCTTTGGATTCTCATAATTGTAAAGATGAGGAAACTGAGCTTAAAAGAATTTAAATAATTTGTTCAGGATCACATAGCTGGTACATATCTTATTCAGGAATAAGAGCAGGTTTTCCTGACTCTTGACCAAGTATTTTATCGACTATACCACTTAGCAGTCATAAATCTCTAACACCAGGATTCCCTCTCTCTCAGAAGATGAATTCACTTTATTGAGAGAATTTAAAAAAAAGAAATCTATTTAATATTAGCTTTTATTATCTCCTCCTTTCTTCTCATTTCTAGGAAGACATGGATCTTTTACTCAACAAGTATAATACTTCTCTACCTGAGGATTGATCTCCAACCATCTGATATCCTAGAGAAGCTTGGAATGGGAATTTACATTTTATGTTAATTTTCAATGTCTTCCAAGTCACTGGTTCCTTCCCTGCTATCTAACATCCATTTTCAAGTCTCTCACATACTTCACAAATAACTTTACTCAATTCTCCCATGCCCTACATTTTTCCAATCTTTATTTCTCCTTCCTTTGATCAGCCAGCCTCTTATGCCAAACTGAATTTGTTTGCTGTCTTTTTTTTCTCTTCTCATGTCACAACCCAAGGTAATAATGATTTTGACCAGCTCAGGCAACTCAATCCACACTGAGTGCCAAAGTTTCTTTTATTTGGTTGTCTTTTTTCAGTTTTATAATTCTTAAGTTATATCTTATGTGACTCTTACAATAGTATACACCTCGGGGTGGAGCCAAGATGGAAAGCAGGGACTTGTGTGAGCTCCCTGCCAGGTCCCTCCAAAAACCTATAAAAATGGCTCTGAACAAATTCTAGAACTGCAGAACCCACAAAATAGCGGAGGGAAGTAGGGATCCAGCACAGGACAGCCTGGATGGTCACTGGGTAAGGTCTATTGCAAACAAAGCAGAGGGGAGAGGAGCTCAGCATAGGCGGCAGCAGGACCAAACCAGACCAGGAGCTGGGTGGAACAGGCCCTAGCACCCTGAATCAGTGAGCTGTGGCAGTTACCAGACTTCTCAACCCACAAACATCAAAGACAACAGAGGTTAGTGGGAAAAGCTGCAGGGGACAGAGTTGGCTGTCCAGCCACAGCCCCAGGGGCAGTGGGGGTGGTGCAGCTACAGAACTACAGCTGCAGTTACTTCCAGCCACAGGCCCACATGGTGGGAGGAATTAAGGGGCAGATCACAGCAGGAGTGCAGAGCCTGCTTAAGATCTGAGTCAGGTCTAGGTTGGTGGTTTTTGGGGAAGGAAGAGTGCTGGTGTGGCAGAGCTGGCTGTATAGAAATAGCTCTGAAATCAATGGTGCATCCCCTCAAACTTGGAACAAAGTACTCTTTGCTCTACAAGCAGTCATACCCTCACAAAAAACTCAAGGCTCAAGTAAGTTGTCTGGGAATATGGCCAGGCAGCGAAAACACACTCAGACTCAGTCTCAGACTTTGGAATCTTTCTTTGGTGACAAAGAAGACCAAAACATTCAGCCAGAAGTCAACAAAGTCAAAGAGCTTACATCAAAAGCCTCCAAGAAAAACATGAACTGGTCTCAGGCCATGGAAGAGCTCAAAAAGGATTTGGAAAAGCAAGTTAGAGAAGTAGAGGAAAAATTGGGATGAGAAATGAGAATGATGCAAGAAAACCATGAAAAACAAGTCAATGACTTCCTAAAGGAGACCCAAAAAATACTGAAAAAAATATTGAAGAAAACAACACCTTAAAAAATAGACTCACCCAAATGGCAAAAGAGCTCCACAAAGCCAATGAGGAGAAGAATGTCTTGAAAGGCAGAATTAGCCAAATGGAAAAGGAGGTCCAAAAGATCACTGAAGAAAATATTGCCTTAAAAATTAAATTGGAGCAAGAGGAAGCTAGTGACTTGATGAGAAATCAAGAAATTATAGAACAGAACCAAAGGAATGAAAAAGTGGAAGACAATGTGAAATATCTTGTTGGAAAAACCACTGACCTGGAAAATAGATCCAGGGGAGATAATTTAAAAATTATTGGACTACCTGAAAGCCATGATCCAAAAAAGAGGCTAGATATCATCTTTGAAGAAATTATCAAGGAGAACTGCCCAGATATTCTAGAGCCAGAGGGTAAAATAGAAATTGAAAGAATCCACATATTGCCTCCTCAAAAAGATCCCAAAAAGAAAACTCCTAGGAATATTGTCGCCAAATTCCAAAGATCCCAGGTCAAAGCAAAAATACTGCAAGTGGCCAGAAAGAAACAATTTGAGTTTTGTGGAAACACAATCAGGATAACACAGGATCTAGCAGCTTCCACATTAAGGGATCAAAGGGCTTGGAATACGATATTCCAGAGGCCAATGGAGCTAAGATTAAAACCAAGAATCACCTACCCAGCAAAACTGGGTATCATGCTCTAAGGCAAAATATGGATTTTCAATAAAATAAAGGACTTTCAAGCTTTCTCAGTGAAAAGGCCAGAGCTGAATAGAGAATTTGACTTTCAAACACAAGAATCAAGAGAAGCATGAAAAGGTAAACAAGAAAGAGAAATTGTAAGGGACTTAGTAAAGTTGAACTGTTTTGTTTACATTCCTACATGCAAAGATGATGTGTATGATTCATGAGACCTCAGTATCATAGTAGCTGAAAGGAATATACATATACATATATATATATATATATATATATATATATATATATATATATACGTGTATGCATATGTATATATTCATATGTGTATGTCTATGTATGTACATATGTAGGTGTACACATACATTATATAAATATATAGATATAGATATATATGTAGACAGAGGGCACAGGGTGAGTTAAATATGAAGGGATGATATCTAAAAAAATAAAATCAAATTAAGGGATAAGAGAGGAATATATTGAGAGAGGGAGAAAGGGAGAGATAGAATGGAGTAAATTATCTCGCATAAAAGTGGCAAGAAAAAGTGGTTCTCTAGGAAGGGAAGAGCGGGCAAGTGAGGAGGAATGAGCAAATCTTGCTCTCATTGGATTTGACTTGAGGAGGGAATACCATACACACACAATTGGGTATCTTACCCCAGAGGAAAGGAGGAAGAGGATAAAAAGCGGGGACAATAGAAGGGAGGGCAGACAAGGGGAGGAGGTAATCAAAACCAAACACTTTCGAAAAGGGACAGGTTCAAGGGAGAAAATTCAATAAAGGGGGATAGGTTAGGAAGTAGCAACATAGTTAATCTTTCACAACATGAGTATTGTGGAAGGGTTTTACATAAGGATACGCATGTGGCTTATGTTGAATTGCTTCCCTTCTTAGGGAGGGTGCGTGGGGAGGGAAGAGGGGAGAAAATTTGGAACTCAAAGTTTTAAAAACAGATGTTCAAAAACAACAACAAAATAAAATTTTTGCATGCAACTAGGAAATGAGTTACCCAGGCAATGGGGCATAGGAATTTATCTTGCCCTACAAGAGAAGAAGGGAAAGGGGGATGGGAGGGGAGTGGGGTGACAGATGGGAGGGCTGACTGGGGAATGGGACAACCAGAATATATGCCATCTTGGAGTCAATAGGAGGGTAGAAATGTGGAGAAAATTTGTAATTCAAACTCTTCTGAAAATCAATGCTGAAAACTAAATATATTAAATAAATTACATATAAAAATGAATACCAAAAAAACAATAATATACACCTCATAACTTAACACACATCATAATTATCTCTTTGTGACATTTGCCATTGATGATTCCCCAGCCTCGTGGACATCCTCTCCCTGTTGTGCTTTGGTGATATAATTCTCTTGATTCTTCTTGCAGTTGTTTGGCAGTCCCTGAGGCTCCTTTTTTGGAACATAATTAATACCCTGCATCCTAACTGTTGGCATCACCAGAAGAATCTCCTCTTTATGCATTTTTACATTTTTCTTTTCCTTTATACTTATTCTCAGTAATATTATTAGATTCTACAAGGTAAATTATCCTCTGTATATAGATTACTCCTGAAAGTACATATATAAAATACATACACATATATGTAGTATGTGTGTATATGAACATACATATATATATATATATATATAACTAGATAAAGATATAGATGGATAGATAGATAATAGATAGTTAGATACCTGGATAGATAGACAAGTAGATAAATGAAAAAGATTTGTTTGTTTCCATCCTTGGTCTCTTAAGTTTGAAGTTCACAACAGGATATTTGGACCTAGATGTCATGTAAACATCTCAGAACCAATTCACACACACAAAAAAAGATCTCATCTGTCCCTAGTTACTACTATTTGGTGGCATCTCCTTCCCTCTAATTTCTCAAGTTCACAGCCTCAAGTAATTGTTCAATGAATACACCATAACCAATCAATTGTTAAATCTTACCAATTTGAACCTATATGGTATATTGTATCCAACTTTCTCTCTATTCAATAGTCACTTGTTTCCCCTTAGACCCTATCACCATTCACTTGCTTTATGGAAATACCATCCTAATTAATCTAAGGGGCAGTTAGGTAGCTCACTGAATAATGTGCTCTCCTTGAGTGAGGAAGACTCACTTTCCTGAGTTCAAATCTAGCTGGACACACTTAGTCGATGTGTGATCTGGGGCAAGTCATTCAATATATTCAATTTCTGTAAAACTGCCTTATACTTAAGTTCTCAATAAATGTTTTTTGAATGAATTAAAGATTATTTCAGAAACAATGTAATAATGCTGGACTTTGAGTGAGAAAGACAGGAGTTTCTATACTAACTCTAATTCTTAGTAGTTAAGTGACACCAAACAAGTCATTTAACTTCTTTGTGTCAATCAATGCCTTAGTTCTTATCCAAGTTCAGAAACTTCTACTTCGTGGCTGTTGGAGGGATTTCCAACACTAGAACAACTATTCTGATGAAATTTCTCAAAGTTTAAAATTAATCTTTATTATATTCATTTTTCATTTGACATACTGACAGTTCTGACAATTCCTCTAAATAAGAGTATGAAGTTAGGCAAATCATTTGATATTTCTTTACAAAATGGACATAAGTGAACAAATATAATAGATACAAAGCTACCCAAGGTAATTTACAAAGGATGCAATCATTGGCAATGAGGTGAATAAGGATAAGCAACACATAGAAGATTTCATCTTATCCTATTCTTTGAAGAAAACTAGGGATTCCCAGAGGGTGGGAGAGCATAAGCAAATGCACAGAATCTCATAATTTCAGAGAAGTAAGGACCTAATCATGTGAGTAGTCAAATGTACATCATTAAAGAATTGTCACTATTATACACCTGACAACGGGATATCTAGCCTCTGCATGTAGAAGGATGAGAATTACTTCTTTTCCTCCTCCTCCTCCTCTGTCTCTGCCTGCTCCTCTTCCTATTCTTGTCTTCTTCCTTCCCCCCTTCCCTGTTGTCCTCTATCACCATCTCCACCACCACCACCACCACCATTGCTATTACTATCACAATGATGACTACTATGATTTTGATAAGTATCACTATCCTACTACTGCCATTACTCATACAGGTGCTCACTCATCCCTATGCTGATACTCTTACTATGATTACATTGCAATTTTTATGAAAGTGCTCCTTAAATCTAACTGTCTAGAGCCAAACACAATACTACAAATGAGTTCTGACAAGGTCAGAACATAGTGTAACTATCCATTTCCTGTTCTTGGAAGCCACATTACTCTTGAGGCATCTCAAGTTTTCATAAGCTTTTTTATACTTATGGCTATGCCACATGGTTGCCATTTTGAACTTACAGTTTATTAAAATCCCTAGATTTTTTAAAATGAAAACTACCCACCTAACGTTGCCTCTTTCTTCATGAATTTTAAGGTTTATTTTAATTTAATATCGCCCAAAGGCCAAGACCTTATATTCAGCCCTATAGAGTTTGATCTTCTTAAATTCAGCCCAGTGCTCTAATTTTGAATTCTCACTCCATAATCCTCTAACCATTCTAACTATTCCTCTAAACGTTTTTTCTAGTTTGAATACTTCATAAACTTTCCATGTATACTTTATCTGAATCATGATAACATTGCAAAATAGCATAACTCCAAATAAAGATCCACTGGCTTCATACTCCCATGCTGACACTGAGCAATTAACAACATGTTATGATTACAATCACCCAACCACTTATGGATCCATCTGATTGTGTTTTCATGGATATTTTACAAAAGAATAAAAAGATAATTTATAAAAAATATTTGCTAATATCAATATCACCTGGATAAACTATGATTTCAAATGTCCCCTCATCTACAGATTCAACAATCCTTTGAAACTAGAAAATATTTTTCCATGTTTCATGAAGTTGAACTACAGAGTATCTGACTTGCCTTCCATTTCTTACAGTTTCTGAAATAATTGTATAAGCAATGTGATAGATTGAAATTCATGCTTGATGTGGAATCAAAAGTCATGCTCCACATTTTCAAGTTACTGAATTGTAAATCTATGATTCTGAGGAAATCCACTTAGCAACTTTAGGCTTCACTATCCTCATCTGTAATAAAGAGAGATAGAAAAGATGTCCTCTAAGTATATTTCAATCACAAAAGTGATGATCCTATGAAATATTATTTGAAAAGAAATGTCATTTTCAATCAGGTATTAAAAGAACCATGAACCATGGGTTTTTCAATGCAACCCTTTAAAAATTCCTTTGTACTGAGTGGTGCTTCTTTGTTAGACACAATTTTTACTTTTTATTGGGGTGGAATCTCTTATAACTAACAAACATAAAGAAAATCCATAGAAGGAAAATTATATCATATAATTTAGGAACAATTCAATTGCATGATGATCTGGAACCTTGGTTATCAAACTCTTTGTACCCAGAAGGTCAGAATGCAGTTCTCCTCACCTATATGCTCATGGATTGATTGGTATCCTTCCAGATGCAGAAGTGCTATTTCTTTTCCTATCTCTGTGACCATAACTTGCCATAAAGCATGGAATAGTTACTCTCTAGGATTCCCAATTCCTTTCTCTGCATAAGATTGGCCACTATGTTTTATACTGTATTAGAATTCAGAATCCCACCTATTTTACTCCCTACTATTTTTGCTTTGGACAAATCACTTGATTTCCCAGACCTTCAGTTCCTGATCTGGTAGGATGTTCAATTGGAATACATCTTACCTCTCTTACTCTTCTGGTCAGCTCACATTTTGTAGGACTGGATAAAACTGGCACTGTTTCAGATGAAGAATTTAAGTGGCTTCTATAGAAACACAAATACCTGATGCAAAACTCCACCTTGTGCTTTGCAGAAAGTTTTGAAATGTAATTCACTACGTGGAGATATGGGAAAAAAGAAAAACAAATCCGCAAGATTTTGAGAAATAATCTAAACACTGTTCAATGGAGTTTTTAGTAAATCATAGTTTAGCTTCATAAGGAACCTCTTTCCAGAAAGACAAGTAGTTAAAACAATATTCATCTTATGATGAAGGTAGAATGTCAGGGGCATCCAATAATTACCTACTTAATAGCAATAGCATTAAATACAGTTTCATTATTGCAATGGTGTCCCATTGAAGGTGTGTCTCCAGTGACTGGTGAGTTAATCAGCATGGTGATGAGTTCAGTTTTTCCATGTGAGGTGGGGGAAGAGCATCATCTGAGTAAAGAAAAGTTGATAGTGGTAATAGAAAAAGTCATCACATAATTTCCTCTTGCTAATTGGTGCTTATATCACCAAAGAAGACAGTTGAAGAAAATGCAGTGGCACCATGAAATAGTTATGAAATCAATCAATCTCTACTGCTTTTAGAGAATATAATGCTAACGAGGCAATGGTAGAGGAAATGCTTGCTGCCTCAGCAAAATCTGATCCCCAATATGAAGAAGTCTATTTGCCACCAAGGAAACACAAATACTGATGTCCATAGGGAGGGTTCTAATGTTCCCTCTTGTTAATGTGTTCCTAACACCCAGCAAACAATCCCTAAAGAATTCTCAACTTTGCAGTCATATAATGAAAGTATATCTAGATTTGGATTCAGAGAGCCTAAAAACAAAACCTAACTCTGCTCTTTCTACCTTATGTAAATTTTCTTTGGTCATCTCATCTCTGTGGGCCCAACTATTCTCATTTATAAAATGAAAGAAATATTATGATGGAAGGATGATCTCTAAAGTCCCTTATGTTTCTAAATCCTATGAAGTTCCATTGCTTTTATCTGACCAAGAAATTAGAATGTGAGGTTACAATAAGCTTAGTATTATTTCTTTCATTTCAACCAAATTTATACAAAGGATGAGTAAATTTTTTGACTAATCTGAAAGATGCAAAAAATCTTGCAACCATTATAGAGCTCCTACAACCACATACCACAATTACTGTAACTCTTCCAATAAATATTATTTATTATTGTAAATAACAGTAATAATACTTGATAATGATTATAATGTTATGAACACATTAACCAAAGCAAACTTTAGAATCATGTCCACGTACTTCCGTATTTGTGGTTCCTTCATGGCAAATAGACTTTTGCAGTGGGGATCATATTTTGTCCAGATATTAAGAGAAGAGACTTGATTTGCAAAAGTCAGACAGATTGTAGGGACCCAAATATTCAGACATTCATATTTATCAATTTTGAATTAACTGAATTGTTTAATTTTTAATTAACTCAATTGTGACTGGCTTGTGGCAAATAAACAAAAAATGCTTTCCATAAAAATAAGTATCATCCAAGAAATGGTTGACGAAAATAAAAGATAGTGCCATTAAAGTACCAAGAGCTCTAATGTTGACCTGCTCTTCTCTGAATATTAAAACACCTAGAGATAAACTGTTATCAGTTTTTGGCAGATTCTCTAGAATCTTTCTGATTGGACTTGAACACACATCTCACAAATACTTATTTAATCTTCACATGACCCTCAGAAAGATGGGACAGCAAGTACAATGCATGACCTTCTGATTTTAAAATGAATTCAATGGTTCTGTTTCGTCTAATTTCAAAAGAGAAATTTAGTAGGGTTAAATCCATCAATAACAATTTTAAGCAACTTCCAGGCGCCTGGCACTGGTAAATAACAGGGACAGTTTTGCCCTCAATAAGCATATATTCTAACTATCGCAACTGGCACATCCTCAGATAAGTAACTTATCTCATTCACACAATTCAACAAACATTTTCAAGTATATGCTGTTTGCAAGGGAACAGGCTTGCCATGAAGACAAAAGTGAGAAATTGTTGCTAATTTTAAGTAGCTTACCTTCTACTCAAGGATATGATTCCTCAAAAGATGATAGCTAAGAAATAGAGATAGAATGATGGTAGTCCCATTTTACTAGCCCCATTCAAACTAAGGCCAGAATCTTTAAAGGCACTTAAGAGAATAACAGCAAAAAGCCCTGCCCTGATTACCAGTACACTTTTGTCTAAAGGTAAATCAATGCGGTTCAGTATCTCTCTTTGCTCTGATGCTAGGCGAAAGCTGTATAAGCAGAGAATGTTTGCCCATGAATGGACCCAACTCCACAGAAATATAAAACATCTTGAAGTTTTTCAAATTACTTCTTAGGCCCTGATGATTGTTTTGTTTTTTTCAAGTTTAGTAAGATTGCAATATACTTTTTTATCTTTCCAAATGAGTGTTCTCTTTCAGTGAAGGTTTTTACCAAAGCAAACCCTATGTGCCAATGAACAAAATAGATGTCCTGACTGCACCTCAAAATGCAAGAAACTCCACAGTCTCTAGCTATATCAATGTATTGAGTCCAATTAAACAAATAAACAAAAGGTCTTGAGGTAATATATCTTTCCCACTCAAAGTTTGACATTCTGAGAAAAAAAAAGGATTCCCTTTGTAGAAACTGGAGTTAGTCATTGATTCACCAACAGAAATTTAAAGAAAGACTCCAGGCACATATTGAGTGCTTAGTGATGTCTCATTGACTGTGATAGAATCTGTGCTCATTGATTGATTTTATCCACATGTAATAGATGGAAAACTGAGACTCAGAGATGTAGGGAAACTGGAAAGAGGTAGGGTTTGAACCCAAATCCCACTGCTTCAATGTCCAGTCTCTTATCACAATCTTACGCAACATCCAATATGAGCTTAAAGAGATGATTCAGAGTGTTATGGGGTGAGGAGAAGTGGAAACAATTATCCTTTTAAGTATTAGAAGGGATGGCAAGTGGAAGAGAAATAAGAGGGGTCAAATTTTTCTATTTATTTCCCCAGGACACTGCACTAGGAATGATAGATGGAAATCATAATGAGACTAATGTCAGTTTTATGCCAGGGAGAAACAACAGTAACAAATTCTCACTATAATAGCTTTCTAATAAAGCAATGAAATGAGTCAAGGGTGATGGGTTTCTCTGTTCCCTTAGTGTTTGAAGCAGGAGCTTTATCATCATGTGTGGAGCCTGCTAAAGTAGGAAGACAAATCAAACCACAATGTGGCAAGCATTTATTAGACATCAAGTACATTGTAGGGAGAGCATTTTGTTTAGGCATGCAAAAGTTAGACTGTCTGTGACAATGATCTGAAAATACAAGCATGGAAACCAGTCTGTCAGTCATAAAGCATATAACAAGCACTTCATTTGTGGCAAACAGTGTTCTCTGAACACAAATAGAAGTAGAAAAAATGAAATTCCCTAGCATTGAGGAGCTTACATTCTAATGGGGGGAGGTGACACATAAAATGGAGCTGAAAAGTAGAGGGGAGATACCCGGGTATGAGAGGAAGATAGACAAAAATCCTGAGGAGATGAGATAGATAGCAGAGCAGCCTGGAGAGGAATGAAGACCAGTATTGACAGAGAGTCCTTGATATCATGAAGCAACTTCTAGAAAGGCTGTAGGCTGGCGTATGTGTTAGGAGAAAGTAGAATAGTATATTAGGGATGACATGGCCACTTAGGAGGAGTTCTGCAAGGATGTGGTTAAGAAGAGAAAGAATTTGTCAATCTGGTAGCTTCTTGCTTTAACTAGTTATTTTTGCTAAATAGGTGATAAGTGAATTACACACAGATATAAAAAAGGTAAGTGCTTTTACCACCATCTAAATTTTGTCTTACGCTACATTTGCCTTAATTTACTTACTGCTTTTAGTGGGACCTAGGATATGATAAGTTAATAGCAGTAGTCAGAGCTTCACCAGCAGCAGCAGTAGCAGCAACAGTGGGAGTAGCAGTAGCAACAGCAGCAAGAGCAGGAGTAGCAGCAGCAGTATCTGTAGCAGTGGCAGTGGCAGCAGCAGCAGCAACTGTAGTAGTAGTAGTAGTAGTAGTAGTAGTAGTAGTAGTAGTAGTAGTAGTAGTAAAAGTAATATAAAGAAGAGGCAGAAGATGATGCCTAGCATTTGGATACTCTTTTGAGGATTTCAAAGAACTTTGCAAATATTTCATTCTACCTTTACAGCTACCTTGGGAAGCTTTATTGTTAGTCCTATCATTTCTCTGCAATTCTTCATGATCCCATCAAGATTTTTTTCTTTCTTTCTGACAAAGATACTGGAGTGATTTGCCATTTCCTTCTCTAGCTCATTTTAAGGATGAGGAACTGAGGCAAACGGGGTTAAGTGACTTGCCCAGGGTCCCACAGCTAGTAAGTATCTGAGGCCAGATTTGAACTCATGAAGAGGAATCTTTCTGATACCAAACCCAATGCTTTGTTGTAGGTGATATTATTATCCTCATTTTGCAGATGAAACAAAGGTATGAAGTAGTTAAGTCAATTGTCCAAGATCACATGACTAGTATGTATGTGAAGTTGATTAAAACTCAGGTTATCTTATAGACCCATATTAATATTTTTTAAGCTAAGAAACCAAAAAACAAGGGTCAAAAGAAGAGATCATCCTTGCTACCACTGTCCCAAACAGAAAATATATGATCAAATTTAGAAGAAAATATGGTAAGAGACCGAGGCAAAGCAAAATGAACTACCTTTATCCAATGATGTAAATATTTCTTTTTATCCAATGTAATTATGTTTTGGGACATTTACAATGAAATAATGTAATAGATCACTTCTCCTGAATTGGAAAATATGGGGGGGGAGTAAATAGTCAATTTCAGAGGAAGTACTTAAACAGGAAGTATAATACAATGAGGTTAAAACTGTGAATTAGTAAATCAATTTTAGGAAACAGTTTAGAGCGATGCTAAAAGAAAAGTTATTAAAATATAAAACAGCATAATAAAATGTACTTTTTGGCCTGAAGCTGCTAGAAGTAGATGTTTGCAAAAAAAAATATAATCATAGCAATTAAATCCAAATAAATAAAAATTCATAAGTGCACTTCCTAATCGGGAGGAATTGGGGGGGGGTGAGTATATCCAATTAATTGGTAAATGGATAAAGAAATCATGCAACCAGAATGCAGTATGCAATAGGATAGTACTATAACGATAACTTAAGAAATACAAAGAAATCAGAAAATCATGGGAATCTTTATAAATGAACCAAAGAAAAAAGAAAAAAAAGCAATATACACATTCACTTTGACAATATACACAGAAAGCTTTCATTTAAATCAAAGTGAAACAGGAAACTGAATAATATTAAATTGTAATGCCTGGGTCCAATCCCAAAGAGAACATGAAGAAATGTACTTATCTCTTCTCTGCAGAGGCATAACTGGAAGTAGTTCAGGGGTCCAATAGATAGAACATTGGACTTAAATAAGCAAGATGTTATTTTGATTTTTTTTTAAATCAGACAATGAGTATCTGTGGAACTCTGTTGGACTCAGTTATGTACTATATCTGCCTAAGTTTCCTTGCATGTAAAGGTAAGATAGTAATAGAACATACCTCTGAGAGATGCTATGAAAATAAAATGAGGCATTATTTTGTAAAGTGCATTGAGAAACTGTATCTAAAGTATTTTGCAAACTTTCATGAGCTATAAGAATATTAACTATAACAATTATTTATACATGGAAAAGCGTAAAGAAGGAATAGCCTACTTGCTTTTAGTCTCAGTTAATATTTCGGTTTTTCATGTTTTTAATATGTCCATTTATAACCTCTCTCAAAAATTTATAGAAGATATGGCTTAGAAAATGTAAGTTTGGAAATTTATGGAAGGATGATCAATACTAGTGAAAGTAGTATGTGTACTGATTAAAATATTATTCCATCAAAACATATGTAGCCTTCTGCTTCATTTGAATGATTTTCAGTTAGTAAGATGATTTTTTCCCCAATATTCAAAGGCATTCATCTGATCCAGAGTTTCCTCATGGCATTTTTAACCTCTGTATTCCTAAGGGTGTAGATCAAGGGGTTCAACATAGGAGTAATCATAGTAGCACATGCAGACACAGCTTTATCTATAGGAAAAGTGGCTACTGGCCTCATATACAAGAATATACAGGGAGCAAAAAACAAAACCACCACGGTGAAGTGAGAGCTGCAGGTAGAAAGGGCCTTTCTCCTTCCTTCTGAATTATCACCCTTCAGGGAAGAGAGGATAACTACATAGGAAGCAGTTAGTATGAGAAAGATTGACAAGCACATTACTCCACTGTTAGCAATGACTAAAAGGCCAAGAACTTGGGTGTCCATGCAGGCCAGTTTCAACAGTGGGAACAAGTCACACATGAAGTGATCAATAACATTAGGGCCACAGAAAGGAAGGTGGTCCATAAAGAGGAGCTGTATGGTGGCATGTATGCAGCCTCCCATCCAGGCTGCTGCCACTAGCAGGTGGCACACACGAGGATTCATGATGATCATGTAGTGCAGGGGTTTACAGATGGCCACGTAGCGATCATAAGCCATGACTACAAGGAGGATGATTCCAACACCACCAAAAAAATGTTCTGCAAAGAGTTGAGTCAGACAGCCTTCCAGCGAGATGATTGTTTTTTCATCAAGTAAATCCATAACCATTTTAGGAGCAATGATTGAAGAGTAGATAGCATCCACAACTGATAAGAAGGTGAGAAAAAAGTACATGGGTGATCTCAAAGTTTGGCTGGCAGTCATGGTTATGACAATAAGTATGTTTCCTATAATTGTGATAATATATACGATTAAAAAAATTACTAAGAAGATTTTTCGAAGCCCTGGACTTTGTGTAAGGCCTAGCAGAATGAATTCAGTTACGTTGTTTTTATTCTCCATTTTGATCAATCCTCTGGCAACTTCCTGATTTTCCCATAGTCTTATCAGTTCTTTGCTTTTGTTTTCATTTTTTCCTCTAATGAGACCTTGCCTATATCTCACCTAACAATCCAGTTATTTTAATTTGAAGTTTACTTAATCATTAGTCTTAGGCATAAAAATGCTAATTCTGTCAGGGATGAATTTTTTACAGTTTCAATGAAAGGAATAAAACATCCTAAATGCTATGGAATGTCATTCTTCTCCCTTTGATCGTAGAGGTAATTGGTGATGGTAATTTCCTTTCATATAATTAATTTGTCTGTAACCCAATGGAGGGAGAAATAAGTCTTCATCATGTCTATGAATGATTAAAATCCAATTGATTATTATAAGTGTAGTTATTGCTTAAAATTATATACTTATGTTGCAACAATTAGATGAAATTATACATAGGGTTAATGAGTAGGTGTCTTTTAAGTCAAATGAGAAGGGAGAGTCTAAATCTTAGTAGAGATAAGGGAGTAGATATAACAATGATCTTGGAGTCAGGAAAACTTTCATGCCCTGCTTCCGGCTAAGGGACTCTCAGCAAATAACTTCACCTATATTTAGTTAGGTATCTCTTTATGTGAAGAAGCTAAAAATCACTGGATGGAATGCAGGGTTAGTGGAAGCTTCCATTTTAGGAAATTCTTGAGTCCAGTGAAATCATATGTCTGGTTAAAAAGAAAAAAAAACTCAGTGAGTATGACTAATAACAATACCTGATAATTTAAAGTTTACTGACACCTTAAAGTTTACACACGCACACAAACATACACAAACACGCACACATGCATACATAGGAAGTTGTTGCAGTGGAGGATTGAAAGGCTATATATAGTCTATAATAGTTACATATTGTATTTATATAAACATATATTTACATATACATACATACATTCATAAAAATTCATACACACCTATAGGTACATATATATATATATATACATATATAAACATAATATGCCGCACATAATATGTAAACATTAATATGTTGTTAACCTGCCACCTATTTAGTCTTGCTTACATAGTTATTTTGTGTCTTTGTTTTTGTTTTCTGGTAGAAAAGAATGAAATTGGTTTTACCATATGAGAAAAGCCAATAGTAATAATACTCCTCTAGGATTTCTTGTAATAGTTTTCCTAACTTTTATGCCTGCCTGTCTTCTTCCTTCCTTGTTAACTCCCCTCCTTTAGGACATCATTTTCTCCCTCTCTTTTCCCTAGCTGCCATCTTTCTTCCCTTCCTTCCTTCCTTCCTTCCATGCCTTTTTTCTTCCATGCCTCCTTCATTTCTTCCTTCCTTCTTCTCTCCCTCCCTCCTTCCCATCCTTCCTCAGTTCCTTGTTCTGTTCATTTATTTTATCCTGTGAATATTTTATTTTACTCTGTTCCAGTTCCAACCCTTTTCTTAATCATTTCTACCATCCTCTGTGATTGAGTTATTTGTGCTATAATCTACTTTATATCAATGTCTTGGCAAACCCTACCCCTGGATTATGGCCACCACATACTTTCTCACGCCTTATGCATATATTATTAAAATGGCTCTAAGAAGTCATTGGGTCCCTCCATACATGTCATTCAATATATCTGAGTTCTCACTGTTCAAAGGCATTTTATGTGTGCTTTTCTAACTGAATTCTATTCCCCACATAGAAATGTTCTGGTGTGTTTTTCCTCTTGTCAAAGATAATATGAGATACAATTTAGATAGTGATTTAGTGGTTCTAATGCACTTCCCATATGTTACCTCATTTAATTCTCATAAGTATTGCCAGTGTAAAGATGAGGAAACTGAGGTTAAATGAATTTAAATAATTTGCTCAGGGTCACATAGCTGATATATTCTTAGTCAGGAATCAATCTCAGGTTTCCCTGACTCTGGAGCTTGTAATTTATCCACTTTACCACCTAGCCATCATAAACCTCTAACACTAATATTCCCTCTCTCTTAGAAGATGAGTTCACTTTATTGGGAGAATTAAAAAAAATCTACTCAGTATTATCCTTTATTCTCTCCTCCTTTCCTCTCATTTTTGGGAAGACTTGGATCTTTTTCTCTCCAAGAACAATACCTCTCTACCCATGGATTGATGTCAGCCCCTCCTATATCCTAGAGAATCTTGAAATGGAAAGTAACATTTTACGTTAATGTTCAGTGTCTTCCTAGTCACCGGTTCCTTCCCTGCTGTCTACCTCCATTTCCAAGTCTCTCACACCATTTAAAAATAACTTCACTTGACTCTCACATGGCCCTAGATTATCAATCTCTAGATCCCCTTCCTTTAATTAGCCAAACTGCTATGCAAAACTATTTCAATTTTTTTTTCTTCTCACTTCACAGCCCAAGGTAATCTGTGTTCTGACCAGATCCATTAGCAGAATCCACTGTCTCTGTGTGCCAAAGGATCTTTCAATTAGTGATCTTTTTATCAGTTTTCATAATTCAAGGATTATATCTTATGTGTCTATTAAGTTACTATATACCTCATGGCTTAACGTACATCATACACAACTCTCTGTAATATTTGCCATTAATGATTTCCTCTCTCTCTTGTGCCTTTGGTGATATTATTCTCTTGATTCTGCTTCTAGTTGTATGGCCACTCCTTAGTCTCCTTTGCTTGAAAATGATTAATATCATTTCCTTTAACTGTTGATGATATCAAAGAGTCTCTTATTTATACATTTTCCTTTTTTCTTTATACTCATTCTCAGTAATGATATCAGATTCCACAAGTTAAACTATGATCTCTATGTAGATTACTCCTGAAAAATACATATAAAAGTTATATACATATATGTACATGCATACATAAGTATTGTATATGTAGTACACATAGTACATACATATATTATATATGTATGTAGCTATACAAATATAGATATAGATAAATGCAAATAATTTATGCAAAAGTTTTGTATTTCCAGCTTTTTCTGTCTCTTAAGTTTGAAAGTCCCCAACTGGCTATTTGGAGGTAGACCTCATATAGACATCACAGAACAAATTCATTAAAAAAATAACAAAAAAAACCCAAAACCCCTCATCTGTTGTTATTCATTACTTCATTGTGTCATCTCCTTCCCTCTAACCTCCCAGATTCACAGCCTAAATTAATTGTTCAATCAATACCCCATAAGTGAGCAGTTGTTAAATCTTAACTTTTCCAACACCACATAGTGTCTTGCATCCAACCTTTACCTCTATTCAGTAGTCACTAGTTTATTCTCACACTCTTATCATCATTCATCTGCTTTATTGATGTACCCTCCTAATTTATCTAGTGGCATCTACATGTCTCAGTGGACAGTGTGATAGTCTGGATTGAGGAAGACACATCTCCCTGAGTTCAAATCTGGCCTCAGGTAATTAAAAGCAGTGTAACCTTGGGCAAGTCACTCCACCCATTTTGCCTCAGTTTCCTCATTTTTAAAATGAGCTGGAGAAGGAAATGCTAAACCACTCTGGGATTTTCGCCAAGAAAACACCAAAGGGAGGCACAAAGAGTTGGACTCCACTGGCATGACTGAATAACAATAACCACTAAATTGGTCTACCTACAATTTCTCCCCTATAAAATACTTTCTCTTTTTTTTTAACTGGTGAATTGATATTGCTGTATTACAGATGATAGTGACACTCCATGCAATGCCCTTACTCCAGAAACCCCAGTGAACTTGAGAACCTCAAATGGCTCTTGCCCCTAAGATACAATATGAAGTACATTTTGTAGCATTCAAATTAGTTGAAAATCTGTCTCCATCCTGCATTCCCAGGAGCATTACAAATTACCTTCAATCATCTTCTCTATATTCCAGCCACACTGGCCCAGTGACAAGGCACATTCAGCCAATAGAATGACAAGCCAAAACATCCTATTTCTAACCCTTATGCTTTGCACAGGCCCTTTCCTCATGCATGAAGTGCATTCCTTTTGCAACTCACTTTGTAATCTTTAATTTCCTTCAAAGCTCAGCTTGGGTTTCTCCTTCTGAGAGGTCTGTTTTATATCCTACCTGCCAATGACCTACCTCCTTGGGGATTATCTATAACTTTTATTTATGGAGGTGTCTCTCTCCCCCCTGGTTTTCCTGCTTATTTCTTTGAATTATTTGCCCCAGAAATAAATAGTACAAGCAGAGATACATAACCCATTTTCTCTGATCTACTCATTCCATAATCCAGCTTCCAACCATGAAGTAGGGGAGGTTTTCTTTAAGATAAAGGCTATTTCACATGTACCTTTGTATATTCAATGTCTGTCAAAGTGCCTTTCTCTTAAGTTATCAGTAAATGTTTGATGAATGAATGAAATAATATTTAGAGATAAATGTAGTAATGCTGGACTTTGAGTGAGAAAGACCAAGGTTTCTATCCTACCTCTAATGCTTAGTGGTTATGTGGCATCAAGAAAGTCATTTAATTTCTCTGGCTCAAGCAAAGCCTTAAGATTTATCCAAGTTTATAAAAATTGTACAATGTGGCTTCTGAAGGGATTTCAAACACTAGAATAATTATTGTAATGAAACTGTTCAAAGCTCAAAATTTATATTTATTACAGTCATCATTCACCTTATATACTGACAAATCTGACTATACCACTCAGTAACAGTATGAACTTAGCAAATCACTTGGTATTTCTTTGAGAAATGTATCTGAGTAAAAATAACCTATACGGAATTATCCAAAGTAATATTTAAACATTGTAAACATTGACAATGAGGTAAATGAACATAAATAGTGCCTAGGAAATTGTACCTTATCCCATGCTTTGAAGAAAACTAGGGTATCCTAGAGGCAGAGGCGAAGAAGGGAGAGGATATAAGCAAAGCAGTGGAGTCCCAGAATTTCAGAGGAGGAAGGACCTCAACATCCCAGTAGTCAAATCTAAGTCCTTGAAGATTCCTCACTATTATATACCGGATAAAGGAATATCTAGCTTCTGAATGTAGAACCATGAGAACTACTTTATTTCTTCTTCCTCCTCCTCCTCTTGCTCTTCTTCCTCCACTTCCTCCTCACACTCCTGCTCCTCCTGCTCCTTCTCCACCACTACCATCACCACCACAGTTGCTAGTACTATGATGATGACTATGTCATCTATGACTGTGATAAGTTTTAGTACCATTTCACTACCACTACTACCACAACCACCCACTCATCAATATTCTGGTTCCTCTACCATGATTACATTACAATTTATGAAATTCCTCTTTAAATCATAGTGTCTAGACCCAAACAAAACTCTCCAGATAAGATCAGAATATGGTGTAACTATTACTTATCCATTCCTGGGAACCACATTTCTCTTGAGGCACCCCAAGATTTCATTAGATTTTTTATGATTATGGCTATGCCATATGGTTGCCATATTTACCTTCCCATATATTAAAATCCCTAGATTAAAAAAATAAAATTATATACCTAACTCTGCCTCTTTATATACTTTCAAAGTTGATTTAGTTTAATATCACCCAAAAAGCAAGATTTTACATTTAGCCTTATTGTATTTGATTTTCTTAAATTCAACCTGATGCTCTTGATTGACTAGATAATTCTGAATCCTCACTCTGCAATCCTCTAACCAATATTCTAACTAATCTAAACTTTGTTTAATCTGATAATTTGATGAACTTACCATGTAGACTTTATTTGAATCATGATAGCATTACAAAATAGCCTAGCTCCAAATGCAGATCTCTGGAGTTCCTACTCCCATGCTATTGAACAATTAACAACATGTCTTGATTACCACCACCCAAACACTATTGGATCAATCTGATTGTATTACAATCTATCTTCTCCACAAGAATAAAAAGAGATAATTTATTAAAAACTTGGATAAACTTGAGGTGGAAAATGTACAGTATATCTTCAAAATTTCCCTCATCTACAAATTTAATAATCCTACAAAAATAGAAAATAAAAATGTTCCCCTGTGTTTTATGAAGTTGAACTACCAAAGTCTGACTTGCCTTCTATCTCTGACAGTCTCTTATCTATTATATAGACAACATGGTAGTTTGTAGTTTTTGTGGGACTTGGAATCAAAAACATTGTTCCATGTTTTCAAGCAAATAAATAGTAAATATAAAGATTGTAGGAAAGCCACTTACCAACTTTAGGCTTTTGTATTTTGCATGAAATATTTAAAAAGAAAAGGCATTTTCACTCAGGCATGAATAGAACCATTACTCATGGGCTTTTCAATGCAACCCTACAGCAATTCCTTTGTATTGGCTGGTGTTCCTTTGTTAGGTATTGTTTTATTTTTGAGGGGCACAGACTCCTATAACTAACACAATTGGAGAAAAAGCCATAGATGGAAAGGTTTTGTCACTGCATTTAGGGAGCCAGTCAATTGCATGATGGTCTTGAGCTTTGGTTATCAAACTCTCTGAAGAGGTCAGCATTGCATTCTTCTGAGCTATATGCAAAGAAAGAAACTGGTCTCCTTCCAGATGTACTTCTTTTCCTATATCTATTTTGCTTCTTTTCCTATCCTTTTACTATCACCATAACCTGCCAGGAAGTATGCAACAGTTATTCTTTAGGGTTCCCAATTCCTCTCTCTGCATAAGATTGGCCATTATGTTTTACACTGGATTTGAAGTCAGAATCCCACTCATTTTACTTGCTGTTATTTTGACATTGGACAAGTCACTTGGTTTTTCCAAACATCATCTCCTTACCTGTGAAGAGGTTGAATTAGAAGATGTTTTTCCCTTCTGGATCTTCTGATGAGCTTACCATTTGCATAGATGGGTGAAAGTGGTGCTGCTCCAGATGAAGAGTGAGAATTGAAGTGCCTGAGATAGAAACCCAAATATCTGATGTAAAAGCCCACTTTGTGGTTTGCATAAGATTTTGAATTATCCTACACCACTTGGGTATGAGGGGAAAAAAGGGAAAAATAGATTTCAATTGATTCAATAGATTTTGTAATAAATCATAGCTTAGCTTCATAGGGAACCTCTTTCCAGAAAGAGAAGCATTTAAAAAATGTTGATCTTGTGGTGAAGGTGGAATGTCAGGGGCATCCAATAATTACCTTTTGGATATCAGTAGTGTTAAATACTGTTTCATTATTGCAATAGTGTCCCATTGAAGATTTGTCTCCAGTGACTGGTGAGTTAATCAGCATGACAGTGAGTTCAGTTTTTAAAAATGAGAAGGGGGATAGAATACCCACTGAGTAAGGTAAAGTTGGTAGTAGTAAGAGAAAAATTAGCTACTAATCCCCCCTAGCTAATTGGTGGTTATGTCACCAAAGCAGATAGTTGAATAAAATATAGTGGCATCCATGAAATACTAGTGAGATCAATCAATCCCTACTATTTTTGGAGAAGACAATAATAAAGATGTCCCAATGCCAAGGAGATCCTTACTACCCTGGCAGAATCTGATCCCCACTGGCAAGTCTATTTGCAACCGAGGAATCAAAAACACTAAAGTCCATAGAGATGATTCTAAAGTTTATGTTAGATAATGTGTTCATAATGCCCAGAAAACAATCCCTAAAGATTTCTCGCTTTTGCAGTAATATAACACAAATATTTCTAGATTTGGAATCAGAGAACCTAGGAATAAAATAGAACTCTTCTTTCTGTATCCTTGACAACTTTTCTTTGGTCAACTCATCTTTGTGGGCTCAACTATTCTCATTTATAAAATGAGACAAAAAGCTTATAATGGAAAGAATATCTCCAGGGTCCCATAGGGTTCTAAATCTATGAAATTCCATCATTTTTTTCTGAACAAGAAGTTAGGATGTAAGACTACAAGAAGCTTAGCTCTATCTATTTCAATCCAACCAGTCTTATGCAAAGGCAGAATAGATTTGTTCACTAATTTGAAGAGTATAAAAAGATCTTGTAACCTCTATACAGCATGTAAAATTACATAACAATAGCCATAACTTCTCCAAGTAAATTATATTATTATTGTAAATTAATCAAAATAATTTATAATGATAATGAAGTTGTGAACACATTATTTGAAGGAAACTTTAGAATCATCTCTATGGACTTTAAAATTTATGGTTCAGTTCTTTCAAATAGACTTGTTGGGTGGATCAGATCTTCTGGGGCAGCGAGGATCTCCTCTGCCAGTGGAACATCTCCAAAACCATTAGGGACTGGCTGATTTCACTACAGTAGAGGTAACTGTGTCATCATCATCTTCATTAATATTTATAATGACAATGTTAACATCGTAACTACAATCATCCAGGCATTATGCAAAGTATTTACAAATATCATCTAATTTGATTTTCAAAACTGTGTGTGGGGGGGGGACCATTTATTATCCTCATTTTATAGGTAAATCAAGGTATTCAGAGGTTGAATGAATTCCCCAGGATCATACAGCTCAGAAATATCTAAGGATCTACTTGAACTCAAATCTTCTGGCTTCCAGTCTTGGTGTTCTACCAATATTTTTTTAACTCATTCAATTAAAATTTAATATAATGAATTAATTAAAATTTAATAAACATTAATAAAGTTTAATTAACATGAATGCCTGAATATGTTGGGTCCCTGCAGTCTGTATGACTTTTTTTTAATTAAGATTTTTATTTCTAGTTTACAACACTCGGTTCCACATGATTTTGAGTTCCAGGTTTTCTTCCTCCACCTACCCCCACCTCCCACAGACAGTATGGAATTCAATATATCTTCTACATATAACTTTGCATTAAACTTATTGACACAATAGTCAACTTGTAAAGATGAATTATGATCAGTGGAATGAATCATGAGAAAGAAGAAACAAAAACAAGAAAACAAAAGAGAAAAAAATGGAAGAAAAAGAAAGAAAAAAGGAGAGCAAATAGTTTGCCTCAATCTGCATTCAGACTCCATAGTTCTTTCTCTGGATGTAGATAGCGCTCTCCTTCATGAGTCCTTTGGAGTTGTCTTTGAACCTTGTATTGCTAAGAAGAGCTAAGTCTATCAAGGTTAGTCATCACAGAATCAATATATGTGTAGTTGTGTATAATGTTCTCCTAGTTCTCCTCCGTTCACTCAGCATTATATCATGTAGATTTTTCCAGGTTATTATGAAGTCTGTATCTTCCCCATTTCTTATAGTACAATAGTATTCCATTACATTCATATATAGAAACTTGTTCAGCCATTCCCCAATTGATAGACATCCCCTTGATTTCCAATGCTTTGCTACTACAAAGAGAGATGCTATAAATATTTTTGTACATATGGGTCCTTTTCTCACTTGTGTGATCTCTTAGGGGTACAGCCCTAGAAGTTGTATTGCTGGGTCAAAGGGTATGAACACTTTTATAGCCCTTAGGGAATAGTTCCAAGTTGCTCTCCAGAATGGCCGGAACATAAAACTCCACCAGCAATGTAACAGTGTTCCCATTTTCCTACATCCTCTCAAGCATTTATCATTTTCCTATTTTGTCATTTTAGCACATCTGACAGGAGAGATGTGGTACCTAAGAGTTGTTTTGATTTGTATTTCTCTGATCAATAGGCATTTAAAGCATTTTTCATATGCCTATAGATATCTTTAATTTCTTCCTCTGAAAACTGCCTGTTTATATCCTTTGACCATTTCTCCATTGGGAAATGAGTTGTATTCCTATAAATTTGGCTCAGTTCCCTGTATATTTTAGAGATAAGGCCTTCATCAGAGATACTGGTTATAAAGATTTTCTCCCAATTTTCTGCTTCCCCCCCAATCTTAGTCGCATTGGCTTCCTTTATACAAAGACTTTTCAACCAAACATAATCAAAATTATCCATTTTGCATTTTATAATGCTCTCTATCTCTTTTGTGTCATAAATTCTTTCCATTCCCATAAATCTGAGAGGTAAACTATTCCTTGCTCTCCCAAATTGCTTATAGCATCAGCCTTTATTCATAAGTCATTAACCCATTTTGACTTTATTTTGATATATGGTGTAAGTTATTGGTCTACGCCCAGTTTCTGCCCTACCATTTTCCAATTTTCTCAGTAGCTTTTGTGAAATAGTGAATTCTTAGCCCAGAAGCTGTATTCTTTGGGTTTATCAAAGAGTAGATTGGTATAGTTGTTGACTACTGCATCATGTACCTAGCCTATGCCACTGATCCACCACTCTGTTTCTTAGCCAGTACCAATTAGTTTTGATGACTGCTGCTTTAAAGTACAGTTTAATATCTGGTATGGCTAGGCCACCTTCTCTAGCATTTCTTCTCATTAATTCCCTAGATATTGTAGACCTCTTGTTATTCCAGGAGAAATTTGTTATTATTTTATCCAGCTCTGTAAAATAATTTTTTGGTAGTTCAATTGGTTTGGCACTGAATAAATAAATTAATTTGGGGAAAATTGTAATTTTTATTATATTAGCTCAGCCTAACCTTGAGCAGTTAATACTTTTCCCATTTATTTACATCTGATTTTATTTGTATGAAAAGTGTTTCATAATTATGTTCATATAGGCCCTGTGTTTGTCTTGGCAGCTAGACTCCCAAATATTTTATAGTATCTACATAACTTTAAATGGAATTTCTCTTTCTATCTCTTGCTGTTGGACTTTGTTAGTAATGTATAGTAATGCCGAGGATTTGTGTGGGTTTATTTTACATCCTACAACTTTGCTAACGTTGTTTATTATTTTAAGTAGTCTTTTACTTGATTTTCTAGGATTCTCTAAGTAAATCATCATATGATCTGCAAAAAGTGATAATTTAGTTTCTTCTTTGCCTATTTTAATTCCTTCAATTTATTTTTCTTCTTATTGCTACAGCTAACATTTCTAGTACCAAATTGAATAAAAGGGGTGATAATGGACATCCTTGTTTCACCTCTGATCTTATTGGGAATGCATTTAGCTTATCCCCATTACAAATAATGTTTCTTCATGGTTTCAGGTAGATGCTATTAATAATTTTAGGAAAAGCTCCGTTTATTCCTATGCATTCTAGTGTTTTTAATAAGAATGTGTATTGTATTTTCTCGAAGACTTTTTCTGAATCTATTGAGATGATCATATGGTTCCTGCTTGTTTTGTTGTTGATATAATAATTATGCTGATAGTTTTCCTAATATTGAACCAGCCTTGCATTCCTGGAATAAATCCTGCCTGGTCATAGTGTATATAAGTTGTTAATAAGTTGCTGCAATCATTTTACTAATATTTTATTTAAAAATTTTGCATCAATATTCATTAGCTAAATTGGTTCATAATCTTCTTTCTCTACTTTGACTCTTCCTGGTTTGGGTATTAGAACCAAATTTGTCTCATAAAAAATATTTGGTAGCACTCCTTCACTTATTTTCCCAAATAGTCTATAAAGTATAGGAATTAATTGTTCTTTAAATGTTTGATACAATTCACATGTAAAACCATCTGGCCCTGGAGAGTTTTCCTACAGAGTTCATTGATGACTTGCTCAATTTCTTTTTGTCTGAGATGGGATTATTTAGGTATTTTATTTCCTCTTCTGTTAACCTGGGCAATTTATATTTTCATAAATATTCATATCCCTTAGGTTGTCAAATTTATGGGCATACAATTGGGCAAAATAATTCCTAAGTTTTTTTAAATTTTCTCTTTATTGGAGGAGAATTCACCCTTTTCATTTTTGATACTGGTAATTTGGTTTTCTTCTTTCTTTTTTAAATCAAATTGACCAAAGGTTTATCAATTTTATTGTTTTTTTTCATAAAGCCAGCCCTTGGTTTTATTTATTAATTCAATAGTTATCGTGATTTCAGTTTTATTAATCTCTCCTTTGATTTTCAGTACTTCTAACTTGGTATTTAATTGGGGATTTTCAATTTGTTCTTTTTCTAGCTTTTTCATTTGCGTGCACAAATCATTGATCTCCTTTTTCTCTATTTTATTCATGTAAGCATTTAGAGATATAAAACTTCCCCTAAGAACCGGTTTTGCTTCATCCCATAATTTATGTTGTCTCACTATTGTCATTCTCTTGAATGAAGTTATTAATTATTTCTTTTTGTTCTTTGGTCCACCCATTCTTTAAAATTAGATTATTTAGTTTCCAATTAATTTTTAGTTTATTTTTCCATGGTTTTTTATTACAAATAATTTTTATTGCATCATGATCTGAAAAGGATGCTTTGGCTTCTTCTGCCTTTCTGCACTGGATTGTGAGATTTTTATGCTCTAATACATGTTCCATTTTTGAATATGTGCCATGTACCACTGAGAAAAAGTATATTCCTTTTTATCCCCATTCAGTTTTCTCCAGAGGTCTATCATATCTGCCTTTTCCAAAATTTTATTCACCTCCTTAACTTCTTTCTTGTTTATTTTGAGGTTAGATTCATCAAGTTCAGAGAGGGGGAGGTTGAGGTCCCTATTATTCTAGTTTTGCTGTCTATTTCTTCCTGTCACTCCCTTAACTTCTCCTCTAATAATCTGCATGCTATACCACTTGGTGCATATATGTTAAATAATGATATTGTTTCATTATTTATGGTGCCTTTTAGCAGGATATAGTGTCCTTCCTTGTCCCTTTTGATTAGATCTGTCTTTCCTTTAGCTTTGTCTAAGATTAGGATTTTTTTTAAATTTAGCTGGAGCAGAATATATTCTACTTCAGCCTTTTGCATTATCCCTGCGTGTATCTCCCTGTTTCATATGTGTTTCTTGTAAACAACATATTATACGATTATGGTTTTTAATCCATTCTGCTATCAGCCTTCGTTTTATGGGAGAGTTCATCCCATTCACATTCACAGGTATGATTACTATCCGTGTCTTTTTCTCCATCCTGTTTCCCTCCTGTTTATGCTTTTATTTCTCCTTTCTCCCTTCTACTCCTCAACAGTTTTGCTTTTGACCACCACCTTCCTCAGTTTACCCTCCCTGTTGATTCCCCTCTCTTATGTTACCCTCTTCCCCTTGCTACTTCTTCTCTCCCTCCTGACCACCCCCTCCCTTTTCTTTCCCCTATACCCTACTACTGCTTGTAGGAAAAGTTTGATTATGTATATTATGTATGTTATTCCCTTCTTGAACCAAATCTGATGATAGTAAAGCTCAAATACTGCTCTTCTCCCTGCCTTCTTTCCCTCTACTATAATATGTTTTTGTGCCTCTTCATGTGATGTAATTTACCCTTTTTTACTACATCCTTACCTCTTCTCCCAGAACCATCCCTTTATATCTATCAATTATATATTTTTATCATTTTATCAGTTATTTTCATCTGACACCTACATTCTATGTATATCCCTTTCAATTTTCATAACTATACGATTCTCAAGATTGACATATATAAAACAAAATACTCCTATATAAGGATGTAACTAATTAGTCTTATTGATTAACTAGGGTTTTTCCCCCTGTTTACCTTTTTATGTCGCTCTTGAGTTTTGTATTTGGAAATCAAATTTTCCATTGAGCTCTGGCCTTTTCATCAGGAAGGTCTGCAATTCCCTTACTTCATTGATTGTCCATCTCTTTGCCTGGAAAATTATGCTCAGTTTTGCTGGGTAGTTGATCCTTGGTTGCAGTCCAAGCTCCTTTGCCTTTCAGAATACCGTATTCCAATTTCTCCTGTCATTTAATGTAGAAGATGAAAGATCCTGACTGTAGTTCTGTGATATTTGATCGCGGCCATATTGGGTATGTCCACCCTGGTCCTGTTCCTCTCAGTCATTTCACTCACCCAGAAACCTCCCAGACTGGTACACTGGATGGATTCCTCTGCTGTTCCAGGTTGTTTTGGTCTGGTGCCCTTGCGCATGCCCAGTGCTCCTGCCCCTCTTGGTCTACTAGCGGCTTCTAACTCTCTCCGATATGCTTAGATTCACTTTTTTAGATGTATCTGACAGTCCTTATGAGAGAGCTCCAGCAATTCCTTCCCTTCACAGTGCTATCTTGGCTCCAGCCCCCAGTCTGTATGACTTTTGGCAAATCACTTCTTTTCTCTGTAACTCCAGGGCATTTAGTATAAAATTGAGAGACAGAATACTTACAGAAATTATTTAAAGAATTTTTGTAAGGGAATCCCTTTGACATAAGAGAAAACTCAAATAATGGATTACCTATAATATATGGAATTGTAAGGGCAAAGAGATATTTGACTTTCTATGCAAACTTTGTAAAATTATAGGGCCAGCTTTCATCACTCTGGATATCTTAGAGCATTGCCACAAGGAAATGATGTAATTGAGCTTAGATTAGATATCCAGTGGAAATTGCAGTAATTTTAAGTTCTTTGGTTGGGCCAAAGAACAACTTATAAACATAATTTTGCTCCTGGTAATGATGTTCAGCAATAAAGTAGTGGATCGTTATGATTGCAGAAAACTTGAAATTACATATAACTCAAAGGGAATGGAAAAGATTTAATACAGAGAGTGTGAGTGACTATTAGCAAGTTACCAAAAATATGTTGCATAGAAAATAGGCCTCATAAAAAGGTATCCTCTAAGAAATGGATGACCAAAAAGAAAAAAAGGGCATGGGCCTTTAAAGTATCAAGAGATCTATTGTTGACCTGCTCTCCCCTGAATTTTAAAACACCTACATGAAAATTGTTATCAGGTTTGTGACAGCCTCACTGGAATGTTTCTGATAAGACATGGACACACAGCTCACACATACATAATTTGGGTATGACCCAAAGAAAGATGGGACATCATATACATTATGATTTTAAATGAATTAAATGATTCTGCTTTATCTGATTTCAAAAGAGAAGTGAAACTGACACATCCTCAGATAAATATTTCATCTTATATAATTCAACAAACATTTGTCAAATATCCACTGGTAACAAGGGAATTGACTTGGCATAGGGTACATAAAGACAAAAATCAGAAACTCATCCTGCTTTCAGGGAGCTTACATTCTACTCAAGGATAGTATTCCTCAGTAGATGATGGATAAGAAATAGAGATGTAAAGTGGGACTGATATTTCTATAACCATTGATGTAGTTACAGATGCTGATTTAGATAGATGATGAAGATAGAAGTTAAATGAATCATATGATTATTAATTATATCAAGCCTAGCCATAGTCGGAGCATGGGAAGATTATGGAGGATGAGTTATGAGTTAAGTGAATTGTTCTGCAAAAATTAAGTAGTGAAAAGATAGAGAAAGGATTCAAGTACAGATTCTATGAATAAAAATAAAACACAATTCATCTCTAATTTGTTACCTTTTCAGGAGAGAGCAAAATTTATAGTTCTTGTGGAGCAAATGCTTTGGGTCTTGGTTTTTAAAGCATTTTTTATTCAATTTTAATTTGCTTTTAAAAACTAACTCCTGGTTCAGTCTAGATTTCAGCCATTTTATGCCTCTTTAGAAAGCACAGTGTATTTAAGGCATTTCTGAAGACAAAAGACCATAAAAAGTTTCTTCAAATTCTGTCATCAATGTTAATATCTGAGTGAACATCTGGTAGCTTGATATCTAATGGGAGATGGGGCAGAAAGAAGGTACCTGATAGGGAATACGTTGATCACAACTTACTGCACTGGAAATAAGAGGAAGTACATGTACAAAAAGGGCTGTGTTGGAGCAGTAGTTTGAAATTTCTTTTTCCAACTCATTTTACAGATGAGGAGTTGAGGCAAACAAGGTTATGTGACTTGCCAAGTGTCAACAGCTATTAAGTAT
This sequence comes from Trichosurus vulpecula, assembly GCF_011100635.1. Taxonomy (NCBI): domain Eukaryota; kingdom Metazoa; phylum Chordata; class Mammalia; order Diprotodontia; family Phalangeridae; genus Trichosurus; species Trichosurus vulpecula. The sequence goes on along the minus strand of NC_050578.1, from coordinate 261,177,038 downwards.
CTGAAGCTAATTATTGTTGTTCCATCATTCCAGGCATGTTCAACACTCCATACCCCATTTCTGGTTTTGTTGGCAAAGATACTGGAGTGGTTTAGCATTTCCTTGTCCAGCTCCTTTAACAGATGAGGAAACTGAGGCATCAGAGTGGAGTAACTTGCCCCAGGTCACACAGCCAGTATGTGTCTGAGGCCTGATTTGAATTCATGAAGATGCATCTTCCTGCTTCCAAACCCAATGCTCTATCAATTGCTGTAGGTGACATTATTATACATATTTTACAGGTTAAATAAAGGGATAAAATGGTTACATGAATTCTCCAAGATCACACAAATAGTGTGTATCAGAGGTTGGATTAAAATTCAAATTATCGTATAGATCCATACTAATATTTTGGTAGCTAAGAACCCAAAAATGAGGATCAAAGGAAGACTTCATCCTTGTTATTACTATCCCAAACAGAAATATATATAATCAAATTTGAAAGAGAATATGGGAAGGGACTGAGGCAAAGCAGAATGAACTACTTTTATCCAATGATGTAAATATGTCTTTTGACCCAATGTAATTAACTTTTGAGGGATTTCCAATGAAATAATGTAATAGATCATTCTTACCAAATTGGAAAATATGGGGAAAAAAGGAAATGGTCAATTTTGTAGGACGTACTTAAAGACAGGCATGATAATACAATGTGGTAGAATTATAAATTAGTCCATCCATTCCGGAAAACAGTTTAGAGTGGTGCTGAAAAAAGTTGTTAAGTATAAAATAATGAAACATAATATAGATACCCTTTGGCCCCAAACTTCTAGAATTAGACATATGCAAAAAGACAATTATAGAGATTAAATCCAAATAAATAAAAATACTCATAAGTACATATTCAAAATGGCAAATAATTAGAAATAAAATACATCCTATTTGTGGGAAAACCATTACAGAAATTGTGATACAAGATTGGAATATACAATAGGATAGTACTATACCCCAAGAAATAAGAAATATTAATGGTTTAGAAAATTACGGGAACACCAATGGATGAAGTAAAGTGAATGAGAAAAACAATACTAACAATCACTTTGATAATATACACAGAAAGTTGATATTAAAAACCAACGAAAAAAGAAACTGAACACTATATAATTGTAATGCCTTAGCCTAATCCCAGAAAGAACATGGGGGAAGTCACTTCTCTCTCTTATCTGTAGAGGTATAAGTGGAGGTAGATGGGTGGTAAAACAGGACATTGGCTTTAAATCAGCAATATATCAGTTTGAATTGTTTTTTATCAGAAATGACTATATGTGGGACCCTATGGGAATCAGCTATATACTATATTTGTCTAAATTTCCTAGAATGAAAAACAAGGAGTATAATAGCATTTACCTCTGAAAGGTGTTGCGAGGGCAAAATGAGGTAATATTTGTAAAATGTTTTGAGAAATTATATCTAAACCATTTTGCAAAGCTTAATGGACTATGGAAGACTATAGATAGAGAACATTCTACATGCCTTTATGCTCAGTTAATATGTAGTTTGTCATGTCTTTAACATATATAACATAACCTCTCTCAAAGATGTAGAGAAAAAATGGTCTAGGAAAGTTCAGGGTAAAAATTTATGAAAGAATTGTGATCTTTCTTAGTGAAAGAAGTATGTAAACTGTTTAAAATATTATTCCCTCAAAACATTTGTATCTGCTTAATGCATTAAAATGATTTTCAATTAGTAAGCTGACTTTTCCTGAACAGTCAACGGCATTCATCTGATCCAGAGTTTCTTCATGGAATTTTTAACCTCTATATTCCTAAGGGTGTAGATCAAGGGGTTTAACATAGGAGTAATCATAGAAGCACATGCAGATACAGCTTTATCTATAGGAAAAGTGGCTACTGGTCTCACATATAAGAAAATACAGGGAGCGAAAAACAAGACCACCACTGTGAAATGAGAGCTGCAGGTGGAAAGGGCCTTTCTCCTTCCTTCTGAACTACCACCTTTCAGGGAAGAGAGGATAACTACATAGGAGACAGTTAGTATGAGAAAGATTGACAAACACAATACTCCACTGTTAGCAATAACTAAAAGGCCAAAAACTTGAGTGTCCATGCAAGCCAATTTCAACAATGGGAACAAATCACACATGAAGTGATCCATAATATTAGGGCCACAGAAGGGCAGATGGGCCATGAAGAGGAGTTGTATGGTGGCATGAATGGAGCCTCCCATCCAGGATGCTGCCACCAACAGGTGACACACACGAGGATTCATGATGGTCATGTAGTGCAAGGGTTTACAGATGGCCACATAGCGATCATAAGCCATGACTACAAGGAGGATGATGCCTACACCACCAAAAAAATGGGCTGCAAAGAGCTGAGTCAGACAGCCTTCCAGGGAGATGATTGTCTTCTCATAAAGTAAATCCACAACCATCTTTGGAGCAACAACTGAAGAGTAGATAGCATCCGCAATAGATAAGAAGTTTAGAAAAAAGTACATGGGTGATCTCAAAGTTTGGCTGGCAGTCATTGTTAGGACAATGAGTGTGTTTCCTATAATTGTGATAATATAAATGATTAAAAAAATGACAATGAAAAATTTTCGAAGTTCTGGACTTTGTGTAAGGCCTAGCAGAATGAATTCAGTTATATTGTTTTTATTCTCCATGTTGGTCAATCCTCTGGCAACTTCCTGGTCTTCCCATAGCTTTATTGATTCTTTCCTTTTCTCTTCACTTCTAACTCCAATGAGACCTTGCCTATACCTCACCTAAAAAGTCCCATTATTTAAATTACAAGTGGAGTCGATGAATCTTCTACATGAAACTACTTATTCTGTTAGGGATGAATTTTGTACAGTGGGAAAGAAGAGATGCAACATCCTCAGTGCTGAGGAATATGATTCATCTCCCTTTCCTCTTAGAGGTAATTGGTGATAGTAAATTACTTCCTTGTAAGTCATTTGTCTGCAGCTCAAGGAATGGAGAGATGGGTCAATATCATGTTTATCAGTGATTAAAATCTAATAGATTAATATAATTCCTATTGTTTTAAACTATTTATGTTGCAACTACGCATTTCATATTGTAGTTGAAATTGTAGAAAAGGTTAATGAGTTTTTGAGTCAAATGGGAAGGGATGGTCTAAAAAGCTTGTCTGAGATAAGGGAGTAGGTAGAAAAATAATCTTGGATTCAGGAAAACACCTATGGCCTCTTCTGGCTATATGGCTCTGGGAAAGTCACTTCACCTATATTTATCTATCTATCTCTTGAAATGAAGAAACTGCAAAGCACTGGATGATGTGCATGGATAGTAGAAGCTTCTTTGTTAGGAGATTCTTGAATCCAGTGAAACTACATGTCTGGTTGAAAAGGAAAAAAAGATCAATGAGTCTGAGTGATAATAACAATAATGGATACTTTAAAGTTTACAAAATGTACTGGCAACCATATCTCATTTAAATTTGAAAATAGTTATTTAGCGTAAGGACTACATACATTATTCCTGTTTTTCAGATAATAAAGCTGAGACCCAGAGAGGTTAAATGGCTCAACCAGCTGGTGATTCCCGGAGGCAGAATTCAAACACAGAATGTCTGGCATCAAGCTGAATTTTAGTCATGCCCATTGGAATAGTGGAAAACAGGAAGTCTTCTCAAGATAGTTTACTCAGTGAGAAGGAAAAAATGCTGGACCTGAGGTAAGATTTCCTTTTTTCAATAAAGGGTGAGGCAAGGGCAGCTACCATGGTGGAGATATCTCAAGGAACTGCTCTCCAAAAGACTGCTAACATTAAATTACATATGATAGGCATTTAACTCCAATGCATAGAGAGTGAATGCTCATTTTACCATAAAATCCTATTTTTAGAGCCAAAATGGAGCTTAGAAATCATCTAGGTCAACCCCATTATTTTAGAGATGAGATCAGAGACAAGGGCCTCACCTAAGATCACACAATTAGCTAGCCCTCTTTTGGGAGTCACACTCAGATTGTCCTATGCTAAGGAGATCATGGTAATAGAAAAAATAGAAACCTCCAAAAGTACACCTATGAATTTCATTATTTTATGGACTAGACTGAAAAATGAAATCAGGGACAGTTATATCCTCAAAACTTTTTATCTTTCTATTTGAAACCTTCCAATCATCTGAACTTTTCTGTTAATCTCTAGGTTCCCCTCTCAGTCACCTAAATTCTCAAACTTGTTGTCATCATTAACCCCTCACTCCAATTCACTTCACACAGCTTACCAGTAGTCATATCTTATCTTCTACTTTCATAACCACTTTCAGATACTTTTCCTTCTTTAAACCCCCATAGCCATTATCCTAATACAGGTCCTCATCACCTCTCTTCTGGTCCATTAAAATATCCTTGTGATTGATCTCCTTGTCTGAAGTCTCACTCTACTCCCCTAAGATGCTCCACTTTGCTACCAAATTGAACTTACCACAGTGAAGGTCTAATCAGAAAATAGTATCCCCAGTCCCTAAATCCCACTATCTTATACATACATGCATACCCAAGAAACTCTCATTCTTCCCATTTACTTTTAAGATCAAATATAAATTCTTCCATTTAACATTTAAGTCCTTTTACAGCTTTGATCCTACCTTTCCATTCTTCTAATCCCTTCCATTCACTTGACTACTCACTTGATTTTCTTGATTTTGTTCCAACATACCCTCATGCCATTCTGGCTCATAATTCTGGGCCTTTACATTGGTGGGGCTTCATATATGGATTTTTTTTGTATTCTTCACCTCCATCTCTTAGCTATCCTAACTGTTTTCTAGACAGAATGAATTCCAAATTCTCTAAGTTGCCTTCCCATCTTTCCCAGCAACAAATATGTATATGTATATCTATCTATCAATCCATCTATCTATCTTTATCCCTCAATTTATTTCTATCTATATATGTGAAATACACACGTGTATATATTGAACAATAAATAATATATAATACATAAATATATTTAAAAGATATAAAATTGTCTCTGGATATGAACTTGTTTCAGGGGGGTACAGGAAGGCTATATTTACATATATTTTACACATTTTTAAATATATATTTCATATAATATTTTATTATTGCATAATTTATTATATCACATATATTTATACACACATTCATACACACATGTGCATACATACACATACACTCACATATATAATACACACACTAATATGCCACCCAGCTGAAACCTATTTAAACTCATATACCTTTGTTTTTGTTGCTGTTGTTGCATTTTTTTGACTTCTGTTTGAAATGAAAAAAAAAAAATGGTTGGAGACCACAGGAGAAAAGCCATTTCAAATATTGCTCTTCTAGAGTGTGTTATAACAATTTGACCAAGTATTATCCTTCCTGCCTTCCTCCTTTAGTTATTACTTCCCCTCCTCTAACACATCTTTTTCTCCCTTCCTCCTTCTGTTCCTTCCCTCCTTCCCTCCTTGCTTCCTCTTTCCCTTCCTCCCGTGCTTACTCCTTGATTTGTTCTGTGCATTTCTTTCCTTAAATGATAATTTTACTTTCCTCTCTTATAGTTCCAACCTTTTACTTAATCATTTCTACAGTCCTCTATGCAGTAGTCATTTCTGCTCTAGTCCAATTGATATCCATGTTCCATGTCTTGTCAAACACCAATCATGGATTATGGTCACCATATTCTTTCTCATATCTTTTACATATATTATTAAAAGTCCTGGAGGAAGTCACTGTTCTAATAATCTGGCTAGCAGCTCCTGTGGGGGCATAAGATCCCCCCACAGCCAGCACCCAGGAGGCTGCTGGCATGCCGGGAAAGCACAGGTTCTTTTTTTATCTGCTTAAACAAGGAAAGCACGGTGAAGGGGTTGACCAGCTTACTTTAATCCAGCATTCAGTTAGCATACAGACAACATTCATTTAGTTCAGGGGAAAAACGCCAGCATTCAGTTAGCATTCAGTTAGTTCAGGGGAGCATACAAACAAGCATCAAGAGACAGACCAAATACAGATTCAATCACTTACTTCAGGGGAAAAAGCCAGCACCCTGAGGTTCAGAACTTTCATTTAGTTCGGGGGAAACGAACCAGCACCTTGAACTTCAAAACAAATTACAAACAAATTACAAATATCAACAGACAGACCCAATGCAATTCATAGTTACCAACATCTGGGCTCAGTCCGAGAGCAAGGGCTGGCCCAGAGTCGCGCTTGCCACCGCTCCCGTGCCAACCGGAAAAGGAAAGAGGAATCTTCAAGCTGTCTTCTCCCCTCTTATAGAGTTTTTGACATCGTCAAGTGCCACCTGAATGACCAGGGCCGATTGGTTCTTGAATTGGCCCCTTCCCCTAGGTTAAGACCCAATAGTGTATGGCTCTGGAGTCAACACCTCACCTCAGCCAGCCCCATTACTCATCACACAGAAAGTTCTCTGTTCACAGGCATGGGTCTCTGGGCTTCCTGCCCCGGAAGAGGAGCACCAGGCCCAGCACCCAATGAGATAAACTGAGCCACCCAAAGAAAACAAAGGCCATTCTGGTCACAGTCACCAGGTTACCTACATTTATGTCAATTAACATATGTGAGTTCAACCTGTTGTAAGGCATTTTATATATCATTTTCTAATTAAATTCCATTCCCCACTTAGAAATGTCCTGATGTGTTTTTCTAAGATAATAATAGATAAAATTTATATAGCAACTTGGTGGTTGCCATGTACTTTGCGTGTTACCTAATTTATTCTCATAATTTTCCCCAGTACAGAGATGGGCAAACTGAGGATAAATTTAAATAATTTGTTCAGGGTCACATAGCTGGTACATACATTAGTCAGGAATAAAATCATGTTTTCCTTACTCTGAAGCAAGTACTCTATCTACTATACCACCTAGCTTTCATAAACCGTGAACACTAACCCTCCCTGTCTCAGTATACGAGTTCACTTTATTGAAAGAAATAGAAAAAAGAAATCCACTCAATGTCATCCTTTAGTCTCTCTTCCTTTCTGCTCATTTCTAGGAAGACTTGTATCTTTTATTCAATGAGAAAATACCTCCCTATCTATGGATTGATCTCAATCCCTCCTATATTCTAGAGAAGCTTGAAACGGAAATTAACTTTTTACTGTAACTTTCTGTATCTTCCCTATCACTGGTTCCTTCCCTGCTGTCTATAGCCCTCCCTCTCTCCAATCTAGTTCAATTGAAAATCATGTCATCATCTTCCTGATGTCATGATCTTTTTCAAGAATGAAAGACAAATTATACATGACCTCCATTTCCAAGTCTGTCCCATACTTTAAAAATAATTTCACTCAACTCTTCCATGGCCCTCAGTTTATCAATGTGTTTTTCTCCTTCTTTTAATCAGCCAGTCTCCTATGCAAAACTATTACTATTTGATGATTTTTTTTTTCTCTTCTCACTTCACAACCATGGTAATATGGGTTTTCTTTTTGTTTGTTTGTTTGTTTTTTGGAGGCTAGAAGGCAAGGCAACTGGGGTTAAGTGACTTGCCTGCCCATGGTCACACAGCTACTAAGTGTTTCAAGTGTCTGAGGCTGGATTTGATTTCAAATCCTCCTGACTCCAGAGCCGGTGCTCTACTCACTGTGCCATCTAGCTGCACCATAATATGGATTTTCTGACCAGATAAGTCTTCTGAATCCACTCTCTCTGAGTTAGAAAGATCTCCTAATTAGTACTTTTCTTTTTTTCAGTTTTCATAATTTTTAGCTTACATCTCATGGGACTCAAATGTGTATATATATATATATATATATATATGTATATATATATATATATATATACACATACTATATATACATATATGTGTATATATATATGCATACATCCCATAACTTAATATACATCATACATAACTCTCTGTGACATTTGACATGGTGACATTTTCCAGACTCCTGGATATCATCTCCCTTTTGGGTCTTTGGTGATATTATTCTCCTGATTCTACTTCTAGTTTTCTGATCCCCCATAAGATTCCTTTGATGGAACATAATTAATGTCCTACCTCTAACTGCTTATGTTATTGAAGGATCTCCAGTTTATACATTTTCCTTTTTTATATATGCTCATTTTCAGTAATGATATCAGATTCCACAAGTTAAATTATTATCTCTATATAGATCTCTCCTTAAAAATACACATATAAGATGTAGACGCATATATGCATGCATATATGTATGTGTATCTATCTGTATCTATATAAACCTAGAAAGAGAGAGACAGATCAATAAATGTAAATATATACCCAAAAGATTCGTGTTTCCAGCTTTGGTCAGTCTCTTAAGTTTAAAGTGCATGACTGCATATTTGGAGCTAGATGTCACATTGACATTTTAGAACCAATTCATACAAAAAGAACTCATCTATCCCTCCTCATTACTTCTTGGTGACATCTCCTTCCCTGCAATCTCACAGGTTCATAGCCTCCAATAAATTTCAGTCAATACCTCATAACTGAACAATAGTTAAATCTTACCTGTTCTAACCCCACATAGTATCTTTTATCCAGCCTTCCTCTCTATGCATTAGTCAATAAACCAGTTTACCCTTATACTCTTATCATCTTTTACCTGCTTTATTGATATACTCTCCTTATTGATCTAGGTTCAGCTAGATAGCTTAGTGGATAGTATGCAAGGCCTGGAGTAAGGAAGAGTCATCAGGCTTAATTCAAATCTGGCCCCAGACACTTATTGACTGTGTGATCCAGGGCAACTCACTCCACCTGTTTTCCTCAGCCTCCTCATCTAAAATGAGTTGTAGAAGGAAATACTAAACCAGTCCAGGATCTTCGCTAACAAAACTCAAAAAAGGATCACAAAGAGTTGGACATGACTGTTACGATTAAACAATAATAACCACTTAATTGGTCTACCTCCAATTTCTCCCCTCTAGAATCCATTGTCTTTCATTAACTGGCAAATTAATATTCCTCTACTAGAGATGCTAGTGACACTCCATGAAATGCCCTTACTCCAGAAATCCCAGTGAACTCCAGAACCTCACATACCTCTTGTCCCTAAGATGCCAAACAAAGTCCTATTAAGCATTTGAATTCCTTGAAAATCAGTCTCCAGGAGCATTACACTTTGCTTCCAAACATTTGCTCTATAATCCAGGCATATACTGTCCCACTGACAAGCCATATTCTTATAACTTTTATGTTTTCCACTTACTCTTCCTTATGAGTGAAATACATTCTTTCTGCAACTCATTTTATAATTTGTCCTTTCCTTTAAATCAAGAAATCTATTCTGATACATCTATTTGCTGGTGCCGTACCCCCTTTGAGATTATCTATAACTTTCACTTATGGAGGTATCGCTCTCCCCCTGATGTTCTTACTGACTCCTGCGAATCATTTCCCCAGAAATAAATCATAAAATTAGAGATACATTTTTTTCTGGTCCACTCAGTCTGTAATACAGCTCCCAACGCTTCAGAAGGGGAGGTTCTATTTAAGGTAAGGACCATTTCACATGTGCCTTTTTGTACTCATTGTCTACCAAAATGACTTATACTTAAGTTCTCAGTAAATGTTACATGAATGAATTAAAAATTATTTCAGAAGCAATGTGATAATGCTGAACTTTGAGTGAGAAAATTAAAATTTCTATCCTAAGTCTAATTATTACTAGTTAAGCGATAACAGGCAAGTAATTTAAATTCTCTGTCTCATGAAATTCCCTAGGACTTATCCAAGTTTAGAAAACTTGTGTTATGTGGCTTCTAGAGGTATTTCTAACACCTGAATGACTATTCTAATGAAATTGCTTGAAGCTCAAAGTTCTTATTTATTATACTCATTGTTTGTATGATGTACTGTCAGTAATGACTAGAACTATCGCTAATAGTATGAATGTAGGTCAATCACTTAATATTTCTTTATAGAATGTATATAGGTGGGCAAATATAAGAGATACAAAGTTATCCAAAGTAATTTTAAAAGGTGCAAACACTTACAATAGAGCTAAGCTACTTAATCAACATATAGGAGATAGTACCTTATCCTGTACTTTGCAGAAAACTAGGGAATCCCAGAGGGAGGGAGGGTAGCAGCAGAGCCAAAGAATCATAATTTCAGAGGAGGAAGGACCTCACTATTATATACCTGACAAAGAAATATATAGCCTCTGCATGTAGAATGATGATAACTACTTGCTATGTTCCTCTTCCTCCTCCCTCTTCCTTCTTTGTTTCTTCCTTCTTTTCTTCCTATTCTTTTCTTCTTTTTCCTCCTCCTTCTCCCTGTCCTCATCTGCCACCATATCCACCAGCACCACCATTGCTATTACTATGACAATGACAATGACTACTATGACTTCAATAAGTATTACTACCACACAACTGCCACTACTCCCACAACCACTCACGCCTCACTATTCTGGTTCCCCTACTATGATTGAATTGTGATTTTATGAAAATCCTCCTTAAATCAAATTGTCTAGATTGAAACACAACACTACAGGTAGTTACCAGGCTTCTCAACCCACAAACACCAAAGACAACAGAGAAGAACAGCAGAACCCACCAAATAGCAGAGGGAAGCAGGGCTCCAACCCAGGACAGCCTGGATGGTCCCTGGGTGAGGTCTATCATGCATGGAGCTGGGAGCGGAGGGAACAAAGGGGAGCAGAGGGGAGCAGAGCCCAGCATGGGCGGTGGCAAGACAAACCAGGCCAGGAGCCGGGTGGAACAGGCCCTAGCGCCCTGAATCAGTGACCTGTGGCAGTTACCAGACTTCTCAACCCACAAACACCAAAGACAACAGAGAAGGTTAGTGGGAACAGCTTGTGGGAGTGAAAGAAATTTGTGGTTCAGCCACTACCCCAGGGGGCAGGAGAGGTAGTGCAGTTACAGAACTACAGCTACAGTTGCTTCTGGCCCCAGACCCACCTGGTGGGAGGAATTAAGTGGTAGACCAGAGCAGGAGTGCAGAGCCTGCTTAAGATCTGAGTCCAGTCCCAGTTGGGGATTCTTGGGGAAGGAAGGGTGCTGGTGTGGCAGAGCTGGCTGTGTAGAAACAGGTCTGAAAACAACAGCACATCCCCTCAAGCTTGGAACTAAGTACCTTTGCTCTACAAGCAGTCATACTGTGACGAAAAACTCAAGGGTCAAGTAAGTTAGCTGGGAACATGGCCAGGCAGCAAAAATACACTCCTATTCAGTCTCAGACTTTGGAATCTTTCTTTGGTGACAAAGAAAACCAAAACATACAGCCAGAAGTCAACAAGGTCAACGAGCCTACATCAAAAGCCTCCAAGAAAAACATGAATTGGTCTCAGGCCATGGAAGAGCTCAAAAAGGATTTGGAAAAGGAAGTTAGAGAAGTACGGGAAAAATTGGGAAGAGAAATGAGAATGATGCGAGAAAACCATGAAAAACAAGTCAATGACTTGCTAAAGGAGACCCAAAAAGTACTGAAGAAAACAACACCTTAAAAAATAGACTAACTTAAATGGCAAAAGAGTTCCAAAAAGCCAATGAGGACAAGACTGCCTTGAAAGGCAGAATTAGCCAAATGGAAAAGGAGGTACAAAAGACCACTGAAGAAAATACTACCTTAACAATTAGATTGGAGCAAGTGGAAGCTAGTGACTTTATGAGAAATCAAGATATTATCAAACAGATCCAAAGGAATGAAAAAGTAGAAGACAATGTGAAATATGTCATTGGAAAAACCATTGACCTCGAAAATAGATCCAGGAGAGATAATTTAAAAATTATTGGACTACCTGAAAGCCATGATCAATATAAGAGCCTAGATATCATCTTTCAAGAAAATATCAAGGAGAACTGCCCTGATATTCTAGAGCCAGAGGGTAAAATGGAAATTGAAAGAATCCACCAATCGCCTCCTCAAATAGATCCCAAAAAGAAAACTCCTAGGAATATTGTCATCAAATTTCAGAGCTCCCAGATGAAGGAGAAAATACTGCAAGCAGCCAGAAACAATTTGAGTATTCTGGAAACATAATCAGAATAACACAAGATCTAGCTGCTTCTACCTTAAGGGATCAAAGGACTTGGAATATGATATTCCGGAGTTCAATGGAGCTAGGATTAAAACCAAGAATCACCTACCAGCAAAACTGAGTATCAGTTTACTGCAAGGTAAAATATGAATTTTCAATAAAATAGAGGACTTTCAAGCTTTCTCAGTGAATAGACTAGAGATGAATAGAAAATTTGACTTTCAAACACAAGAATTAAGAGAAGCATGAAAAGGTAAACAAGAAAAAGAATTCACAAGGGACTTACTAAAGTTGAACCATTTTGTTTACATTCCATACATGATGTGTATGATTCATGAGACCTCTGAATTACATAGCTGAAGGGAATATGCATATATATGTATATATGTGTGTGTGTGTATGTATATATATATGTGTGTGTGTGTGTGTGTGTGTGTGTGTGTGTGTGTATGTATGTATATATTTACATGTATATATTAGACAGAAGACACAGGGTGAGTTGAATATGAAGGGATAATATCTAAAAAAATTAAATTAAGGGATGAGAGAGGAATATATTGAGACAGGGAGAAAGGGGGACATAGAATGTGGTAAATTATCTTGCTTAAAAGTGGCAAGAAAAAGCAGTTCTGTAGGAAGGGAAGAGGAGGCAGGTGAGGGGGAATGAGTGAATCTTGCTCTCATCGGATTTGACCTGAGCATGGAATACCATACACACTCAATTGGATATCGTACCCCACAGGAAAGAAGGAGGAAGAAGATAAAAAAGGGGGGATGATAGAAGGGAGGGCAGATAGGGGGAGGAGGTAATCAAAAACAACACTTTCAAAAAGGGAGAGGGTCAAGGGAGAAAATTCAGTAAAGGGGGATAGGTTAGGAAGGAGCAAAATATGTTTAGTCTTTCACAACATGAGTATTGTGGAAGGGTTTTACATAATGATATGCATGTGGCCTATGCTGAATTGCTTGCCTTCTTAGGGAGGGTGGGTGGAAGGGAAGAGGGGAGAGAATTTGGAACTCAAAGTTTTAAAAAACAGATGTTCAAAAACAAAAAAATAGTTTTTGCATGTAGGTAGGAAATAAGATATACGGGCAATGGGGCGTAGGACTTTATCTTGCTCTATAAGAAAGGAAGGGAAAAGGGGATTGGAGGGGAGTGGGGTGACAGAAGGGAGGGCTGACTGGGGAATGGGGCAACCAGAATATATGCCATCTTGGAGTGGGGGGGAAGATAGAAATGGGGAGAAAATTTGTAATTCAAACTCTTGTGAAAATCAATGCTGAAAACTAAATATATTAAATAAATTAAATAAATAAATTTTAAAAAATATATTAGGTACAGGATAGAAATAGCAAATGGTATACAAACTGAAATTCTCTAAGTTTCAAAATTGGAGAACCAAATTTAAGTGATTGTACCAAATTATATTAAGTCCGAATGATCTAGAAATCTCTAGAGAAGCAGAGCCCTCTTCAGAGCTGTCCTGAGACTAAAACCTATTGTCCTAGTTTTGCTTTGTTTTTTAAATTTAGAGATCAGACAAATACATGAGACATCTGAGACTCAAAACATGCTGTTTAAATGGACATTGAGAATGGATTACTAGGATGCAAGAGATTTGATATTAGTTAACATCGGTGATAATTATTTTATTGCTTTGGTCTTTTGTTTCAAGATCTTTAAGTTTAAGTTTTTTGGTTACCTTAGAGGCCTGTAAATTTCCCTTCTCAAAACAAGTCCATTGTGAGCCTCTAAGTAGTTTGATCTGTACCTTGACATTAATTAAACTTGACTTAATGGAATTAGGATTAGGAATTTATGAAAAACCTTATATGTTTGCCATATAGAGGAATGAGGGGATTAAGACAGCAAGTGATTAATAGTGGGAATTGAGGAAAATACACTGACTCTTGTGACCCAATCAAGGAACTAGCTTACTACCTATTCAATTATGGTTTTAGTCCAATTTCTGTCTTGTGAGAAAGCCGTATTCAATTGTGGGTACTGCAATGATACCTAGCCACACTTCCCCCATAGGTGTCCTCAAGGAACTGACCTCCTGAGATAAAAATGCCATTCCATCACTGCTAAGGGGAAGGGGTTAGCAAATTGTTAGATTTGCCACCTTAATCCCTTCATTCACCACTTAAGCCAGCATCTGTCCCTCAACTCAACATCTTGTCCTGGCCCAAATGGCCTCTCGCGACATCTTGGCTTATACTTGCCTCTCCTTTATTGGCCAGAATAAGATGGATTCTTTAAGACCTTCTTCCTTTCGCCCAAAGGAGGCATTGTCAGGATCCAAGACCACCCCTCTCTTGTTACTCTTCTCTTTTTATTTTTAGGAGACACTCTATTTTCCAGAGCTAAGGTGTAAGAAGCAAATTGTGCCCTGAGATTGGCATAACAATAATCCTTTGCACTCACCCTCTGCATGAACACAGCTGCAACTCAATCACAGAACTGATGGTCCCCAATCTCAGGCAAGTACCAACAGGCCCAGACATGAAGCCCTGCTATGAATGGACTTTTTGTCACTGGACATCCTTGACTCATTGTTGCTGTTGTGCTTCACCTCTTTTGCTACGCTACATTCTTTGATTCTTTGTCTAGCCGCAAATATACTAATGTATGTTTAGCCCCACTGCTGTGGGTCTCCTAGTAGAGGAGGCCCTGACATGTGTGTCTCATTTTCCCCTCCCAATGCAATAAATAAACCTTTTTGCTTATAAAATAAACACAACACTACAAATGAGTTCTGTTGAGATCAGAATATAGGATAACTATCCCTTCCCTGTTCCTGGAAGCCATATTTCTCTTGAGTATCTCAAGATTTCATAAGCTTTTTAAACAGTTATGGTCATGTCATATGCTTGCCATTTTGAGCTTGCTATTTATTAAAAATTCCTAGATTTTAAAAATTAAACTGCACATCTGACTTTGCCTCTGTCTTCATGCATTTTAAAGTTGATTTTCAGTTTAAAATCACCCAAAGGCAAGACTTTATGTCTAGAACTATTAAATATCATATTCATAAATCCAACCTAATGTTCTAAACTGTCTAGATAATTTTCTACCCTCACTCTGTAATCCTGTAACTATCCTAACTATTCCTTTAAACTTCATTTATTCTGAATATTGGTAGCTTTTCAAATAATACTTTATCTGAATCATGATAACACTGAAAAATAGCATAGGTCCAAATACAGATCCCTGGAGAAGCCCACTGGGTTCAACTCCCATGCTGACATTGATCAATTAACAACATGTTATGATTACCACCACCCAACCACTCATGTGTCTATCTGATTGCAGTATCATTGATCATCAGCAAATGAATAAAAAGAGATAATTTATCTGAACCTTTGCTAAATTGAAATGAAATTGGTAAGCTATATTTTTTAAATTCCTCTTGTCTGCAGCTTCAATAAACCTTTTAAAGTAGAAAATAATTTTTTGCCTTGTGTTTCATGAAGTTTAACTACAGAATATCTGACTTACCTTCTATTTCTGACAGTCTCTGAACTAATTGTATAAGCAGTGTGGTAGATTAAAATTCATCCTGGATTTGGAACCAAAAATCTTGCTCCACATTTTCAAGCTTCCAAATTGTGAATCTATGGTTGTGAGAAAAGCCACTTGGCAAATTTAGGATTCAGTATCCTCATCTGAAATAAATGGGGATACAAAAGGTGTCCTCTAAATATATTTCAATCACCAAATTGAGGACCCTATGAAATATCATTTGAAAAGAAATGTCACTTTCAATCAGGTGTTAAAAGACCCATGATCTAAGGGTTTAACAATGCAACCCTATAGCAATCCCTTTGTATTGGGTTGTGTTCCTTTGTTAGATATTATTTTTGTTAATTTTTATTGGGGAGGAATCTCTTATAACTATCAAACATAAAAAATAATGGAAAGAAAGATTACATCACTGCATTTGGGAACCAGTAAATTGCATAATGATCTGAAGCCTTGGTTATGAAACTTTCTACCCAAGATGTCAGAATTGATTTATTCTCACCTATATGCTCATGGAAAAATTGGTGTCCATCCAGATGGACAAGTGTTGTATCTGTTACTATCTCGGTGGCCATAACTTGCCACAAAGTATGGAATACTTATTCTCTAGGATTCCCAATTCTTCTCTCTCTGGATAAGAATGGCCATTATGATTTATACTGTATTAGAAGTCAGAATCCTAACTACTCTTTTGACTTTGGAGAAATCATTTGATTTCCCAGACCTTCAGTACCTTACCTGTGAGGATGTTCAACTGCAATATGTCTTTCCCCTCATTCTTCTTACCAGCTTATCTTTTGCAGAGTTGGATAAAATTGGCACTGCTCCAGATGAAGAATTGAAGCGGCTGCTTTAGAAACCTAACATCTCATGCAAAACTCTACCTCCTGCTTTGCAAAAGGATTTGAATTATCATATACCACATGGAGATGGGGGAAAAAAGAAAAAAATGCTTAATAATGTGAGAATTATTTTAAACACTGTTCAATGGAGTTTTTAATAAATTATAATTTAGCTTCATAAGGAACCTCTTTCCAGAAAGATAAGCAGTTAAAACAATGTTCATCTTGTGATGAAAATGGAATGTCAGATGCATCCAATAATTATCTTCTCCATAATAATAGCGTTAAATATTGTTTCATTATTGCAATGGTGCCCCATTGAAGCTGTGTCTCCAGTGAATGGTAAATTAATCAGCACAATAGTAAGTTCACTTTTTCAATGTTAGGTGCGGGAAGAACATCAGCTGAGTCAGGTAGTGTTGGTACTGGTAAAAGAAAAAAAATCTGCTCGTAATTTCCTCTTATTAATTGGTGGTTAAATAATCAAAGCAGACAGTACAATCAAATGTAGTGGCACTAATGAAATAGTAGTGAAATCAATCAATCCCTATTGGTTTTAGAGGATATAATGCTAAGGTCCCAATGGCAGAGGAGATGCTTGCTGCGCTAGCAAAATCTGATCCCCAGTAGAGAAGACTTTTTGCCACAAAGGAAACGCAAACAATTCTAAAATTCCCCTTTTTAATGTGTTCATAACAACCAGAAAACTATCCCTAAAGATTTCTGAACTTTGCAGTGATATAATGAAAATATATTTAGATTTGCAGTCATAGAACCTAGGCACAAAACCCAGCTCTTCTGTTTATACCCTGGGTGATTTTCTTTGGTCATCTTTTCCCTATAGGCCCCACTATTCTAATTTGTAAAATCATAAGAAAGTTATGATGGAAGAATGATGTCTAAGGTCCCTTATGTTTCTAAATCCTATGAAGTTCCACCACATTTATATGAACAAAAATTTAGAATGTGAGCTTATAAAAAACTTAGCCCCGACTTCCGGGGGTGTAGTCAAGATGGCAGCTGGAAAGCAGGGACTTGCATGAGCTACCCACCATGTCCCTCCAAAAACCTATAAAAATAGCTCTGAACAAGTTCTAGAACTGCGGAACCCACAAAAAAGCAGAGGGAAGCAGGGATCCAGCCCAGGACAGCCTGGATGGTAGCTGGATGAGGTCTATCGTGCACAGAGTGGAGGGGAGTGGAGCTCAGTGTGGGAGGCAGCAGGACCAGCCAGTCCAGGAGCCAGGCAAAACAGGCCCTACCTCCCTGAATCAGTGAGCTGTAGCAGTTACCAGACTTCTCAACCCACAAACACCAAAGACAACAGAGAAGGTTAGTGGGAAAAGCTGTGGGGGACAGAGTTCGCAGTTCGGCCACCACCCCAGGGGCAGCTACAGAATTACAGCTGCAGTTACTTCCGGCCCCAGGCCCATGTGGTGGGAGGAATTAAGTGGCAGATCAGAACAGGAGTGAAGAGCCTGCTGGAGATTTGCATCAGGTCTGGGTTGGTGGTTCTTGAGGAAGAAGGAGTGCTGGGGTGGCAGACCTGCCTGTATAGAAATAGCTCTGAAATCAATGGTGCATCCCCTCAAGCTTAGAACAAAGTAATCTTTGCTCTGCAAGAAGTCATACCCTGATGAAAAACTCAAGGGTCAAGTTAGTTGTCTGGGAACATGGCCAGGCAGCGAAAACGCACCCAGATTCAGTCTCAGACTTTGGAATTTTTTTTTGGTGACAAAGAAGACCAAAACATACGGCCTGAAGAAGTCAACAAAGTGCAAGAGCCTACACCAAAAGCCTCCAAGGAAAACATGAACTAGTCTCAGGCCATGGAAGAGCTCAAAAAGTATTTGGAAAAGCAAGTTAGAGAAGTAGAGGAAAAATTGGGAAGAGAAATGAGAAGGATGCGAGAAAACCATGAAAAACTAGTCAATGACTTGCTCGAGGAGACCCAAAAAAATACTGAAAAAAAATATTGAAGAAAACAACACTTTAAAAAATAGACTAACTGAAATGGCAAAAGAGTTCCAAAAGGCCAATGAGGAGAAGAATGCCTTGAAAGGCAGAATTAGCCAAATGGAAAAGGAGGTCCAAAAGACCACTGAAGAAAATACTACCTTAAAAATGAGATTGGAGCAAGTGCAAGCTAGTGACTTTATGAGAAATCAAGATATTATCAAACAGATCCAAAGGAATGAAAAAGTGGAAGACAATGTGAAATATGTCACTGGAAAAACCACTGACCTGGAAAATAGATCCAGGAGAGATAATTTAAAAATTATTGGACTACCTGAGAGCCATGATCAAAAAAAGAGCCTAGATATCATCTTTCAAGAAATTATCAAGGAGAATTGCGCTGATACTGTAGAGCCAGAGGGTAAAATAGAAATTGAAAGAATCCACCGATCACCTCCTCAAATAGATCCCAAAAAGAAAACTCCTAGGTACATTCTTGCCAAATTCCAGAGCTCCCAGATCAAGGAGAAAATATTGCAAACAGCCAGAAAGAAACAATTTGAATATTGTGGAAAAACAATCAGGATAACACAGGATCTGGCAGCTTCCACATTAAGGGACCGAAGGGCTTGGAATACGATATTCCAGAAGTCAATGGAGCTAGGATTAAAACCAAGAATCACCTACCCATCAAAACTGAGTATCATGCTCCAAGGCAAAATATGGATTTTCAATAAAATAGAAGACTTTCACATTTCTCAGTGAAAAGACCAGAGCTGAATAGAAAATTTGACTTTCAAACATAAGAATCAAGAGAAGCATGAAAAGGTAAACAAGAAAGAGAAATCATAAGGGACTTACTAAAGTTGAACTGTTTTGTTTACATTCCTACATAGAAAGATGATGTGTATGATTCATGAGACCTCAATATCATAGTAGCTGAAAGGAATATGCATATATATATATATATATATATATATATATATATATATATATATAAATATATATGTGTGTGTGTGTGTGCGTGCACGCGTGTGTGTGTATACATATATACACATGTGTGTCTATGTGTGTATATATGTTATGTAGGTATATATATATATATATATATACACACACACACAATGGGTACTGGGTGAGTTGAATATGAAGGAATGATATCTAAAAAAATAAAATCAATTTAAAGGATGAGAGAGAAATATGTTGAGAGTGGGAGAAAGGGAGAGATAGAATGGGGTAAATGATCCAGCACAAAAGTGGCAACAAAAAGTGGTTCTATAGGAAGGGAAGAGGGGGCAGGTGAGGGGGAATGAGTAAATCTTGCTCTCATTGGATTTGACCTGAGGAGGGAATACCATACACACACAATTGGGTATCTTACCCCACAGGAAAGAAGGAGGAAGAAGACAAAAAATGGGGGATGATAGAAGGGAGGGCAGATGGGGGGAGGAGGTATTCAAAAACAAACACTTTCAAAAAGGGACAGGGTCAAGGGAGAAAATTCAATAAAGGGGGATGGGTTGGGAAGAAGCAAAATATAGTGAGTCTTTCAAAACATGAGTATTGTGGAAGGGTTATACATAATGATACACATGTGGCCTATGTTGAATTGCTTGACTTCTTAAGGAGGGTGGGTGGGGAGGGAACAGGGGAGAGAATTTGGAACTCAAAGTTTTAAAAACAGACGTTCCAAAACAACAACAACAACAAAACAGTTTTTGCGTGCAATTAGGAAAAAAGATACACAGGCAATGGGGCATAGAAATTTATCTTGCCCTACAAGAGAAGAAGGGAAAGGGGGATGGGAGGGGAGTGAGGTGACAGATGGGAAGGCTGACTGGGGAATGGGGCAACCAGAATATATGCCATCTTGGAGTGGGGGGAGGGTAGAAATGGGGAAAAATTTGTAATTCAAGCTTTTGTGAAAATCAATGCTGAAAACAAAATATATTAAATAAATTTAAAATTAATTAATTGATTAAAAAGAAAAAAAAAACTCAGCCACATCTCTTTCAATTCAAGAAGTCTTATATGAAGGAAGAGGAGATTTTTTGACTAATTTGAAAGGTGTAAAAAGATCTGGTAACCCCTAATACATCTCTTGCAACAACACATCAAAATGACTGTAACTGCAATACATGGTATTTATTATTTTAAATGACTCTAGCAATCATTGATGATGTTTATAATGTTATAAACACATGAAGCAAAGCAAACTTTAGAGTCATGTCCACAGACTTCTGTATTTGTACTTCCTCAGTGGCAAATAGAGTTCTCCAGTGGGGATCTGATTTTGCCTGGAGATTAAGAGAAGGGAATTGATTTGCCAAAAGTCACATTGATTGTAGAGACCCAACATATTAATATATTCCTCTCTATCATTTTTAATTAATTCAAGTGTGAATGGCCATTAGCATATTAACAAAAATGCTATGCAGAAAATAAGTATTATTCAAATAATGTTTGTCTAAAGTCAAAGAGAGGGCTGTTAAAGTATCAAAAGCCCTGATGTTGACCTGTTCTCCTCTGAATACTAAAACAGGAAAACTGTTATCAGTTCTTGACAGACTGCTAGAATGTTTCTGACTGGATGTGGACATGTATCTCCCAAATACTTAATTTGCACATGACCCACAGAAGGTTGGGACAGCAAGTACATTGAATGGCTTTCTTATTTTAAAATGAATTAATGATTCTGCTTTATCTGATTTCAAAAGAGAAATTTAGTAGAGATAAATCCATCAACAAGAATTTTAAGCAACGTCTGTATACCAGGCACTGGTATGTAGTAAGGACAGTTTTGCACTCAATAAGCGTATATTCTAACTGGTGCTACTGACACATCTTCAGATAACTAACTCCTCTCATTCATACAATTCAAGAAATATTTATCAAGTATCTGATTTGTGTAGTGGAACAGTCTTGGAATGATGGACATAAAGACAAAAATGAGAAATTGGTCCTACTTTCAAGGAGCTTACCTTCTACTCAAGGATAGCATTCCTCAAAATATGATAGATAACAAATAGAGATAGAATGAGGGGTAGATATACATATAAACATAGATGTAGATATCGAAGGATATTTAGATAGATGATGAAGATATTAATTATATGAATAAAATTATTAATTTATAACAGGCCTAGCCAGAGGAGGAGCATGGGAAGAGTATGGAGGATGAGTCACAAGAGTTAAGTAAGTTGTTTCAGAGAACTTAGGTTGTAAATTGAGAAAGGATTCAACTACAGATTCTCTGAATAAAAATTAAAAAAAATTTTGCTCTCTTCTCTGCTTCCTTTTCAGAAGAAAGCAAGATGTATATTTCTTCTGGAGTATGCATTTGGGTCTTGGTTTTTAAAACATATTTTATTTAATTTGAATTTGTCTCTTAAAGCTAACTCCTGTTTCAGGCTGGGTTTCAGCCATCCTGTGCCTCCTTATAGAACAGTGAGTTTTGGGCATTTCTGAGGACAAAAGTTTGAAAAGTTTCTTAAAATCCACCCATCCATGTAAATGTACAAGTGAACACCTGGTAGCTGGATCCCTAATAGGGGAGGGAAGGGGGTTAGAATGAACCTAGTTGGCAGGAAAAATGTTCATCACAACTTACTGCATTGGAAATAAGAGGCAGAGCAGATCCAAAATCAGTTCCAACAGTCTTGCAGAGAGAAGGAATTGTTAAATATTCAGGGAGAAAATTTACCCCTCAGAAATTAGCAATCAGATGATGGTTTGGTTTATGGTTTTGTTCACTGTTAAGACTTAAGAAAATGTTAATAATGAATATTAAATTTAAAAATATATGCACACTAGTTTTTTTCTACCTGAAACCTCTGTTACAAATATGGTATCATACCTCAATCTTTCTTTATAACTATTGTTGAGCTCAGAAAGAGTGAGTTAGAAGGTTTAGGGTGTGTAGTCATTACTAGCTTTGAGACATGTCAACAGAGGTTTATCATCATCATCATCATCATCATCATCATCATCATCATCATCATCATCATCACTTTCCTGGCCCTTCCTTATCCTCCCTTCTCATTTGAGATTTCCTTTCAATTCCTATTTCCCCTATGTAACAAATTAGATACATGTTATATCACCAATGAGATGAGCTCCTTGAGGGTTAGAATTGCCTTTTTGCCTTCCTTTTCAACCTGAGCTATTAGCTCCTTATATCCATAGGGTTTTTCTTGAAAATTTACTAATAATGTTTTGAAAGGCATCTCATTGAAATCCAGTGTAAGACACAAAGATCCCAAAGTTGCCTTAGTCTGAATGTAAACCAATACTGTTCAGTATCTCTCTCTAACGATAGTCAAAAGCTTTATAAGCAGAGGCTGTTTCCTCATGAATGGACCCAACTCCACAGAAATCTAGGACCTCTTGCAATATCTCAGAGTACTTATTTCACTTTCTAGATTCTAGTCATTCTTTTCACTCTTTCAGGGTTAGTAAGGCTCCTAGAGAATTTTTCATTATTCCAGACAGGTTGTGTTTTTCAGTAACTGTTTTGCTAAAGCAAGTGCTATCTGTCAATGCTTAACCGCACCTCCAAATGCAAGAAACTTCATAGTCTCTAGCTATATCAGTGCACTGAATCCAGTGAAACAAAAGAAGTCCTGAGGTAATACTATCTTTCTCAATCAAAGGTTGACATTCTGAGAAAAGGATTCCTAGAGTTAGTCATTCATTCACTAGCAAAAAATTGAAAAAAAAAAAGACTCCAGGCACATGCTAAAGTACTTAATGATTGCTTATTGACTGTGATAGAATCTTTGCTCATTGATTGATTTTATCCACATATAATGGATGCAAAAACTGAGACTCAGAGATGGAGGAAAATAAGGCAATGGAATGATTCAAGTGTGAGGTTTCTCAATTCCCTTACTGTTTGAAGTAGAAGCTTTCTCGTCATGTGTAAAGCCTACTAAAGTAGGGGGACAAATCACACCATAATGTAGCCAGTATCTATTTGTGTCCAAGTATGTTACAGGGCCTATACTTTTGTGTAGGGATACTAATGTGAAACTTTGTGACAAAGTTCTGAAATTATCAGCAAGCCAACCAGCCTGTCAGTCATAAAACACGTAATAAGCACTTCATTTGTTTCAGCCAGTGCTCTGTGAATACAAAGAGAAGTAGATGAAATGACAAGCCAAACCATTGACAATCTTACATTCTAACGTGGGAAGGTAACACAAAAATAGAGCTGAAAAGTGGAGGGGAGATACCCACCTATGAGAGCAAGATAGACAAAATCCTGAGGAGATGAGATAGATAGCAGAGCAGCCTGGAGAGGAATGAAGACCCGTACTGACAGAGAGTCCATGATATCATGAAGCAACTCCTGGAAAGGCTGCATGCTGGTGTATGTGTTAGGGAAAAGAAGATTAAAAAAATATGGATGTTGTGGTCACTTAGGAGGAGTGTCAGAGGGATGTGGTTGAGAGGTGAAATAATTTGTCAGTCAGGTAGCTTCCTGCTTTAATTTGTGATTTGTGCTAAATAGGTGATAAGTGGATTCCACACAGATAGAAAAATGTAAGTGCTTTTACAACCATTTAAATTTTGTCTTAAGCTACATTTGCCTTAACCTAGTGATTGCTTTTAGTGGGACCTAGGATATGATAAGTTAATAGCAGTAGTCACAGATGCAGCTGCAGCAGCAGTAGCAGTAGTAGTAATTAGCAGTAGCAGTAGTAGTAGTAGTTGTGCTACCAGTAGTAGTAGTAGTAGCAGTAGCAGTAGCAGTAGTAGTAGTAGTAGTAGTAGTAGAGAGAAGAGAAGGAAGAGGATGGGTAGCATTTATATAGTCTATTCAGGTTTTCAAACAACTTTGCAAATATTTTCTTCTATCTTTTTAGCTACCTTGGGAAGTTTTACTGTGAGTCATATCATTTGTCTCCAACTCTTCATTACTCCATCAAGGTTTTTTTTTTATTTCTTTCTGACAAAGATACTGAAGTGATTTGCCATTTCCTTCTCTAACACATTTTACGGATGAGGAACTGAGGCAAACAGGGTTAAGTGAATTGCCCAGGGTCCGACAGCTAGTAAGTACCTGAGGACAGATTTGAACCCATTAAAATGAATCTTCCTGATCCCAAACCCAGTACTCTATCCATGGTGGTAGGCGATATTATTGTCCTCCTTTTTCAGGTGAAACAAAGGCATGAAGTGCTTAGGTGAATTACCAAGACCACACAAATAGTAAATATCCAAGTTTGGATTAAAACTCAGGTCATCTTACAGTAACATACTAATATTTTGAAGCTAAGAGTCCAAAAATGGAAGTCAAAGGAAGAGTTTATTGTTACTACTGTCCTAAACAGAAAATATATAATCAAATTTAAAAGAGAATTTAGGAAGGGACTGAGGCAAAACAAAGTGAATTACTTTATCCAATTATGCAAACATATATTTTTCCCCAATGTAATTATCTTTTGAGACATTTCCAATGATATTATGTAATAGATCACTCATATTAAATTGGAAAATATGGGGGGGAAAGGTAAATACTCAACTCTGGAGGAATTACTTAGACAGGCACAAAAATTCAATGTGGGTAAGACTGTGAATTAGCCAATCCATTTTTGATAATAGCCTAGATTGATGCTAAAACATTGCTAAAATATAAAATAACAAAATAGCAATTGACCTACAGCTTCTAGAAATAGATCCATGCAAAAAAGACAACTGTAAGGATTAAATCCAAATAAAAAAGCTCCTAAGTGCACTTCCATAATGGCAAAGAATTAGTGGGGGGAACATATATCCAATTGATTTAAAAATGGCTACAAAAAGCATGGAACCAGAATGGAATACACAACAGGATAGTATTACAATTATAACTTAAGAAGTAAATACAGAGAAATCAGAAAATCATGGGAATGCTTATAAATGAAGCAAAGAAAACAAGAAAAACAATATTCATAATCAGTTTGACAATATATGCAGAAAGCTGTTATACAAAACAAAGTGAAAAAGAAACTGAAGAATATGTAATTGTAATACCTGAGTCTAATCCAGAGGGAATGTCAGGAAATACCCTTCTCTCCCTTCTCTGCAGAGGCATAACTGGAGGTAGGTGTGGGGTGGGGGGGGCAGTGTTACAACAGATAGAACATTGAACTTAAATCAATAAGATATTATATTGAATTTTTAAATAAGACAATGAGTACCTGTGGGACCCTATGGGAGTCAGCTATATATTGTATCTGCCTAAATTTCCTTGCATGTAAAAGGAGGATAACAATAGCATGTAACTCTGAGGGATGTTGTAAGGACAAGAAGAGGCATTATTTATAAAGCACTTTAAGAAAATATATCTAAAGTACGTTGCAAACATTACTGGACTTTAAGAATGTTAACTGTTGTAGTTATTTATACATGGAAAAATATGAATGTGGAATGTCCTATATGCCTTCATGCTCAGTTAATACATTGGGTTTTATGAAGCCATTTATAACCTCTCTCAAAGATTTATAGAAAACAATGGCCTAGGAACAGGCAGGGTGAAAATTTATGAAAGAATTGTGATCTTAGCTAGTGAAAGTAGTATTTGTACGATTAAAATATTATTCCCTACAAACATTTGTATCCTTCAGGTGCATTTGAATGATTTTCAATTAGTAGCCTGATTTTTCCTGAACGGTCAATAGCATTCATCTGATCCAGAGTTTCTTCATGGCATTTTTAACCTCTATGTTCCTAAGGGTGTAGATCAAGGGGTTTAACATGGGAGTAATCGTGGTAGCACATGCATTTACAGCTTTATCAATAGGAAAAATGGCTACGGGTCTCACATACAAGAAAATACAGGGAACAAAAAACAAGACCACCACTGTAAAGTGTGAGCTACAGGTAGAAAGGGCCTTCCGCCTTCCTTCTGAACTAACACCCTTCAGGGAAGAGAGGATAACTATATAGGAGGCAGTCAGTAGGAGAAAAATTGACAGGCACATGACTCCACTGTTAGCAATGATGAAAAGGCCAAGAACTTGGGTGTCCATGCAGGCCAGTTTCAGCAATGGGAACAAATCACACACAAAGTTATCAATAATATTAGGGCCACAGAAGGGAAGATGAACTATGAAAAAGAGTTGTATGATGGCATGTATAGAGCCTCCTATCCAGGATGCTGCCACCAAAAGGTGGCACACACGAGGATTCATGATGGTCATGTAATGCAAGGGTTTACAGATGGCCACATAGCGATCATAAGCCATGACTACCAGGAGGATGATGCCTACACCACCAAAAAAATGGGCTGCAAAGAGCTGAGCCAGACAGCCTTCCAGGGAGATGATTGTCTTCTCATAGAGTAAATCCACAATCATCTTTGGAGCAACAACTGAAGAGTAGGTAGCATCCGCAATAGATAAGAAGGTTAGGAAAAGGTACATGGGTGATCTCAAAGTTCGGCTGGAAGTCATGGTTATAACAATTAGTGTGTTTCCTATTATTGTGTTAATATAAATGATTAAAAAAATGACAAAGAAAATTTTTCGAAGCTCTGGACTTTGTGTAAGGCCCAGCAGAATGAATTCAGTTACGTTGTTTTTATTCTCCATTTTGGTCAATTTTCTGGTAAATTCCTTGTTTTCCCATAATCTTATTGGTTCTTTCCTTTTCTCTTCATTTCTAACTCTAGTGAGACCTTGTCTATACTTCACATAAAAAGTCCAGTCGTTTTAGTTCCTAGTTGAGTCAATCTTGAGTGTTCTGCATGAAATTGCTTATTCTGTTAGGGATGAATTTTGTGCAGTGGGAAAGAAGCGATACCTCATCCTCAGTGCTAGGGAATGTGATTCATCTCCCTTTCCTCTTAGAGTTAACTGGTGAGAGTAAATTCCTTTCTTGCAACTTGTTTCTCTGCAACTCAGTGAAGGAAGAAATGGGTCAACATCATGTTTGTCAATGTTTAAAATCCAATAGATTAATATAACTCCTAGTTATTGGTTTAAACTATTTATGTTGCAACTACGTATTTCATATTGTAGTTGAAATTGTAGAAAAGGTTAATGAGTTTTTAAGTCAAATGGGGAAGGGAGGGTCTAAAAAGCTTGCCTGAGATAAGGGAGTAGATAAAAAAAGATTATCTTAGAGTCAGGAAAACTTTCATTCCCTTCTTCCAGCTGTATGGCCCTGGGCAAATCATTTCACCAATATTTATGTAGGTGTTTCTTTAAGTGAAGTAGCTGCAAAGCCCTGGATGAGGTGCATGGATACTGGAAGCTTCTTTGTTAGGAGATTCTTGAACCCAAAGAAATCATATGTCTGGTTAAAAAAAGATTGGTGAGTATGAGTAGTAATAACAATTACCGATAATTTAAAGTTTACAAAATATCTTGCTAACAATGCCTCATTTAAACTTTGAAATAATACTACAGGGTAAGGACTATAGACATCACACCCATTTTACAGACCAAGAAGCTGAGACTCAGAGAGGTTAAGTGTTTACTCTTGCTCACCCAACTAGTGAGTCCCAGAGGCAAAATTCCAACCCAATTTCTGGCTTCAAGCCGAATTTTAGTCATGCCCTTCTGAATAGTGGAAGACATAAAGTCTTCTCAAGGTTACTCAGTGAGAAGGAAAAATATGCTGGAACTGAAGTAAGATTTCATTTTTCAATAAAGGATGAGGCATGGCCAACTACCATGGTAGAGATATTATAAGGAACTGCTCTCCAAAAGACTGCTAATATTTAATTATATATGATAGGCATTTAACTCCAATGCATAGAGAGTCAATGCTCATTTTAGCACAATATCATTGTTCTAGAGTCAAAATATTTACGTATGTTATATATATACATACATATACTTCTTATACTATATTATTCTACTATTTAATAACATTATATATACATATATTGAAACACATACATTCATAAATATGCATACATGCATACACATACACTCACAAATATACATCCACACACTAATATGCTGCTAATGTGTAATCTAGTTATACTTGCTTATATAGTTTTTTTGTTGTTGTTTCTGTTGTTGTATTTTTTTGTCTTCTGTTTGAAAAGAAAGAAATTGGTTAAGACCATAGGGGAAAAGCTAATTTTCACAATGCTATTCTAGAATGTGTTGTAATAAGTTTCCCACCTGTTATGCTTGCCTGTCCTCTTCCTTTACTCATTTGTCTGCTACTCTAACACATCTCTTTCTTCCTCACTTTCTCCCTCCCTCCTTCTGTCTCTTCCTTCCTTCCTTCCTTCCTTCTTCTCTCCTTTCCTTCCTTCTCTCCTTCCTCTCTACTCTGTTGTGTTCATTTATTTTCTCATATGAAAATTTTACCTTCTTGTCTTTTAATTCTAAACCTTCAGGTGATCATTTCTACATTCTTCTAATTTGGAGTCATTTCTTTTCTAGTCCAATTGATATCCATGTTTTATCAAACCCTAAACATGGATTATGGCCACGACCTTCTTTCTCATGTCTTCTACATATATTATGAAAAAGCCCTTGGAGTACTCACTGGCTCCCCTACATTTATGTCATTTAACATATCTGAGTTCTCACTGCTGAAAGGAATTTTATGTTTGCTTTTCTAATTGAATTTTATTACCCACATAGAAGTGTTCTGATGTGTTTCTGCTTTTCTTAAAGATAATAATAGATAAAATTCACATAGTAATTTGGTGGTTATAATGTACTTTGTGCATGTTACTGCATTTGATTCTCCCAAGTATTCCCAGTATAAAGATTGGTAAACTGAGGGTAAAATAATTTAAATAATTTGTTCAGGGTCACATAGCTGGTACATACCTTAATCAGGAATAAAAATAGATTTTCTTGACTCTGAAGCAAGTACTCTATTTACTATACCAACTAGCTATTATATACTTTTAACACTAACACACCATCTCTCAGAAGATGAGTTTATTTTATTAAGAGAAATAAAAAAGAAAACCACGTAATGTAATCCCTCAGTCTCTCTTCATTTCTAGTCATTTCTAGGAAGACTTGGATCTTTTATTCAATAAGACCAATACCTCTCCACCTATGGATTGATCTCAATCTCTCCTATATCCTAGAGAAGCTTGGAATGGAAATTAACTTTTTTAAACTGTAATTCTCTGTATCTGGTTTATTCCCTGCTGTCTATAGATCTCCCTCACTCAAATCTAGTTCAATTGAAAGTCATGTCTTCATCTTCATGATGTCATGGTCCTCTTTGAGAATGAAAGACAAACAACCCATGACCTCCATTTCCAAGTCTCTCTCATACTTTAAAAATAACTTCACTCAACTCTTCCATGGCCCTCAGTATATCAACCTTTATTTCTCCTTCCTTTAATCAGCCCACCTTCTGTGCTAAACTATATCTGTTTGCTGTCTGATTTTTTTTCTCTTCTCATTTCACAGCCATGGTAATTTCGGTTTTCTGAATAGATCAGTCATCTCAAAATCCACTCCCTCTGAAAGAGAAAGGTCTCTCAATTAGTGATTTTTTTCATAATTTTTAGCTCACATCTCATGGGACTTGAATTAATATACATCTCCTAATTTAACATACATCAGATGTAACTCTCTGTGACATTTGCCATTGATGATTTCCCAGCCTCCTGGATATCATCTCCCTCTTGGATTTTTGGTGATATTATTCTCTTGATTCTAAGTCTGGGTGTCTGGCATTTCATGAGGTTCCTTTGTTGGAACATAATTAATGTCCCACACCCTAACCGTTTATGTCACCAAAAAAACTCTTCTTTATACATTTTCTTTTTTTATTTTGTACTCATCATCAGTAATGATATCAGATTCCATAGGTTAGATCATCATCTCAATGTAGATTACTCCTGAAAAAATTATCATATGTGATATATACACATTTATACATTCATATATGCATGTGTATCTATCTATATGAATATATATGTATATATATAGAGAAAGGAGAGTATGTTGGGGAGATATATATATATATACACACACACACACATTATATATAATACATATATATACACACATAAATATATAATACACACACACACACACACACACACACACACACACACACACATATATATATATATACACAAAAGTTTTGTGTTCCTGGCTTTCATCTTTCTCTTAAGTTTAAAGTCCATAACTACATATTTGGAGCTAGATGTCATATAAACATTTCAGAACCAATCCATACAAAAAGAATTTATCTCCTTATTCTTTACTTATTGGTGGCATCTTTCAACAATCGGGCTAGCAGCTGTTATGGAGGTGAAAGACCAACACAAGCCCAACAACAAGAATGCTACCAGCACACTGCAAAAGCACAGGTTCTTTTGATCTGCTTAACTAAGGAAAGCAACATTAAGGGGTTGACAAGTTTACTTTAATTCAGCATACAAATATCATTCATTTAGTTTAGGGTAAAAAAACCAGCACTCTGAACTTCAGAGCAAAATACAAGTACAAACTTCGACAGACAGACCTTGTCTGATTCAAATCCCAATACATAGTTACCAGAGTTTAACAAAGTCTCAGCATCCAGGTTACAAGCTGGAGGGCTCTTAGCTACAGCTGCCCGGAGTCTCCACATCAGCACCATCACGAGTGAGAGCCCTAAACAAATTATAAACATCTACAGACAGACCAAATACAGATTCATAGTTACCAACATCTAGGTTCAGCCCGGGAGCTCATAACGAGGGCTGGCCGAGTCATGCGTGCCACCACTGCTGTGGGCAAGAGCTCCGAAAAAGAGAAAGCCAATCCCTGGTTTTATATCTTTTTCAGGGTCAAGGGTGAGTCACACATGCGACTCACCCACGTGACCTAGAATCGTCACAAAGAGGCGACTTGAACCCATGTGGTCCAAAAGCCTCTGCTGTCCCAGGCATGTCACTCAATCTCATGTGTAAACTAGGCCCTCCCCTGAGGCAAGGAGGCACCAAGGACACCCAAACTCAATCAAGGAAACAAAGGCCAAACTCTTCAAGGGCACTTGGTTGAACTAAGTGCTAAGAGCCCATTTTGCTTACCGACACATGGCATCTCCTTATCTCTAATATCCCAGGTTCACAGCCTCAAGTAATTGTTCAGTTAATACCTTATAATTGAATAATCATTAAATCTTATTCTAACTCCACATGGTATCTTTTATCCAACCTGTCTCTACTCAATAGTTACTAAACTATTTTACACTTAGACCCTCATTATCTTTCCCCCACTTTATTGATATACCTTTCTAATTGTCCTAGGGGCAGTGAGGTGACTCAGTGGATAGTATGTTAGTCCTAGAGTGAGGAACACTCATCTTCCTGAGTTTAAATGTGGCCTCAGATGTTTACTGACTGTATAACCTGGGGCTAGTCATGCCACCCTGTTTGTCTCAGTTTCTTCATCTGTAAAATGAGCTGGAGAAGGTAATGCAAAACCACTCCTGGATCTTTGCCAAGAAAACTCCAAAGGGAATCACAAAGTGATGGACACAACTGGAATGACAGAACAACAACCACTTAATTGGTCTATCTCTGATTTCTCCCCTCTACAATCCATTCTCTTTCAGTTAACTGGCAAATTCATGTCCCTGTATTGCAGATGATGGTGACACTCCATGAAATGCCCTTATGCTAGAACACCTACTGGACTACAGAACTTCAAATATCTCTTGCCCTTAAGATAAAATATAACGTCCTTTTTAAGCATTTAAAGAACTTGAAAATCTGTCTCCAGCCTGCCTTTTTAGGAGGGTTACTCATTGCTTTCAATCATTTGTTCTATAATCTAGTCACAATTGTCCACTGACAAGCCACTTTCAGCCTATAGAATGACCAGTCAGGACATCATTGTTCTAACTTTTATGCTTTCACAGGCTCTTCCTCATGCCTGAAATGCATTCCTTCTGCAACTCATTTAATGATCTTTAATTTCCTTCAAAGCTCAGCTTGCATTACTACTTCCAAGAAGTCTCTTCTGATATGCCTACCTGCTGATGTGCCTGCCTCTTAGAGATAATCTATAACTTGTATTTATGGAAGTATCTCTGTAACCCTGGCTTTCTTGCTTATTCCTTTGAATCAGTTACCTCACAAATAAATAGTACAAGCAGAGACACATGACCCATTTTGTCTGGTCTATTAATTCCATAATCCAGTGCCCAACCCTGCAGTAATGGAGGTTTTCTTTAACATAAGGACTATTTCAAATTGAACTTTGTATACTCAATTCTATCAAAGTTCCTTGTCTTTAACTTCACAATAAATGTCTGATTGAATGAATGAAAGGATATTTCAGAGGCAATGTAATAATGCTTGATTTTGAGTGAGAAAGATCAAAGTTTCTATCTTAACGCTAATGTTCATAGTTACGTGATGCCACGCAAGTCATTTAATTTTTCTGTCTCATGAAATGCCCTAGGACTTATTCAGGTTTAGAAAACTTGTGCTAGGTGGTTGTTGGAGGGCTTTCCAACACCAGAATAACTATTATGGTGAAATTGTTCAAAGATCAAAATTCATATTTGTTATACTCCTAGTTCATACGATATGCTGAGTGTTCTGATTATACCAATCACTGACACTATAAACTTGCATCAATCTCTTGATATTTCTTTAGAAAATGTATATAAGTGAATGAATACAAGTTGTATAAGTGAATGTATAAGTTATCCAAAGTAATTTTTAAAAGTTGTGAAGATTGACAATGAGGTGAACCAGAATAAGCAGCATGAAGGAGGTTGTATCTTATCCGGTGCTTTAAAGAAAACTAGGGAATCCTAGAGGTAGAGGTGAGGGAGGAAGAGCACCAACAGACCCACAGAATCTCAGAATTTCAGAGGAGAAAGGACCTCAACATCTCAGTAGTCAAACCTATATCTTTAAAGAATTCTCATTATTACGTACCTTTCAAAGAAATCTCTAGCCCTTGCCTGTAGAACTATGAAAAGAACTTCTCTTCCTCCTCCTCCTCCTTCTCTTTCTCATCCTCTTTTTCCTCCTCCTCCTCCTCCACTTCCACCACAAGCACCATCACCACTACCACCACCACCACCACCACCATTGCAACTGCTATAACGGTGACAAAAACTACTGGGACCATGAAAACTATTACTACCCTACGAGTACCACAACCTTTCACCTATCACTTTTCTGGTACTCCTCTTATGATTGCATTACAATTTGTGAAAGTCTTCTTTAAACCATAGTGTCTAGAACCAAATACAACTCTACCAATGAGTTTGGACACTATAAGAATATAGTAGAACTACAACTTTACTGTTCTGGGAAACTGCATTTCTCTTGAGGCATCACAAGTTTTCCATAGTTTTTTTATAGTTATGGTTATGTCATATGGTTCTCACATTGAGTTTGCAGTTTATTGAAATCCCTAGAATTAAAAAAAAAAACTACATATTTAACTATGCCTCATTCTTGATAAACTTTCTCCACCTAATAGTGTTTCATTTTTTCCAATTATATATATAGTTTTCAGAATTCACTTTTATAAAATTTTGTTTTCCAATCTTGATGCAAGTTTGAAATTGATTTTTTCATAATAGCACCCAAAACAAGACTTTGTCTTTAGCCCTATAGAATTTGATATTTTTAAATTCAGCAGATGCTCTAGGCTGTCTCGATATTTTGAATCCCGACTCTGTAATCTTCTCATTGTCCTAACTATTCCCCTAAACTTTGTTTAATTGGAAATTTGACAAATTTACCATGTCTATTTTATCTGAATCATGATAACCGTGCTAAATATTGTAGGTCTGAACACAGATCCCCAGAGAAGCCCACTGGGTTCCTATTTCCATGCTAATATTGAAAAATTAACAGTGTCTTGTTTACCACCACCCAACCACTCATGGATCCATCTTGTATTACCATCTACCTGCTCCACAAGAATAAAAGGAGATAATTTATCACAAACTTGACTAAAATCTAGATTAACTATTTGAACTACATCATCAATATCCCCTTATCTGTGGATTTAATAATCCTGTAAAAATAGAAAATAAAAATTTTCCTATATATTTCATGAATTTGCACTACAGTATGTCTCATGTGCCTTCCATCTCTGACAGTCCCTGGTCTAATTATATAGGCAATGTGGTAGATTGAAATTAATTCTGGATTTGGAATCAAAAGTCATTTTCCACAGTTTCAAGCTTATAAATAATAAACCTAAGGATTTGAAGAGAGCCACCTATCTACTTTAGACTTTCATATTCTGATCTGTAACATATGAGGATACAATAGATGTCCTCTAATTACATTTCCATCACAAATCTGATGATCGTATGAAATTTTACTTTAAAAGTTCCATTTTAATTCAGGCATTAAAACACATATGACTGGTGGGTCTTTTCAATTCAACCCCTTAGCAATTCTTTTGTGTGGGTTGTTATTCCTTAGATATTATTCAATGTTGTATGTATTATTGTTGGGGGACTCCTATAACTAACAAACATAAAGAAAAATTGATAGAAAGAAAGGTTTTGTCACTACCTTTAGAGAGCCAATCAATTGGTTATCAAACTCTCTGTACCCAAGAGGTCAACATTTAGTTCTCCTGCACTATATGCTATGGTAGAAATTTGTCTCCTCCCAGATGGACAAGTGTTATTTATTTTCCTTTCTCTGTGACTATAACCTGACAGAAAGTGTGCAATAGTTACTTTCTAGGGATCACAGTTTTTCCTCTCCCTGGACAAGATTGGCCATTATGTTTTATACTCATTAGAAGTCAGAATCCCACCTATTTGCTTCCTATTATTTTGACTTTGGACACATAACTTGATTTTCCAGAATTTCAGTTCCTAACCTGGGAGTAGATTCAGTGGAAATTCGTCTTTCCCTTCTTCCTCTTCTGACAAGCTTACCTTCTGCAGCAGGGATGGATAAACCTGGCACTTCCCCAGGTAAGGAGTGAGAATTGAAGTTGCTGCTAATAGAAACCCAAATACCTGATGTAAAACCCCACCTGATTTTTGCAGAAAGATGTGAGTTATCATACACCACTTGCAAATGGGGGGAAAAAGAAAAAAATCAAGTGCTTCAGAAAAAAATAATTAGACACTAGTGGAATTTTCAATAAATCATAGTTTGGCTTCATAAGGAACGTCTTTTGAGAAAAATAAGCAGTTAAAACAATATTCATCTTATGATAAAGGAATATCAGGGGCATCCAATAATTATATCCTGGATAACAATGACATTAAATACAGTTTCATTATTGCAACAGTTTCCCATTGAAGATATGTCTCCAGTGACTGGTGAGTTAATCAGAATGATAGTGAGTTCACTTTTTCGATAAGAGATAGGGGAAGAACAACAGCTGAGTCAGGTAAAGTTGGTAGTAGTAAGAGAAAAATCATTTCATGATTTTTGCAATGGGGGTTATATCACCAAAGCAGACAGTCGAATAAAATGTGGTGTCACCCATGAAATATTAGTGAACTCAATCAGTCCCTATTGGCTTTGGAGAATACAGTGCTAAAAATGTCCCAAAGGCAGGGGACATCCTTGATGCCCCAGCAGAATCTGATCCCCACTGGAGGAGTCTATTAGCCACCAAGGAACCAAAAACACTGAATTTCAAAGGGATGATTGTAAAGTTGCCTTTTGTTAATGTGTTCCTAACACCCTGAAAACAATCCCTAAAGATTTCTTACTTTGGAAGTAATATAATGAGAATGCTTCTGGATTTGAAATCAAGGAATCTAGGAACAAAACACAACTCTGCTGTTTACACCCTGTGTAACTTCTTTTTTGGTCATCTCATCTCTGTGGGCCCAACTATTTTAATTAATAAAATGAGAAAAAAAGGTTATAATGGATGGATGATCTCCAAGGTCCTTATACTTTTAAAGCCTATAAAATTCCATCACTTTTGTCTGAACAAGAAATTAGAATACCAGGTTACAAGAAGCTTAGCACTATCTCTTTCAATTTAACCCATCTTATATAAAAGCAGAGTAGATGTGTTGACTCATTTGAAAGGTATAAAATCATCACGTAACACCTATATAGATCCTACAACCATAAATAATTATAAAAAGAATTAATAATGATAATAATGTTAAGGACACATTAACCAAAGGAAACTATGGAATACTCTGTACAGACTTTAGTATTTGTGATTCCTTTATTTCAAATAGACTTGCTAGTTGGAATAAGATTTTTCTTAGGCAGAAATCATCTCCCCTGCCAGTGGAATATCTCCATTTTAACATTAACCAAAACCAGTAGGGACTGGCTGATTTTTACTACACTAGGTGGTATTGTATCATCAACATCATCATTAATATATTTAATTACAATAATAACATAGCACCTGCAAACTTCCAGGAACTGTGCAAGTGCTTTAAAAATATAATCTAATTTGATTGTCACAACTTAGGGCAGGGAGGGGGTGGTACTTCCAGTTGTTATACTCGTTTTACAGGTAAAGAAACCAAGGCAAACAGAGGTTAAGTGAATGTCCATAGCTAGGAATTGTCTGAAGACTTATCTGAACTCACATCCTATGGACTCCAGCCTTGGTGTGCTACCAAAATTATTCTAAATATTTTAAGTAAATTTTAATATATTAACAATTTTTAAAATATAATAAACATTAATTTCTGAGTATGTTTTGTCCCTACAATCTGTGTGACTTTGGGCAAATCAATACTCTTCTCTGAATCTCCAGGGCATCAAGAATAAAGTTGAGGTGGGGGAAAATATTTACAGAAATTAATTACAGAATTTTTGTAAGGCAATGACTTTGGCCTAATTAAAAAAAACTCATATGATGAATGAATTATAATATAAGGAATTGTAAAAGAATAGAGATTTTAGCTGAGTTTCTATAGAAACTGTTTAAAATATAGTTTCACATTTCATTACTATGGATATCTCAAAGCACTGCCATAAGCAAATGATATAATTGGAATTAGATATCATGATTTTAAGTTCTGTTTGGGCCAAAGCCCAACTTACAGACAAAAATTTGCTCCTGTTGATGAAATTCAGCTATAAAATAGTGGTTCATTGTGATTGCAGAAGATTTAAAATTGCATATGACTCAAAGGAAATTGAAAAGATTTAATATAGAGAGTGTAAGTGGCTGGTAGCAAATTATTTGAAAACGTAATGCATAAAAGAAGCCTCATAAAAACGTGTCCTCCAAGAAATGGAAGACCAGAAAAAAGAGGTGGGTCTTTAAAGTATCAAGAACTCTAATGCTAACCTGCTCTCCTCTGAATACTAAAACACCTGAAGGAGAACTGTTATCAAATTTGAACAGAGCCCCTGGAATGTTTCTGAAAAAAAAAACATGGACACTGATCTCACACATAGTTGTTAATTTGGGTATGACTCAAAGCAAGATGGGACAACATATACATTGAATGATATGCTGACTTAAAAATTAATTCAAAGATTATGCTTCATCTGATTTCAAAAGAGAAATTTAGTAAGGCTAAATCCATTAATAAGGAGTTTGATTAACTTCTATAAATCAGGCATTATTATAAAGCAGGGACAGTGTTGCCCTGCATAAGATGATATTCTAACTGGTGCAACTGACACATCCTCAAATAAGCAACTTATCTCATTCATCCAATTCAACAAATATTTATGGAAAATCTACTGTGTGCAAGGGAATAGGCTCAGCATGGTTTACATAGAGGAAAAGAATTTAAAAAAAGATCCTACTTTCAAGGAGTGTACATTCCATTCAAGGATAGTATTCTAAAAAGGATGATAGAAAAGAAATAGAGATAAAAAGAGGAATGTAGATGATAGATAGATAGGCAGACAGATAGATATAGACTGAGATAGGCAATAAAGATACAAATTAAATGAATAAAAATTATTATTGCATGTCAATACTACCCAGCAGAGGAGCAGGTGAAGCATATGGATGATGAGTCCCAAGAATTGAGTGAATTGCTCCAGAAAAGTTATGCAATAAACAGAGAGAGAAAGGACTCAAATAAACATTTTCTGAATAAAAATAAAAACTTCTTTGCTCTCTACTCTGTTACCTTTTCAGAGGAAAGCAATATTTATATTCCTTGTGGAGTAAGCATTTTGGTTCTTGGTTTTTAAAACATTATATTCAATTTTTAATTTGCTTTTAAAAGATAACTCCTCATTCAGGCTGAGTTTCAGTAATTTTATGCTTCCTTATAAAGAACAATGTGTTTTAGGCATTTCTGAAGACAAAAGTCTATGCCAAGTTTCTTAAAATCTACTCATCAGTGTAAATATGTGAGTAAACATTTGGTAGCTTTATGTCTAATGGGGGGTGGGATAGAAAGAAGGTACCTGGTGGGAAATACATTTATCACAACTTAATGCACAGGAAATAAGAGGCAGTGCAGGAACAAAAAGGACTGTGTTTGGTACCAGCTCTTGCAGGTCTTGCAGAGAGAAGATTATTAAATTTTCAGTGAGAAAATTTACACCTCAGAAATTAGCAATCAAACATGGTTTAATTCATGGTTTTGTTCATTGCTTAGACTTAAGAAAGTGTCAATAGTGAAAATTAAATTTCAAAGTGTGTGCATACTTTTTTTTTCTTCCTGGACTCCCAGTCAAAAATATGCTATGATACCTCTCTAATGCTTTATAACTGTTGCTGAGCTCTGCAGGAGTAATGCCTAGGGAATGAAGCCTTTTCCAGGCTGGAGACCTGTGACTGCAGGCCAATCATTATCATAATCATCATTATTATCATTGTCCTCCTCCTCATCATTACCTCCATCATCACCCCTTTCGTAGTCGTTCCTTATCCTCCCTTCCCATTTGAGATTTCTTTCCATTTGCTCTCTATTTCTCCTATACAGCAAATTATTTCCATGAGAAGATGAGTGCCTTGAGTTTTAGAACTGTCTTTTTCCTTCTTTTGTATCCTCAACTATTGGATCAACAGATCATATAAGGGTCTTCCTGAAAGCTTTCTAATACTCTTTAGAAAGGTGGCCTACTGACATCCAATGGAAGACACATAGGGCCCAAAGTTGCCTTGGTATCAATATAAATCAATGCAGTTCAGTATCTTTCTTTCCTCTAAAGCTAGACAAAAGTTTTACAAGCAGAGAATGCTTTTTTCATGAATGAAACCAACTCCACTGAAATATAGCCCTAATTGTATTTTTTCAGAGAACTTCTTTGATTTCCTAAATACTGCTAATTATTTTCATTGTTTCATGTTTAGTAAGGTTCCAGTAACCTTTTTAAAAATTCTAAATGGATTTTCTCTTTCAGTAAATATTTTACCAAAATACATCCTATCTGCTGATCAAGGAAAGAGATAAGTCTTAGCTGTACCTCCAAAGGCAAGAAACTCCAGTCTTTAGCTATGTCAGTGCATTGAATCCAATGAAAAGAAACAAGCCTTGAGGTAATACAATCTTTCCCTCTCAAAGTTTGTCATGCTGAGGAAAAGGATTCCCTTTGTAGCAATTGGTGATAGTCATTAATTCACTAACAGAAATTCAAATAGAAAGACTCCTGAGACAAAACATGTCCTTGATAATTGCTTCTTGACTGTGATAGAATATGTGCTCATTAATCGATTTTATTCATATACCATGGATCCAAAAAATGAGACTCAGAGATGGAGGAAAATTGGAAAAAGGCAGGGTTTGAACCCAAATCCTACTGACTCAATTTCCAGTTCCCTTACACAATCTCATGCAACCTGTAGGGTGAGCCTAAAGAGATGATTCAGTGTATTGTGAGGTGGGGAGCACTGGACAAATCACTTTTTTAAGTGTTGGAAGGGATATCAAGTAGAAGATAAATAAAAGAGGTTATATTTCTTCTATTTTTTTTCCTCCAGGAGACTTCCCTGAAAGTAATAGGTGGAAATACTAATTAGACTGATGTAAGTTTAATGTCAAGGACAAACAACAGCAACAAAGTTTCACCATGATAGCTTTCTAATAAGGAAATGGAATGATTCAAGGGTAATGAGTCCCTTTATTCCCTTAGTGTTTGCAGTAGAAGCTTACTCATCATTTGTGGAGCCTGCTAAAGGAGGGAGATGAATCAAACCATAACTTAGCAAGCATTTAATAGGGACAAAGTACATTCCAGGGATTGCACTTTTCTAGGGATGCAAAGGTTAAACTTAGACTCTCTGTGACAAAGATCTGCAAATACCAGCATGCCAACCAGCCTGTCAGTTGTTAAGAATGTATTAAATGCTTCATTTGTTCCAGGCTTAGTTTTCTGAATATAAATAAGAGGAAAAATAGACAGTCCTTACCATTGAGGACCTTACATTCTAACGGGGGAAGGTAACACGCCAAAGTGAGCTGAAATGTTGAGGGAAGATATCCGGGTATAAGTGCACTTTCACAATGGCAAAGAATTAGAAATAAAATATATCCCTATATAGATTGGGAAAATGACTACAGAAATCATCGTAGCAGAATGGAATATGCAACAGGATAGCACTATGCCCTAAGAAATAAGGAATATGAATTCAGAAAATCATGGGAACACTTATGGATGAAGCAAAGACAATGAGAAAAAACAATATTCATAAACACTTTGATGATATGCACAGAAAGCTGATATTAAAAACGAAGTGAAAAATGAAAGTGAACAATATATAAGTGTAATGCCTGGGTCTGATCCCACAGAGAACGTGAGGAAATGCACATCTCTTTCTTCTCTGCAGTGGCATAACTGAAAGAAGGTGGGGGGTAAAAGAGATAGAACACTGTACTTAAATCAGCAAGATATCAGTTTGGATTTTTTATCAAACAACGACCATGTATGGGACCTTGTGGGGGTCAGCTGCATAGTGTATCTGTAAATTCCCTTGTTTGTAAAAGAA
Source organism: Trichosurus vulpecula (assembly GCF_011100635.1). Classification (NCBI taxonomy): domain Eukaryota; kingdom Metazoa; phylum Chordata; class Mammalia; order Diprotodontia; family Phalangeridae; genus Trichosurus; species Trichosurus vulpecula. Next base: position 261,135,920 of record NC_050578.1, on the reverse strand, counting down.
GGATCACAAGAGCACTTACCTCTGGGGGATGTAGAAAGGGCAAAATGAGGTAACATTTGTGAAGTGCTTTGAGAAGCTACCTAAAGCATTTTGCTAACCTTAATGGGCTATGACACAATTAAACAGCATCACTGTTAATAGATGGAAGACTATGGATATGGCATAATCTACATGTCTTCAGGCTCAGTAAATTTTGGAGCTTGTCATATTTTTGACATGTCAGTTATAACCTCTCCCAAAGATTTATAGAAAAAAATGGCCTCAGAAGATTCAGGGTGGAAATTCATTAAAGCATTATGACCTTTGTTAATGAAAGGAGTATGTGCACTGATTAAAATACTATTCAATCAAAACATTTGGATCTTTCTGCTGCATTTGAATGATTTTTAATTAGTAACCTGACTTTCCTGAACAGTCAAAGGCATTCATCTGATCCAGAGTTTCTTCATGGAATTTTTAACCTCTGTATTCCTAAGGGAATCAAGGGGTTTAACATAGGAGTAATCAAAGTAAAACATACAGCCACAGCTTTATCTATAGGAAAAGTGGCTACTGGTCTCACATACAAGAATATGCAGGGAACAAAGAACAGGACCACCACTGTGAAGTGAGAGCTGCAGGTGGAAAGGGCCTTTCTCCTTCCTTCTGAACTAACACCCTTCAGGGAAGAGAGGATAACTACATAGGAGACAGTTAGTATGAGAAAGATTGACAGGCACATTACTCCACTGTTAGCAATGACTAAAAGGCCAAGAACTTGAGTATCCATGCAGGCCAGTTTCAGCAGTGGGAACAAGTCACACATGAAGTGATCAATTATATTGGGGCCACAAAATGGAAGATGGGCCATGAAGAGGAGTTGTATGGTGGCATGTATGGCACCCCCTGCCCAGGATGCTGCCACCAACAGGTGACACACACAGGGATTCATGATGGTCATGTAGTGCAGGGGTTTACAGATGGCCACGTAGCGATCATAAGCCATGACTACCAGGAGGATGATTCCAACACCACCAAAAAAATGCTCTGCAAAGACCTGCGTCAGACAGCCTTTCAGGGAGATGGTTGTCTTCTCATACAGTAAATCCACAACCATCTTAGGAGCAATGACTGAAGAGTAGGTAGCATCCATGATGGATAGGAAGGTTAGAAAAAAGTACATTGGTGATTTCAAAGTTTGTCTGACAGTCATGGTTAAAACAATGAGCAGATTCCCCATGACAGTGACAACATATATGATTAAAAAAATGACAAACAGTATTTTCCGAAGCTCTGGACTTCGTGTTAGGCCTAGCAGAACGAATTTAGTTACATTGTTTTTATTTTCCATTTTGATTATGCCTATGCCAATTTCTTAATTAGTCTGTATTCTCATCTGGTTTTCTTTTTGTTTTATTTTTCTCTTTTCTCTCTCTTTTTCCTTGTCTTCAGTTCATAGAGCACTGGGCTCAAGGTAAGGTAATTTAATTTTTTTTTTCTGAGACACTTCGTTCTCTGAAGCTTGGTAATCACTTAACTTCTTTCAGCCTTAATTTCCTCATCTGTAAAATGAGGATAACATAATCATATTCATCACAGAGTTGTTCTGAGGAAAAAATGAAATATTATATATGAAGTGCTCTTTGAATATTTGCAAAATGCAATATATGTACTAGTTTTTTATTACTTTTTATAAAAACCCAATTTATTGAATACAAATTTCAGCCAGTTTTGAATCTTCTGCATGAACCTGCAATCCTTTCTGGGAAAAATTTTGTCCTGCATGAATTATAGAAATTGGCATCATCCCAGTCAAAGAGTAGAGTTTATTTCCTTTGATGTTAGCAAGCATCTGATTTGGAAGCCCAATTGAGTAAAAAAATGAGTAATCAGCAAGCCTGTAGAAAAAATATGATGTGACAGATAAATATATCATTTAGGTACAATTTTAGAATATTTTATGCTAAAACATACAATTTAAATTTTCATGAAATTATGGATATAAACAAGTGTTATTCCTAATGGCCGATTGGAATGAAGGGGATAAGATTAGACAAATAATCAGCGAGAGGCAGCAAGTAGTATTTCATCCTACTTCTGGCACATTTCTTCCACATTTCTGCAAATATCCCTTCACCTATAAAAGCCCTATGTAACTCTTTACAAACATCTGTTGCATGGAAGTCGATTGAATACATTGTTAATGGGCATTTCTTAATTGGGAGTGTCCTGAAGCCAATGACATTAAAGGTTTGGCTTAAAAATAGCTTAATTTTTTAAAGATCTTATATTTATATAATACATTAAGGTTTCAAATTTCTTTTCACTCATGGCTTCACTAGGGCAACCAAACTATCATTCAAGCTTGGTTCAAGAGACATCAATCCCCATTTTGCAGATGGGAAAGCTACTGTTTAAACACTAAACATCTTGCCACTGGTCATAGAGCTGTGACCTTCTCAACCTGCAGCCTTCCTATCCTCCTAGTTGTATTTTTTTTAATTTTCAACTATACTTATGTTATCTAATTTGATCCTCATAATAACCTTGATATTTGCTATTGATATTCTTACTATACCACCTACCTCCTCTACATATATTCCATAATTCAGCTGTAATGGCCTCCTTTTTTTGGCCTAGCAAATGACACTTCATCTGTTATTTATGTGCCTTTTCACTGATTTCCTCTGTATCTCTAATGCTTCCTTCTCCCTTCTGAAATACATAAACTTTCCTAGTTTCCTAGAAATCTCCTGTTTGAATTCCAACTTTTGTAAAAGACCTCTTTCCTTGCTTGCCGATAGTACCTTTCCTCTGAGATTCCCTTCATTCTCTGTCTCTGTCTCTCCCCGTCTCTCTCTCTCTCTCTCTCTCTCTCTCTCTCTCTCTCTCTCTCTCTCTCTCTCTCTATCTCTCTCTGTCTCTGTCTCTCTCTCTCTCTCTCTCTCTCTCCCTCTCTCCATATATACACATTTATATACACATATACATATGTATACATACACATTATATATGTATATATAATACATGTATATACATATGTGTGTATATATACATTATATATATATATATATATATATATTCACATAAAGTATAGTTACCTCCTTCATTAGAAATAGATATCTTACCTTTGAGGACAGACACTATGTTTCTCCTTTTCTTTCCATAGCCAACGTTTATCTTAGTGTTTGGAATATGTCACATTCTTAGTAAATGTTTATTAATCAACAGACAGAAGAAAACTATTTCCAAAAAACTGAGAGAGGACTTTATATGTTTTCCCTCTTTTTGACAAATGGGAGGTTTTCCCTAAAGTCTGACATCACAGACTTCTAACATAGTGAGTTTTAAGGTTTCTATACAATATATTTGATGTCAGTCTCTTTCCTCTGGATTCAAATTTCTTAGTTGTAGCTAAAGTTTTTGCTACTATAATCTTTTTCCCTCTCCTCCCCCACTTCTCTATTCAATGTCATCCTCAGAATATTAATCATTTATCTTCAGAATGTTGCCACATTCCCTTACTACAATCAAGAAATGATTAGGAAATGATTGGGGCACAGGTAAGAGGAGAAAGGGACAGATTTCAGTTTACTTTAATCTATCTGATCCATTTTCATAATGTATGATCAAGAACAAACACTTTTTGTCCAAACCTATATTACTCATCTCTGATCTTTGCCAACCCTTCTACACTGTAATACGCATGAATGAGGAGACTAGTCAAGGAGTAGTAAATGAAAAGGAAAACCAAACAAACCTCAGGATGAATTTAAAAAACTCTATGACACTAAATATATCAGCTAACAGCAACTGATCTTTAGACAGAAAACAAAAAGAAAAAAGAAAGAGGTCTTTATACCTCCAGTCTTGGTGCAGTGTGTGACACATAATGGGAACTTAATAAATACTAGTCGATTAATAATTGATGTAAACCAACTCTTCTACTCTCAAGGCTGGATTTACTTGACCTTTTCTGTTGCCACTCACACCTAGAGAAACTCTAACTCTAATAATTTTGCACAACTCCCTTCTCCATTTTTTAAAACTAATTTTCAAATAAAATATTTTAAAACAGTAAAGGACATTATTGTAGCCCTAATAGATTTTTTTCAGATTTCATCTGGATTCTTACTGTTGGAAAAGAATAATTTTACTCTTCTATAATTGAATTTATTTAATTGGTTATGGAGGTTGTAGCAAACAATTTCCTCCCTCTTTGATGAAAATAATTACTAGTTAATATTAATAAAGTATGTTAAGATTTGCAAAACACTATATATATGTTATCTCATTTGATCTTTATGATAACCATTCTAAATAGTTATTAATAACCCTATTATTTTCTGATGAAGAAACTGAGGATGCAAGAGTCTGAGCAGTATGATCAGGTTCACATAGTTGGTAAGTGGCTAAGTCAGATTTAAAATCAAATCTTCCTAACTCCGAGTCCTTTTCTCTATGAGCTATATCACCTAGATACCTCAAAACTAACTACCATCATCATTACTTCCTATCTCTCTCTCTCTAAAAAGATGGCAACCTTTCATAGTTAAAAAAGCAATCTATTTTCATCTTACTCTTTTCCCCTACTATAATCTTCAGAAAAGAATGAGAATTAATGTTGAAAGGATTAGAGATTTATAGTTATATGACCTGGAAAATAGATCCAGGAGAGATAATTTAAAAGTTATTGGACTCCCAGAAAGCCATGATCAAAAAAAGAGCCTAGATATCATCTTTCAAGAAATTATCAAGCAGAACTACCCTGATATTCTAGAGCCAGAGGGTAAAATAGAAATTGAAAAAAATATACGGAGTGCCTTCTGAAAAAGATCCCAAAAAGAAAACTCCTAGGAACATTTTTGCCAAATTCCAGAGCTCCCAGATCAAAGAGAAAATACTTCAAGCAGCCAGAAGGAAACAATTCGAGTATCGGGGAAACACAAAAAGAATAACCCCAGATCTAGCAGCTTCTACCTTAAGGAATCAAAGAGCTTGAAATATGATATTCCAGAGGTCAATGGAGCTAGGACTAAAACCAAGAATCACCTACCCGGCAAAACTGTGTATCATACTCCAAGGCAAAATATGGATTTTCAATAAAGTAGAGGACTTTCAAACTTTCCCAGCGAAAAGACCAGAGCTGAATAGAAAATTTGACTTTCAAACACAAGAATCAAGAGAAGTATGAAAAGGTAAATAAGAAGGAGAAATCATAGGGACTTACTAAAGTTAAACTGTTTTGTTTACATTCCTACATGGAAAGATCATGTGTATAATTAATGAGACATAAGTATTGGTAGCTTGAGGGAATATACGTACCTATCTATATCTATATATCTATATGTCTATATCTATATATATATATATAATATAGCTATATCTCTATCTATCAATATCTATTTAGACAGAGGGCACAGGGTGAGTTGAATATGAAGGGATGATAACTAAAAAAATAAAATCAAATTAAGGGAGGAGAGACGAATATATTGAGAGAGGGAGAAAGGGAGAGATAGAATGGGGTAAATTATCTCGCATAAAAGTGGCAAGAAAAAGCAGCTCTGTACGAAGGGAAGAGGGGGCAAGTGAGGGGGAATGAGTGAATCTTGCTCTCATGGGATTTGACCTGAGTAGGGAATAACATACACATTCGATTTGGTATCTTACTCCACAGGAACAAAGGAGGAAGGAGATTAAAAAAAGGGCAACGATAGAAGGGAGGGCAGATAGAGGGAGGAGGTAATGAAAAGCAAACACTTTCAAAAAGGGACAGGGTCAAGGGGGAAAATTGAACAGAAGAGGATAGGATAGAAGGGAGCAAAATATAGTTAGTGTTTCACAACATGGGTATTGTGGAAGGGTTTTACATAATGATACACATGTGGCCTATGTTGAATTGCCTTCTTAGGGACGGTGGATGGGGAGGGAAGAGGAGAGAGAATTTGGAACTCAAAGTTTTAAAAGCAGATGTTCAAAAGAAAAGTTTTTGCATGCAACTAGGAAATGAGATATACAGGCAATGGGGCATAGAAATCTATCTTGCCCTACAAGAAAGGGAAAAGGGAATGGGAAGGAGCGGGGTGACAGAAGGGAGGGCTGACTGGGGAACAGAGCAATCAGAATATATGCCATCTTGGAGTGGGGGGGAGGGTAGAAATGGGGAGAAAATTTGTAATTCAAACTCTTGTGAAAATCAATGCTGACAACTAAAAATATTAAATAAATAAATATAAAAAAGGGAAAAAAAATCAATAAATTATTGGAGGATAAATTAATGAATGAAAATTTCTAAGGCCAGGTATTATAGAGGATGAATTGTTGGACTTTTAGTCAGGCAGACCTAAGTTAACATCTCCACTCTAATGCTTAGTAACAAAATGACCTTGAACAAGTGTCTTCACTTCTATGTTTTTCAAGCAACTCCTTAGAATTTTTCTATGAAATTATAGATATGGTATGATCTCTGGTTGCCAGAGGCAAAGGGCACATGAGAATGCCTCTGTCCTGATAAAACTACGTTCAGTGTTCAAAATGCTTACTTATACTAAATAATCAACAGATATGCTAATAGTTCTGAATGTTACTTGATGTATGACCTCGGGAAAATCACTTGAATTCTCATAAAAAAATTGCTTCTATATGCAAGCAAATATAAAATAGATACAAATTATGCCAAGTAATATTAAGAGGGAATGAACTCTAACAACTAGGTAAATTAGGAATTGTATCATGTAGGAGGTGGCATCCGATCTGTTCTTTGAATGAAGTTAAGAATTCTAAGAGGGAAAGAATTTGCAGCCTCTGGAATCCCAGAATTTGAGATTAGGAAGGGACCTAAGCATCCTCCTAGTCAAATCATACCTTAAAGAATCTTCACAACGACATGCCTGATAATTGGTCATGGAGCTCCTAAATAAAGATTTCTAGAAATGGGGAACCCACAATCACTCTAGGAAGGCTATTTTAGTTTTGGTCAGGTAAAATTGAAAGGGAGGCTTTTGTTTCTTTTTTATTTAGTTTTTTTTTTCCATAATATGAAGCCAAAATTATCCTTTTTCCACTTCTTCCCATTGTTGGCCCTTGACCTTTTGGGAGCAAACTAAATAAATTTGATCCTTCAGTCTCATGACATCCCCATAAATAATTGATTAAAAATATCATTTCTCTCAACATACTTATCCCTCCAGCCTTAACATCCCTTGTTCCATACCCCAATCTTTATTTTTCATGGGCTCAAGACTCTTCACAATCTGAATTGCTCTCCTATAGACACTTTGTAAATCATGGTGTCCAGACCAAAACCCATTACTTTAAATGAGTTTTCACAAAAGCAGTGTGCAGTGGTACTGTCATCACACTAGTCATGGAAACCATGGCCCCTCCTCTCAAGGAAGCCCAAGCTTTCATTAACTTATTTGGCTTTCACAAGTGATAGTGAGCTTTCAATCCATTAAAAGCAACCTGAACTCCCCCCTTTTTGTTTCAGAAAAACAAAACAAAACTATTCTCTCCTGTGCCTTACCCTTTTGAAGTTGATTGTTTTATTTTATTTAACCCAGTGGTAGGACTGACTACCACTAACAAGCTCAAAGACTTTGGGCAAGGGATGTGGAACCTGTGGCCTCTAGGCTGCATGTAGCCCTCTAAGTCCTCAAGTATGGCCCTTTGACTGAATCCAAACTTGGCATTTGGCACTCCTGCCTTGGACAAATCTCTCAGTTTCTGTGGGCTTCAATTTCCTCATCTTTAAAATTAGAAGGCTAGACCAGGGGGCCTATAAAGTCCCTTCCATCTCTCAATCTATGAGCATATGAAATAGTATTTGAAAAGAAAAACTGTTATCTTCAAACGGGCTTCAAAATTTAAAAAAATGCAATTACTTCACTCCCCTTCCCCTGCAGCTCTTTGGAAGTTCCTTTATTGTAAGTAGCACTCCTTTCTGAGCTCTGATTTTCCTAAGAACTCTTTTCAATTAAAACATTAGCAAATGGACAGAGGGAAAATATTCATCACAGTATTTTGAGGACCTGTAAATGGCATGATCATCTGTTACCTCAGGTGCTCAGCTCTCTCTGCACCCAAGAACTCTGCTCTAGTTCTTCAAAGATATATGCTCAGGATTGAAGTTATTTTCCATCTAGAAACACAAGTGCCATTCCTCTCCATCTCCCTATGACCACAAACTATCAGAAAGGATGCATCCATGCTCTGGGCTAGATAGTTCATTGGTTTGGATAGTTCTGTCTTTCCCATTTTATTCTTCCTTAATATTCATAATCCCACCTCTGCTTTTCCCTACCCACATGACTTTGAACAAACCGTACATCTCTAAGCTTCAGTTCCTTATCTGAGAGGGGATTTAATAGGATGGCATCTCCCTCTGTTATAGGTTTTATGACAAACTTACCTTCATCAGAAATTGATGGAACTCATATTTCTCCAGTTGAAGAGGGAGATTTGACATAGATCCTATAAAAAAAACAAAGACATAGTATAGAAGCCCACCACATGGTTGCAGATTTCAATAGTCCTTTATCGTAGAGAATTATAAAAAAATTTAGGAGTATGAAAAATCATTAGGGCACTACCAACCTGAGTTTATAGTTAACTATAGTTTAGATTTATAAGGAACGTATTTGCAGAAAGACATGTAGTTAAAATAATGTTCACCATGTTGTGAACCTGGAAATGATTAGTGCATGCAGTAATATCTCTTTTGATTGCAATAACACCAAGTAATGTTGCATCATTTCAAGGGGATCCCTCTGAGGCTATATCTCTACTGACTGCTCAGTTAATCAGCATGCCAATGAGTTCATCATTTCAGTGAGGAAGGGGAAGAGCATCACCTAAATCAGGTGAACATTAAGGGTGACAAAAGAAAATAAAACAGCACATTTGTTGTCTGATGCTTAGTTATATTACAAAAGTTGAAAGGTGAATAAAATATGGTGTAACCCTTGAGGTATTAATGGATTTGAGACATTCCACTGGCAGAGAAGATTCATGTGGAGATCTGTCTTTCCTACCCCCTTCACACTTCCTCCATAGAGTTTGATCATTACTTACAAGATTATTCACGAGCAATGAGTCAAAACCAATGAAGTCCATTAGGATGATAACAAAGTTCCCTTTGATTATTGCTTTCATAACCCTTTGAGTTGAAGTCAGGAAGATCTAAATTCAAATTCTTCTTTAGAAACTTATCAATCTTGTGTTCCAGTAAAGTATTTTAAATTCTCTCAGCCTCAGTTTCCTCATCTGTACCATCATTATTTCATACCATAAAATATCACAAGTCAACCAAAGGGAAATAGAGATGTACAATACAGTGAGTACTGCTGGCCTGCAGCAAATTGCCAAAAATGGATGGACTAAAGAAGTGTCATTAAAATCTATCAACAAAATGGAAGACTGGATAGGAAAGTGGGCTAGTTTGAATTAAGAAAATCAATACTGTGATAACCTTCTTGAAATATTAAAATATTAAAAGAAGAAGATCTTGAGCACTTTGGGAAATCTTCCATAGAGGGTTTCGGGGAGGACACAGACATGCATCTTATGCACACACATAGCAAGTTCATCAAATTTGGACACAACAGGGAACCAGAAGGAACAACAAATAAATTGAATGACATTAAGGAAAAAAGAAATTAAGCTAAACTGCTCTGTCTATCCTGATAAAATGGAATTTAATAGAGGATAAGTCAATCAACAAATATTTGTTGAATATCTGATAGAAGCCAGGCACTATGCAAAGCAATGGAAAAACAAAAGTGAAAGGAAAACAGCCTTTCTCTTCAAGGACCTCATATTTTAAGGTGGAGACCATGCATAATCTATCCATATAAGCAGATCCATGTCTTGATATATCAATATCTACAGGGCTATATCTTGACATACATACAAAAAACTGAGGAATAGTACAAGGCGCTACAGGGCACTGGTGGGTAACTTTGGGAGGGAAAAAAAAACAACTATAAGCTGGGAAGAACAGGAACAGCCTCATGCAGAATGTGGCTTTGAAGGAAATCAGAGATTACAAGAAATGAAGATGGGGAAGAAGTACAATTTAGTCATCTGGGATAGTCAGTGCAAAAGGTATAGAAATATTATATAGTGTATTGTGTGGGAGGGACAGGAAGAAAATAATTTTGATTAAATTGTAGAGTTTGTGAAGAGGAATAATATGCAATCATTCTGGAAATGTAGGTTGGCCTGATTATAAAGACTTTTAAATGTCAGGTGAATCAGTTAATCAAACAATGAACATTTAAGTGACTAGCAATTGGGGATACACATATGAATGAATGAATGAATGAATGAACGAATGAATGAATGAGCCATTTGTTTATTGCTTCTTAAATGCCACACTCTATGAATAGTTAGCAGAGGAAGACATTTTCTATTTTCATAGAGTTCACATTACAATAGAGGAGAAAATACAGGAAGGTTCACCTGCAAGGCAGATAGAAATTCTCTATGATCCTTAAAATGTAGCAGTAAGGCTCTCTCTTTCTGTCGGCGCTGCCCGTGGAGGGGCAGCTATCTCTTCGCCGGCGCCATGCCTGCCCTCAGACCCCTCGTGAAACCTAAAATCGTCAAGAAGAGGACCAAGAAGTTCATCCGGCACCAGTCCGACAGATATGTCAAGATCAAGAGAAACTGGCGGAAACCAAGGGGCATTGACATCAGGGTGCGAAGACGATTCAAGGGCCAGATCTTGATGCCGAATATTGGTTATGGAAGCAATAAGAAGACAAAACACATGCTACCGAGTGGATTCAGGAAGTTTTTGGTGCACAACGTCAAAGAGCTCGAGGTGCTCCTGATGTGCAACAAATCTTACTGTGCTGAGATCTCTCACAATGTATCCTCTAAGAATCGGAAAGTTATTGTTGAGAGAGCAGCTCAGCTCGCCATCAAGATCACCAATCCAAATGCTAGACTGAGGAGTGAAGAAAATAAGTAAAGAGCTTTGCAGATTTTTATTTGTGTTAAATAAATCCTGGAAATACTGAAAAAAAAATGTAGCAGTAAGGCAGATTTTAATGCATATTTAATGTCATTTTCAATGACACAACCATATCCCTTTCTTCTGCTGATTCATTTGAGAGTATTGAGGACTTCTGTGGGGAGAAATAAATTTTCCTTTGTTAACTGTAGCAGCTGAGGGAGAATGGCTGCAACACTTACTTAAGGATTTGGCAGGTTGCATTTCTTCATGGCTTGTTCCCTGGAATTATGGCTGCTGGAACAGGCCTGCAACCACGACTGATGGTCGTGGTGGTGGGAAAGGAGAGATTACTATATTGCTATCCCCATTACTATCTCTGTCAGTTGATTGTAGTAGTTAGTTGTTGTCCTTCTTTCTGGAAGAGGACGAAAATGACGTCACTATACTAGAGTCAAGTTACAGTGTTTCTGTGCGTCTGATGGTGGCTGATCAGAATAATATGAGCTCAGAATGCTTTGCCACAGGTTAGGCACAAATAGTCCATGTGAACATTGGTGGTGGATTCTCTAAATTTGCATATATCACATTTTTTTGAACTTTATCAAATGTGCTTTGCTCACAGAGCACAGTACCTTCTCTGATGAGGGCACACCATGTTGCGCAGTCCTGTGCCAGTGTCTCCCATGTCCCACAATCTATTCCAAAGTTCTTAAGAGAGGCCTTGAGAGTGTCCTTGTATCATTTCTTTTCTGACCATCATGTGAGCACTTGCCTTGTGTGAGTTCATCACATAATAGTCTTTTTGGCAAGTTTATGCTTGGCATTCAAACAACATGGCCAGCCCATTGCAGGTGCGCTGTCTGCAGTAGAGTTCGAATGATTGGCAGTTTAGTTTGAGTAAGGACCTCAGTGTCTGGTACCTTATCCTGCCAGGTGATCTTCAGAATCTTCCCAAGACAATTCAAATGGAAGAGGTTCAGTTTCCTGGAATGGAGATGGTATACTGTCCAGTTTTCACAGGCATGTAACAGTGAGTTCAGCAAAATGGCTCTGTAGACCTTCAGTTTGGTCATCTGTCTAATACCTCTTCCCTCCCACATTTTTCCTTCAGAGCCTGCTAGACACTGAGCTAATTTGGGTAATGTGTGCATCAAACTCATCATCAACGTTTAAATCCCTGGAAAGTATACTACCGAGGTAAGGGAACTTACCTACAGCATTTAAAACTTCTCCTTTTGCTGTAACTGCTGATGGAGTGCCTATGTTCTCCTGGTGTTAATTGTTAGGCCAAAATTATCACAAGCAGTAATGAGAAGGGTAGTTCATTTCTCCACAGTGATTTCAGCCCCGAGTCTTAGTTGTAGCCTTTTAGGTAGGCTGCTGCTCTTCCCAAGTCCCTTGGGTTCAGGGTGTTAGGCTATCTCCATCAGTATTTGAGGGGAGGCAGTAGGTAGATGAGGTGATGGTGGTCCTTTTAATAATTTGTCACATGACTTCCTTTCCTCTCTCTCAATATCCCTTGCTTTTTCAGCTAGGCTAGTTTGCCTACCCAGTGTGTGGCAATTGATGAAAAGATTGAAACAACTCCTACTCATAAGGAGCTTATATGTACATGAACTCATGTACCTACTCTGAATATAAAGTGTTTTGTTAAACATAAATACAAAGTAATTACATACATAGTGGTTTGTCAGGGAGGGCATTAGAAATCTAGAGAGTTTAAGAAGGATTAAAAGTAGAGGTAAGGAAAGTACATTTCAGAAATGTGGATTAGTCCTACAAAAACAAAGAGATTGGAGAAAAAGTTTGGGAGGTTTTGGTTGTTTTTTTTATTATTTGATGAATGGAGAGAAGACCCATTTTGCTTTATGACAAAGTGTAGTGTGTGTGTGTGCGGGGGGGGGGGCATGCATGTGTGTGTGCATGTGCGTGTGTGTGTGTTTGTCTGTGTTTGCATGTGTGTGTGTGTGTGGGTGGGTAATGTCTCATAAAGCTATAACAACAGGTTGAAGTCATGTTGTGTAAAGCATATTACATACATATACTTAAAGCTATATGTTGTATATATATTCATGTGTATATATATTTATAGAAACAGCTTATAATTGATTATAAGGCACTCCCAAACAGTGTTACATATTAGAGCATGAACATGAAAGCTAAACAAAGGAAGTTATATTTTGATCTTAGAAGCAACAAAAAGACATCGGAATTGTTTGAACATGAGAATCACACAGTCAGTTCTTTAAATAAGAAAAAAATATACTCTGGAAGCAGTGTATAGAAAATAGCAGAGTTTTCTGACTTGAGATAGGGAGGGAAACATTGCAATAATCTAGGAGAGATTCGGTGATACCCTGAGCAAGATGGTAATTGTGAGCGGAAAGAAGGGGTAGGACTCTTCTAATTGGTAAAGATGCCCCAAAAGATGGCAAATATTAAAGGGGAAATGGAAAAAAACCAGGCATATTGATAAAATGTTGGTGGACCTATGAATTTATTCAACCATTCTGGAAAGTAACTTCGAATTATACACAAAAATGTTACTAAATAATACATGCACTTGTACCCAACTATCCTGCTACTAGGCCAATACCCAAAAGAGATAAAAGAAAGAGGAAAAAGTTTTATATGCAAAAAAATACTTATAGCAGATATTTGTGTGGCAGTTATTTTGTTGGGGGGGGGGGAAGAAAAATCAAATTAAGCAGATGCTCATCAATTAGGGAATGGTATAATAAATTGTGGTATCCAAATGAAATGGGATAGTGTTTTGCTGTAAGAAATAAGGAAATAAATGGATTCATAGAGACATGAAAAAACTTTTATAAACTAAGGCTTAGTGAAGCCAGGAGAATCAGAAAAACCAGAAGAATAATTTTTACTATAACATTAATATTTTTGAGCTCTGTAATTATTTTTATGTTTTAAATTAAGATTTTTTATTTTTATTTTACAACACTCAGTTCCACATGTTTTTGAGTTCCAGATTTTCTTCCCTCCCCTCCCTTCTCCCCTCCCCACCAAGATGGTATGGAATACGATATATCTTCTACATATACCTTTGAGTGAGCGGAGCAGAACCAGGAGAACTTTGCACACAACCACAGACATAATGATTCTGTGATGACTAACTTTCATAGACTTGGCTCTTCTCAGCAATACAAGGTTCAAAGACAACTCCAAAGGACTCATGATGGAAAGAGCTATCGACATTCAGAGAAAGAGCTATGGAGTCTGAATGCAGACTGAGGTAAACTATTTCCTCTCTCTTATTTTGGTTTTGTTTCTTCTTTCTAATGATTCATTCCATTGGTCATAATTCTTCTTTACAACTTTACTATTGTGTAAATAAATATAATGTAAATGTTATAAAAATAATCCATTTTGTAAAAAAATATAAACTGATTAAGAATGAAATTAGCTAAAAGGAGAGAATTCATATAATAAAAAATTAATGTACAAACAACTTTGAAATTTGTAAAAAAAACCATCTGATTTGTGTATGGATAGATAGGAGACTGAGAAAAAATAGATATGGATGATATAGATATTTGTGAGTCATCTACATAGAAAGAATAGTTAAACTCATGGGAGATAAGGATGTTACTGAGAGACCTTGTACACAGAAAAGAGGGCCTGAGACAGAACCTTGGGAATATTAAGTGACAAAGTGGGGCTCTATTTAATCACAGAAATAATAAGGAAAAATTGAAATTTATTGAGTAGAGAAATGGCAAAGTCAAATCTGATCTTTAGGAAAATTAGTTTGATGGCCTTAGAAACCAACAATGAGGGAATGGTTATAATGCTATAAATGTAACATATTTCACTCTTGATAAAGATATAATTTCCAAATACAGAATATGGGAGGGTTAGTTAGACAATAGTTTTGCCCACTATTTTTTTTCTGGATTTTGGTGGACCACCAAATCAGTATGAATGAATCGTCATCTGGCAACCACAAGAGATAAAGTGATCTTGGGCTTCATTATAGTCATTGTTGTTGGAAATAGGAAAGCAATAGTGATACCATACACTACCCTGGTGACAAAATATCTGGATTTTTGTATTCAGTTCAGAACCCACATTTTGATAGGCAGTGGAAAATTACAAAACTCAAAAATGAGAGCAATTGGGTGGCAAAAGTCTCAGGGTAATTTCATAGAGGACTGATTGATTGTAGGACCTGGTGAATTTTAGCCTGAAGAACAGAAGCCTTCAGGAAAACAAAATGGCTACTAGCAAGTATTTGAAAGGAACCTGGGATAAAAAGGATGACGATTTACTGTTTGACCCTAGTAGGTAGAAGTAGAGAATATAGGATGGATTCTCAGAGAGGCAAGTATGGACTTGGTGCAAACCAAACAAGCAAGCATTAAAAGCAACTTTATAAAAGATAACTTCACAGTGAGAACAAACTGAGATAATATATTTTAAGCATTTAGCACATAGTAGCCATTTAATGAATTCCTGTTTCCTTCATTATTATTATGTGAAATATTTTCATCTCTACCAAGAATAGCTTCTTTAATACTTTTGAAAGATAGTATGTCTGCAAAAGTGCCCCCCTTCCATTCTACTCTGTCAGAAAAAATCCATCTCTTGGTTAGTTTTGCTAAATTCCTTCTTCTACTATGACCACCCTTACCAACACCATACTTAACATTAACCTGTAGAAGTGGCTAGAGACTTGGCCTTGAGGCCCAGAAGACCTAGATCCTCTGTACCTCTGTAACTGTTTTTCCTTCATTCTTACAGATACTGGCTGTTTGGTAACGGATGGGTCATTTAACTTATTGGTTAGGTTATTCAATAAGATTGTAAATTGTAGATAAGGTTCTTAGATGAGGCTCATATCTCCATTCTTTCTGTCTCTCTGTCTCTGTCTCTGTCTGTCTGTCTCTCTATGTCTCTCTCTTCCCCACCTTCCCCAACTCTCTCTTTTGATGTTTTGGTGTCTCTCTCTGTTTCTGTTTCAGTCACTGTCACTGTTTCTATATATGTTTCTCTCTTTCTCTAACTCTCTGTCTCCCCTTCTTTTCCCATCCACTCATTTATTTATTAGAAGGGATGGCATTCTGGGTTGAAGAAGGATATTAAAATATTAGTAAATGAAATGATGTAAAAACAAAAGATAGGTGCATATATGCATGAGTGCATGTGTGTATGCTTACATATATACAAAGCTAGTACTTCAAGTTAGGAATGTTTGTTGTTATGTTTTGTTTTTAATGACTTTTTTTCTTTCCAGTTAGACAAATAATTCTTAAAGTACAGTATGAATTCCAGGCATAAGAAACATCCATTCAACCAAAATAAATGTATTAAATACTTATGTGCCGAGTAACAATGCTAGGCAGAGTCAGTAGAGAATATCCAAGGCTTACATTAGAAACAATATCTATACGCATTCATTTTAGATTCTCAGGTAAAACTATATTCCCATTGTATCATAATGTAAGAAAGGTAGCATAGTGATTACTCTGATACCTTAATTTTGCATATGAGAAAACTAAGACCCAAAGAGAAGAAAGTGTTTTGTCTAAATTCACAGAGGTAGTAAGATGCAGAATCGAGATTCGAACATTGTACCCTCAGTTTCCAATCTTTTTTTTTTGGAAATTCAGCACTCCACATCTAGATTTTACCATAATGGATTTGTGTTAGGTGCAGAAATAGCCCTTTCCCGGATGGTTGATGATGAATTTCAGAAACTTGTTGTTCTCTGGAAAAAAAAAATTAGTGAATGAGAGGGACAAACACTAGAAGCCTGTATTTTTCAAGTTTCTTTTTACTTGGTTATAAATACACACACACACACACACACACACACACACACACACACATATATATATATATATATATGCTATATATGTATATATACATATAGAGATAGAGATATGCACACAAATATATCTATATATTTGTATATATGTATATATATACACACATATATCTTTTTACTTGGTGATATAGATAGATATCTATATCTATTTCATCAAGTAAAAAGGAACTTGAAATATGTGTACATATATAAATATACACACATATAAACACACACACATGCACATACATATACATAGACACACTGTAAGTCATAAAGAAAAAAAGATTTTTTAATTTGTTCTTTGGGGGTAAAGGTTTATGGGTGTTTTGTGTACCTTCCCATCTATCTCTGTTGGAGGCTTTCATGATTACTAGAAAGGGGGCAGCATATTACCTCACTCTACCCCTCTCCATAGTACCCAAGGATTTATACCCTCTTTTCTACTAGTCTGCCAGCCCACAATAAAATCTCATATTAAATTGCTTATGGTTGGTTATAAAACTCTCCCTTCAAAGCAATGACAGATAGCCGACTTTGAAAGTGTCCATAGGATCATTTAGTCTGACTGGGAGAAGTGAAATATTTACCCAAAGTCACAGGGGTAGCAAAAATAGTAGTGGTGAGATTCTGTAACAAGAAAACTGCTTGTCTTTCTACTCATACCTTGTCGCTTCTCAAATAGCATCAACACCATCCTCAAGTTTACCCAGGATTAAGGCAGTACAATATTCACTTTTACCTCTTACATTCAGTATTCATCAAGCATTTTGAAAGTGCTTACTATGTGCCAGGTCATATGGAAGGAGAAGATGATAAAAGAAAAGTCTAGAGATGCACAGTGACTTGCCAAGGTCATAGTGCTAGTGTATGTCCCTTCCTAACTCTGTGCCCTTGAATTAGTAACATGATTCTAGGCCTCAATATTTTTTTTTACATATGAAATAAGATAATGGGCCAAAAATGATTCCTTAAGTAACTGTCAGCTTTAATAATCTATAATTCTATTTAATTCACCTAAAAAGCAACTGGATAGTTGACAATAGGGTACTATCATTTTAAAATGTCATGGGTTTACATCCCACTCCATAGCCCCACATATCTATATAGTCAAAATCTTGATTCTGTGTAATCAACTTCCAATTACCCACCCCTAAAATGACTCTTTCCTATGTGTTGTAATCACAGAGTATTATCTGTCTTTATTTTTGCATGTACTAGCATTCCTTTCAAATCACTGGGAAGTGGAAGTGACTCTTTTTTTAAGCAAATTCCTTATGGCATTTTTCACTTCTGTGTTCCTTACTGTGTAGATTATAGGATTTAACATGGGGGTAAAAATAGCAAAAAAAACAGTGACTAACTTGTCTATAGGATAGGTACATACAGGTCGTGTGTAGGTGAAGATACAGGGAACAAAGAACAGGACAACCACTAGGAAATGGGAGCCACAGGTAGACAGGGCTTTGCGCCTCCCCTCTGAGCTGTGTGTCTTTAGGGAGCGCAAGATGACAACATAGGAGACAAGCAGCATGGAAAAAATCAGCATGCACATGACTCCACTGTTAGCAGCAACAACCATCCCCAGCATGTAGGTATCAGTACAGGCGAGTTTCAGCAATGGGAACAGGTCACACATGAAGTGATCGATGACATTGGGGCCACAGAAGGGTAGGTGGATTATGAAGAGGATCTGAGCAGTGGCATGCACTAAGCCCCCCACCCAGACAACTACTACCAATAGGCGGCACACATGAGGCCGCATAATAGCCATGTAGTGCAAGGGTTTGCATATGGCAACATAGCGGTCATAGGCCATGACAATGAGGAGGATGATCTCGGAGCCCCCAAGGAAATGCTCAACAAAGAGCTGAGTGAGACAACCATTGAAGGAGATAATTCTCCTGTGATAGAGCAAGTCAATAATCATCTTAGGAGTGGTGACCGAGGTATAGCAGGCATCAATAAAGGACAAATAAGTAAGGAAAAAGTACATGGGAGCTGAAAGGGTAGGGCTTAAGGCAATGGTGATTGCTATGAACAGGTTGGCCAAAGCAGTGAAGAGGAAGATGAATAAAAATAGAACAAAGAATATTTTCTGGAGCTGTGGGTTTTGTGTAAGTCCCAGGAGGATAAATTCTGTCACATTGCTTGGAGAGTCAGAGTGTTCCATTCAGGAAGGGAACACTGCTGTGAAAGCCAATCTACCTAGAAAGAGGGCAACATAGACCTAATTAATAAAGTCTCCGAGGCAGACAGGTTCTCCAAAGGACAGTGATCATAGGATCATAATTTTAGAGCTCATAGGGATCTTAGAAGTCATGCAATCTATCTTCATTTTATACATGAGGAAATTGGGTGCCAAATAAGTTAAGTAATTTAACCAAGTTAATACAAATTAGTAACACAGAGTTGGAATTTGAACTCTGGAAGTATGATTCTCAAGTCATCACTTTTTCCACTGCATTGTATTAGTCTCTAAATTCTAAAGTAGAAAGAGCCTTTTGTTCTTAGTTTTTATACACTATTTTTCTCCTACTTCCATTCCCTACCCTTCCTGCCTTCATTCTATGGCTCTCCTCCACAATTACGGCACTTAATTTATCACAATGGAAAATCCACTGGACTTAAAACCAGAGGAGTTAAGTGCAGATCTTGTGTTTGCTATTAACTATCATCGAAATCTTGGGAAATTAAGTTAATCTCTGAGCTTCATTTTCTTCATCTCTTAGGTATGATATTATATGAGTTTAAGAATAAACCCATTCAATAAAGGATGAAGGAAATTCTCCCAGTTTATAATTTTTTTTTCTGAGCTTGTATAACGGCATCCACACTGGCACACCCAGGATGGCTGCTAGTGCAGATTCTTTTATCTGCATTACTAGGAGAAAAAACTATTTCAGTGGTCAACAATCTCCTTTAATTAAACAGAAAAAAACAGAGAAGAGAAATAAAGACCAACAGACAGGGTTCTACTTCTTGAATCAAAGCTTTACATCCACCACTGAATCAAGAGTCCAGGAGCTCTGAACATATGGCCACTCAGAGTCTCAACCAGGGAATCACAACATCTTTCTCATAAGTGAGCCCCCAAAGCAAGAACTCACCTCTCAGAGAGCTAATAGGCTCAGTGTCTAATTAGAAATTAACAAAAGGTATGTAAGCCTGCCCTCAATGGGCTCCACATGAGGCCCATTGATGGGTGGGAAAGATCTTATTCCCCATTAACCTTACAGTTTAACCTTTATGAGAATACTGCACTCTAGTCTGTGTTCTATAATTAAGAGAGTAGTCTCACAGCAAGTGAATAGACACGTAGTCAGGAAGACCTAAGTTCAAATACTGCTTCAGCCACTTAGCAGGTACATAGGAAAGTCATTATTGTATGTCAACATAACTTTCTTCATCTGTAAATTTAGGAATATTTTACGGGTGTTCCCAGAAACAAATGAGATAAAGTGCTTTACCAATCTTTAAGTGTTTTGTTATTGTTATATTTACAAAAAAAGGAAGAAGCCCTTTCTTCCAGGCTAGTGGAGTCCTAAGTATTTCCTTTAGTTTCATAGAATCACAGGGAGATGAAAAAGTTAATATACTTATGAAAAAGAATCTTCCATTTTCAGGATGATTCTCAGAATTAAACTAGCAGCTAATTATTATGCATTTCTTTAGTTGAATATGTGCAAAACAGAACTGAATGTAGTCACTATCTACTGAATTTTTAACCTCCTAATAAGGAAACAGAGAATCATGAGGAACATAGGCATCAAACATGTTTATACAAGATTACAACTCTGTAACAACTATTGTAAATTTTTCTTTTAAAAAATAGTTTTAAATACAAAAAATAAGCAAGAATTATACTATGTAAATATTGAGTTGTTATTCCTTCCTATGGACATTCACTGGTTTGCTCTTGCTGTACTTGTTTATGTCTAAATATGCTTAATTATATACGAATTATACACACATTTGATGTGGCTGTTCAGTCATTTCAATCATGTCTGACTTTTTGTGACCTCATTTGGTGTTTTCTTGTCAAAGATACTGGAGTGGTTTGCCATTTCCTTCTCCAGGTATTTGATAGGTGAAGAAATTAAGGTAAACCAGGTGCAGTGACTTACCCAGGTTCACAAAGCTAGTTCACACTGGAAGTCAAATCTTCCCGACTCCAGGCCTGCCACTCTATCCACTGTGCCACCTGGCTGACCCCATTATACCCACTAACTGCCTTTTATTGATTTGCTATGGTAGTTAATGACTCAATAATCATATCATTAGACAAGTTCTCACTGCAACCCCATGCCTTTCTTGTCTCTGCTCTGTTTATCTTCAAACCTTCTCTTCTCTGCCTTTCCTTATCTTTGATATCCTCCATTGCTGTCTTTTGGCTAGTACCAGCCTGACATTAGGGTAAAGAAAACCCAATCTAACCAAGCAATCAATTCATTAAATTAATATACCTATTTTTCCCAAAGCAACATGTAATTAAAATCAACTATTTTCATTAAGAAAACTCTTAAATATTTTTCTGCCTTTCAAAGAGAAATGAAGTAAGAACCATCTCAGTATCAGTCATGATTAGATTCATGCTCATATAAAAAGGTAGAAATGGGAGCTTCTTAAATGTTTTTAATTCTATTTTTGGCTTCCAAACAGGGTCCTTTTGCATTGAATATAAGACAGTGCATAGAAGTTCAAAACAATAATATTGATTAGCTACTGGCATTTTAGTCATTATTTTTTCTAATAATTTGCAAAGTCCATTAGTCACTTTAACAGTGTAAATGTGGATTGAGAAGAAAAAAAATGTGGACTCAAATTAGAGGCTTTAGGTTTAAATAATGATTCTGTAACTTTCTATCTGTGTGAAAAAAATAATTTCATCTCTTTGGGCTTCAACTTCATCTGTTAAATGACTAAATGATCTCTAAGTGCCATTCTGTTCTGAAAATCTATAATCAATATAGATAGTATAAATTTGAGTACCTCAGTTGTATAGACGATGTAAGGGAGATACAGAGAGTAGTAATGACTTGTCAAGGTCACCTTGGACAAAGGATTTTAATTGGGTCTTCTGCCCCACCCCCATGCATTCTCTGTCTTTCTGTCTCTCTCTCTCTGACTCTCTCTATCTTTGTCTCTATCTCTATGTCTCTGTCTCTCTGTCTCTGTCTCTGTCTCTCTCTGACTCTCTCTATCCCTCTCCATCACACACACACACACACACACACACACACACACACACACACACACCACATTGAGTAGTACGGCAAAGGTGTGCAAATGCTTTTGTATGGAGTAGCAGAATTATAAATGTGTGTATGTGTCGGGGGGTGGGGATTGAGGTTGTAGAATTGTCATCACTGGAAGGAGAGACATAAGGGTACTGACACAAGACAAAAATGAAGAAACTCTTTAAATAAATTAATGATATTATTTGTAAGCCATATGAACTCTTCTTTCAGATAACATTTATATGCTCGTCTGTTCACACATCTTGACCAACTAATGAATTGCTATCATCATTGAGCAGGCCGGCAGGGAGACATACACGGATAAAATGCTCACTAAATATTCAGGGATGATATTGTATAACCACCACCATGTCTACTTAATCTTGTCTAAAAGGTCTGGCCAGATACACCTTCACTCGAGAGGGTAAAAAAAAAAACATTACTTTTTCTTAATCCCTATGCCTCACCTGTGAGCCCTTTGCACTAGGCTCCTCAGCTAGGCACACTGCCCAAGTACCCAGCTGACTGTAATATAGTTACAGTCATCTGAGGGAAGGAAGGCTATAGCCCATGAAGAGTTGAACGTCTCAGCTACAATTCTTCTGTTGATTAATAAACATAACCTTTAAGGGCATCTTCAGAAAATGTCTTTCTCTGGAGCCTCGGAACATGTGTTGTTTTGGAGAGAAAGTTTTTTGAAGTGTCTTCATGTGTGGTAGGTAGGTAATGAGTTCTCAAGAGCATTTCAGTCTAATGAGTTAAACTTGGTGAACATGTAATTGTTCTTGTTACTTCACTAAACATTAGAGTAGAACTTTGGAAGTGCTGAAATATTTGAGTTTTCTATTTTACTTATGTCTAGAAGAGGAAAAGCATTTTCAAAAATGAGTCAAAAACATCTGAGTTCATATATCCAAAGGGCCAGAGAGCTGTACGTACCCTATGACCCAGCAATACCACTACTAGGTCTGTACACAAAAGAGAGCAAAGAAAAAGGTAAAAAGACCTATAAAATATTTATATCAGCTCTTTTTGAGTTGGCAGAGGACTGGAAATTAAGGAGATGCCAATCAGTTGGGGAATGGCTGAACAATTTGTGATATATGAATATGATGGAGAACTATTGTTCTATAATAAATAAGTAGAACAGCTTCAGAAAAACCTGGGAAAACTTAAGTGAACTGATGCAAAGTGAAATGAACAGAATCAGGAGAATAGTGAACACAGTAACAACAATATTGTGCAATAATTAACTGTGACTTCTTAGCTATTTCCAAAACAATTCTAAAGGACTTGATAAAAAAAATGCTGTCCAACTTGAGAAAGAACTGATGGAATTTAAATATAAACTGAAACATACTTTTAAAAAAATTTTATGATTTTTTTTGGTCTATATTTCTTTTGCAACATGGCTAACACGGAAATGTATTGCATGACTGTACATGTACAACCTTTATCAAATTGCTTGCCTTCTCAAGGAGGAGATAGAGAAGGGAGGGAATTTGGACCTCAAAATTAAAAAAAAATGTTAAAAACTTTGAATTACACATAATTGAGAAAAAATAAAATAAAAACTTTAAAAAATAAGATCTGATGCTTCCTCTTTGGAAGGAAAGCTACACCAAATCAGGACAGCATATTAAAAAACAGAGACAGCACCTAGCTGACAAAGGTCCATATAGTCAAAGTTATAGTTTTTCCATACATACTAATGTATGACTGTGAGACTTGGGCAATGAGGAAAGCTGAGAGCTACAGAACTGATTTTCAAATTGTGGTGCTGAAGACTTTTGAAAGTCCCTTGCTTAGCCAGGAGATCAAGTCAGGCAATATTTAAATAAATTAATTTAGACCATTCACTGAAAGGTCAAATACTGAAGTGGAAGCTTAAATACTTTGGCCACATAACAAGAAGATAGGACTCATTCGAAAAGACCCTGATGTTGGGAAAGAGCAAAGGCAAAAAGAAAACGTTGTGGCAGAAGATGAGATGGACGTATACTATCATAAAAGCAATGAACATGAATTTAGACAGAGTTTGGGAGATAGTGTAAAAAGAAGGGTCCATCGGGGACACAAAGAGTCAGATACAACTGAACAACAACAACAAACTTGTTACTTTTTATTCGTGTACATATCATATCTCCTTTATTAGATTGTGAACTCCTTTTGACATCCTTAAAATAGCGTATTATATGTAGTAAGGACTTAAATATTTAATGAATTTTTGAAAGGAAAAAATCACTGTTATTCATTCCTTTTCATATGAATATCAAGAGGTATAAAAGCATCAGTTGGCTGACCACGAAATTTATGAATTAAATTGCTCATTCTTTTAGGACAACGATTTACGTTTCAACAGTGAGGCAATAAAAACCTTTGAACTTTAGTGCTACTGATAATCTTTCTGGATTATGGATCTAGTCTAAGTGCACACCAGTGTTGTGAATTAAAGGGAATGGCAACCTCCAAATTTATGTGTATAACACTTCGTAGAATAAAATGCATCGAATTTTGGCCTTATAGCCACATTCTCTCTATAGAGATTTTTGTCTTTCCCTCAGAGTTGAGTTTGCAAGCCTCTTTATTGTGCTGTTATAATAGTAATTTCCCAGTTTTCTGGGCAATCTGTGAAAATAACTGTCACTTCTGTTCTACTTGATTGTTATGTTCTATGTGCTTTAAAAGGAAATCTCAAGGCAGGGGTTCTTAAATATGTTTAGTAAATAATAACTTAAAATTCTAAGAAAAAATAAGAATTGAGTTCAAATTCTACAAGAGAAACTTGGCAGCAGTGTAACATTGGGCAAGTCACCAAATCTGTCTTGGGCTCAATTTGTTCATCTGTAAAGTAGTCATAATAATAGCATTTACATCATAGTATTATGATAAAAAAGTGATAAAATAAACAATTTTATTTATTTATAATTTGTATATATACATATTATTGTATAACATATATTTTACATATTTTGCAAATCTTAAAATACTGTATAAAGGTTATAAATTATACTATTATTTTATTCCTATTATTACTGTTTATCCCAGGTTAATGAGTATTTTAGCACATTCAGTTCCCTCATCTCATCTATAAAGAAACATATACACACATACTCACACACACGTGCAAAAACATGCATATTCACAGACATACACACACATATGCATCAAGGTATAGGGACAAGTTTCATTTTTTTTTTTTTGCTTCTGGGGTAGCCTGCTCCTGAGTGAAGAAACTCCTATAAATATAAGTTGGAACTTTCTCTGAAAGTCAAGTCTTAGTGATTTGCCCAGAACACCAAAAGGTTAAGTGCCTGGCTCAGGGTAAAAAGAAAAAAAGTATGTGTCATAAGTAGGATTTAAGTACACATTCATCTAGGCAGCCATTCTGTAATTTCTTCTGGATATAGCATGGTTCTGAATTTTCATCATATACCCCTCTCTTTCTCCATACTAATTGATTTGGCTTATTCATTTTATCAATGCTGCCTTTGCTTGGGATTTGATCCAAAAAGAATTTATTGATCTTATTCACGGTATTTTCACTGTTTCCTAGGCCTTATCCAGAAGGCAAGCACTTTGGGTTACAGTGAGCAAAGCCAATGGTTTTTTACCAGCTAATTATCCACTAGTATAGCTTAGTGAAATGATGTCTATTTCTTCCTGAATTCTAATTTTTGTAGGTTTTTGATCAGTTTATCATGTGCTCTGACACTGTATCAATCATCTTCTTCCTTTTTGGTGAGGAATTGTTCATATTTCTATCAATGGCATAAGGTGTAGGTCCCTATGTTATGTTAAGTTATATAAGTTTTTATTAGGATACTTTCTTAAAGCTGTTGTGGTCACTTTTTGCCATTTCAGTAATGTTCACTGAGACTGGTAGTGCATGGGAATTAGGTGATTATTGTGATACTTATTCTTATATAGAGTAATTTAAGAGAGAGTGACAGGGCTCCAGAACATCTTCCCTTAGAAGGTAGTACAGGCAGTCTAAGAGTTGAAGAACCAGAGAAGATATGGCAGAGCAATTCAGACTAACGAGTATAATTAAGAAAAGAGAAATTTGGCAACAACAAATTAATGAACTGAAACTCACATTACAAAAATTGGAAATGAGAAAGAGAAGATCATAACAAATGTAACTGGAAGCAATAAAATTAACATGGGGTACTATTCAGGGTTGTATAATGATAAAGAACATAAAGAAGATATATGAATAAATAGGAGGGTATAAAGTGATTTCAAAAGAAGGAGGGAAAGGCAATGCAGGGGGTCCTTGTTAAAGAGTATAGTATTATATCTGTTATGATAAAATGTACCTTAATGTAATATTACTTGTTGATTTTTCTCTTATATTTAACAAAAAGAGGTCATAATTCCAATTGTGTGCTGTCTTTACAGCAACAATATAATCATACTGCTTTTTTTTTTCTGACCACGTTATATCCTACCCTCCTAAAAATAGTCATCAAGTAACATTCTTTTATAGCATGATCATAAAGATGATCTTCTTAGGAAAAAAATATCAAGGGAGTTATCTGTTTTTCCATAAATCCTCTAACTTATATTGTAGAGATTATACACACACACACACACACACACACACACACTTATGCATGCATACATGTACATACATATGTGTGTCTGTATCTTTACCCATTCCAGGATAAGGAATTCTTGGAAACTAAGAGCAGGAAAAGAACCTTTGGTTGACATGGTGGTATAATGGGAGCCAAATTGAGTTCCACTCTCAGATCAACTACTTGCTAGCTTGAAACCTTGGGCAAGTCTCTTTAACTATTTGGACTTCAGGTCCCTAATTTGTAAAATGAGGAGTTTGTACTAAATGATCTAGAAGCTCCCTTCTTGTTCTGAATCTAATGATATTATAATTGCTAAATGATTGCTTTGGATTTGTAATATCAAATTGAAAATGCATATTTTGAAATATAAAGTAGTCCAAGTATATATGTTTTTATTCGGAAATACATTCCATATCCTTTTAATGATGTGTTTTTTTCTATAGTTGTTGAAATAGTTGTATGCTTAAAATTAAACAAAATATTAAAACTCTCCTTGATAAGTCATCCTGATATACATTTCATATAATCATTTCTCAGTATATCTCCAGAATTTTTAAAGTCTTTTGGGTGCCAATCTATAATCTTCTCCCCCAAATTAGCCTTTTTCACTCAACAATAGCAAATAACATTAGTGCAGGTCTTCTCTTACCAAGCACTTATTTTTTTAAATAATCATCTTTTTGGTCAAACCATAACATAACTCTCAAATTTGGCCCACCATTATATCATTTAGCTCCAAATCAATTTTGGTTAATTCCAAAGGTCAAATCCAATCTCAAAGGGTGAAAGTTATTAAAAATATTTAAAGATACTGATAATGTTTCATTAACTTAGAAAAGAACCCTAGAAATTTTGTTACCTATGTCACCTCCATCAGGATAAATATATAGTATCCTTAAGGAATTTAAAGGGGAAAATCATTTGTAACATTCTCAGTGTGTTTTTAAAATGACTCTCTTCATGTCATAACCATGTGTCTCAAATTCTTATGCTTAGCCATGGTCAATTTTAATAACCATTTTTAAAAGTTTATGATTAATGGAATCTGATGACTTGGCCATTTTTTCCCATAAAACTGGAAACCAAAGGAAAGCAATGAAATACATTCTTTTCATCATCAAGTGTAGGGCAAAATAAATTTGTCATCATATCCCTTCATTAAATTCTACTTTATTAAAATTTGAGGGGGCAGAGCAAAGATGGCTGCAGGAAAAGAGGGACTTGCTTAAGCTTTCCCCCAAATCCCTCCAAACACTTGTGAAAATAGCTCTGAACAAATTCTAGAGCTACAGAAACCATGAAATAACAGAGGAAGCAGGTCTCCAGTTGGGTCACTGGGAAGGGTCTATTGTGCCATATTGGGAGCAGAGCACAGCCCACTCTGGGCTGAGCTAGGACAGACCAGGGCTGAGGAGGTTGCGTGGAGGAGATGTGGTGAGCAGCCCTCAGGTCCATGAATCACTGAGTTGTAGCAGTTACCAGAATTCTCAACCCACAAATGCCAATTACAATAGAGCAGGTCAGTGGGAAAACTGCTGTATCTGGGTGTGAGAAGTGTGTGGCCTGTCCTCAGCCTCCTGGGGTGATGAAGGTGGTGCAGCTGAAGCAGCAGGAAGCTCTGTGGTTGCTTCCAGAGCTCCAGCAGCAGCTTCCTCTGGTCCCAGACCAACAGACTGTGTGAGAGGAATCAAGCAGTGGATCAGAGCAGGAGTGCAGGGAGCACTTTGCTGGTGGTGCAGAGGCAGAGTTCTCTTGCTTTGCCCTACTTAGATCTAGGTCATGGTCCTGGTGAGTGGTTCCTGGGGGAGGAGGAGTGCTGGTGTGACAGAGCTTGTGGTGACTATGGAGAGGGAGTCCTCCTGGTAGGTACATAGCAGAATGGAGTGCTTGCATCACAGACCAGGGCACAGGCCAGAAGAGGAGTACCATACCACCTCAGAATGGAAGTAGCTCTGAAAACAACAGTGCAAGGACCCTGAAGTTTGCAACAAAGCACTCTCCACTCTGAAAGTCATCATATCCTGATAAAAAGCTCAAGGGCCAAGTAGTTGGCTGGGAATATGAACAAAACAGCATAAATGGACTCAGACTAAGACTATAGAATCTTTTTTTGATGACAAAGAAGATCAAAGTATACAGCCAGAAAAAGTCAACAAAGTAAAAGAGCCTACATCAAAAGCCTCCAAGAAAAATATAAATTGTTCTTAGGCCATGGAAGAGCTCAAAAAGGATTTTGAAAAGCAAGTGAGAGAAATAGAGGAAAAATTAGGAAGAGAAATGAGAGTGATGCAATAAAATGGAAAACAAGTCAATGATTTGCTAAAGGACACCCAAAAAAATACTGAAGAAAATTACACCTTAAAGAATAGACTAACCCAAATGGCAAAAGAGCTCCAAAAAGCCAATCAAGAGAAGAATGTTTTTAAAGGAAGAATTAGTCAAATGGAAAAGGAGGGACAAAAGACCACTGAAGAAAATATTGCCTTAAAAATTAGAATTGAGCAAGTGGAAGCTTGTGACTTTATGAGAAATCACAAAATTATAGAACAGAACCAAAAGAATGAAAAAAATGGAAAACAATGTGAAATATCTCATTGGAAAAATCACTGACCTGGAGAATCAATCCAGGAGAGATAATTTTAAAATTATTGCAGTACCTGAGAGCCAAGATCCAAAAAAATAGCGTAGATATTATCTTTCAAGAAATTATCAAGGAAAACTGCTCTGATATCTTAGAAACAGAGGGTAAAATAGAAATTGAAAGAATCCACCAATCACCTCTTGATAAACATCCCAAAAAGAAAACTTCTAGGAATATTGTATCCAAATTCCAGAGTTCCCAGGTGAAGGAGAAAATATTGCAAGCAGGCAGAAAAACAAAATAAAACAAACAACAACAACAACAACAAAATTCAAGTATCGTGGAAATACAATCAGGATAGCACAAGATCTAGCAGCTTCTACATAAGGGACCAAAGGGCTTGGGATAGGATATTCTAGAGGTCAAAGGAGCTAGCATTAAAACCAAGAATCACAAACCTAGCAAAATTGAGTGTAATACTCCAATGCAAAAAAAATGGATTTTCAATAAAATAGAGTACTTTTAAGCTTTCTTGATGAAAAGATTAGAGCTGAATAGAAAATTTTACTTTCAAATACAAAAATCAGGAGAAGCATGAAAAGGAAAACAAGAAAGAAAAATCATAGGGAACTCACTAAAGTGGAACTGTTTTTTTACATCCCTACATGAAAAGATGATATTTGTAACTCATGAAACCTTTTCTCAGTATTAGAGCAGTTGAAGGGAATATACATACATACATACATACATATATACATAGACAGAGCACACAGGGTGAGTTGAATATGAAGGGATGATGTCTTAAAAAATAAAATTAAGGGGTGAGAGAGGAATATATTGGGAGAAGGAGAAAGGAAGAGAATGGGGTGAGTTATCTCACATAAAAGTGGCAAGAAAAAGTGGTTCTATTGAAAGGGAAGGGGGCAGGTGAAACGGAATGAGTGAATCTTGTTCTCATTAGATTTGACTTGAGGAGGGAATAACATACAGAAAAAAAATTGTGTCCACTGTGGAAACTCTCAGAGGAATAGATCTTTTTTGGACTGGGATTTTCAAATTCCTCCAAAATAATGATTTCCCTAATTTTAATTCTGTGTGGTTATTTCCCTAAAAATAGAACTATATAAATCCTCCAGCTCCTTGTAATCTAGTTCTTTTATGACCCAGGAACCCCTCATATACTCTAGCAAATGTCTAAGATCTATTTGGTTCACATTTCTATCTAGTCCATTTTCTATTACCGTACTGTATAAAGACACTTGGATTCAATAAGAAAAGTATTTAATTAAGACATGAAACAATACACAGAATAGGAAAAGGAATCAAGTGGTAAAAGTGCCATATAAACTATTAGAGAAATAAGTTCTATCTCCTATACTTTCTCAGATTTGTACTGGGTTAGAATTAAAAAAAAAAACTTCTAGGATAAAATAGGGAGTCTCTGAATTCAGCAGTTGCTAAGGTCACCTCCAACTCTTAAATTCTATGATATTATGAAACTTTGGTTTCACTTAGCAAGTTTCACATGACAAGTTGGAAATTTGTGTAGCCTGTTCTCTTAGTCATGAAGTTAGAAGGATTCTCCCATTTTTGTAGAAATGTATCCAATACTTTGAATTTTATTCTCTTCCCTCTCCTACTTGATCACAACCAGTGACTATCTTCTCTCTTGTCTCCCTACTCTTTTCCTTACTCTTTTTTCTCTTCTGTTTTCTCATTTGAGCTCTCAAAGCCCTCAAATTCCTGACTTCTCAAATTTTTCTTACAGAATGTACCCAAATGTATAGCCTTCTGAGAACAGTAGACTTTTTTTTCTCCTAATGAGCAGCATTTCTTGGAACTGATGCACTATGGTAAATGAAGCACTAGAGACATTCTTGCCATCATCTGTGTGTTCTCCCCAGCTTCAAGTTTTTGTAACCCTGGCAAATCTGCCTAGGTATATAAACATATCTGAAGGTTCTCTTAGACATTCATTAATTTACAAAAGCATATTTACTGGAGTTTGTCCCAGTTACATAATGACTATGAATACAAAGATTTGCATGAAATAGACCAGACATTTGTTACATAATGATGTTACATATAAAGAACCCATAAATACCTAACAGCTCATCTGAGCTACATGTGTAAACTCCTTGGAAATTGATCTCGGATCTGCCCAGTCACTGTTTGGGTGGTTTTGTTTTTCTGTGCTGGTCCCATATACAGTGTAACTTACTCCATTTTTACCCTCTAGTCCATGGTCCTTCATATCTATCTCTGAATCTGTGTATAATCCATATTGTCTATGTTATATCATTTGTAATCTGAAACAATTTTTCTGCTCCACAACTTTCTCATGGCATTTTTTACCTCTGCATTCCTCACTGTGTAGATGAATGGGTTTAGCATGGGGGTGATAAGAGTGAAAAATATAGTCACAGCTTTATCCATTGGGAAGGTGGTCACTGGTCTAAGATACATGAAAATGCATGGAACAAAAAACAAGATGACAACAGTGATGTGGGAACTACAAGTAGAGAGAGCTTTACGTCTCCCTGCAGAGCTATAACTTTTCAGGGAGTGCAGGATGACCACATAAGAGCACATCAACATAACAAAACTAATCATAGAAATTAACCCTCCATTTGCAGCAATTAGCAGACCAACAATGAAAGTATCTGTGCAGGCAAGTTGTATAACAGGGACAATGTCACATAAAAAGTGATCTATGACATTAGGTCCACAGAACGGGAGCCATAGTGTGATAAGGATTTGTCCTGTTGAATGAAGGAAGCCCACTGTCCAGGCCAATACTACCAGGAGACAACATAATTGATAATTCATTATAGTAGTGTAATGCAAGGGCTTACAAATAGCCACATATCTGTCGAAGGCCATTACAATGAGGAGGACAATCTCAGAGGCACCCAAAACATGTTCTATAAATACTTGTGTCATACACCCATTGAAAGAAATTATTTTCTTCTCACACAGTAAATCTGCAAGCATTTTGGGGACAATTGAAGATGAATAGCAGGCATCAATTAAGGATAAGAAAGAAAGGAAGAAATACATTGGAGAGTTCAGAGTCTGACTAGAGGTTATGGTGATCACAATGAGAATATTGCCCATCACAGTGATGATATAGGTGATTAAAAATATAAAAAATAAGACTTTCTGCATCTCAGGATTCTTTATAAGACCTAATAGGATGAATTCAGTCACATTGTTCCTGTTTTCCATGTCACTTTTGTATCAATGCAGAGCTCAGAGACAAATGTCAGGTGGTTCTGAATGTAGATAGCTCCTAATAAGCTCAAATTTTCTACTTTTATCAAGCCACTTTTTCCCACACTATATCTGTATGGAGAAAACAAGACCATATAGCTCACAGGTGACAGATTCAGGTTTTCTGATGGCAAATTCAGTCAATATCAAGTATAAATAGAATACTACATTATCCAATAAGCCTGGTGATAACCCATTGGAATATCTCATTCTTTTCTCTTCACCACACCAAATAACTACTGCCACCATTGATTCTTCATTTATGGACAGATTTGGAATCTGGCCTCTTCCATCATTTAATCTCTCCAGCAAGAGGAGTGCATAGGAAAACAGAAATAAATAGGAAATATAGGAAAGTGTTGCCAAAGTGAATAAGAACATGGATAGTTTCCGAGAGACTATTTAAAGTTATGTTACTGGATATTTGTAATTGAAATTAGTAGATACCTAGGTGATAGATAAGAGAAAGGGGGAGGGGAGAGACAGAGGCAGAGATAGACAGATAAACAGAGAGACAGAGACACGAAAAGAGTAGAAAGAAACATAGAGAAAAATAGAGACAGAGAGAAGGTAGATAAGTATAGATGATATTTAGATGGAAAGTGAAAAATGACAGATGACCAGATAGGTATATAGACAGTTATGTGTTTAATATAGGCCTGTGCTAACTCCTGGGGGTATGAACTCAAGCAAGCAAAGAGGTCCCCACCCCCAGGGGTCTTATATTGTTATACAGAAAAAAATCATAAAAGGGGATATGAAATGTAACGATTACTGGGCACATTAAGTATTTATGTGGTAAAGAGCCTGTTATACCCTTGCCCAACCATCAAAAGCTTTCTATTCTATCAACATGCCCCCCTCTTCCTTCATGAATATGACCAATACTAAAGCTGTTATTTAAATAACATTAAAATGTGGAAATACATTCTTTGGAGACTCTCAAAATATTTGTTTCAAATAGAAATGGCTTTGAATGTCACTCTTCCCAAGTTCTTGATGAGCTTATGAAAAGAACAATAGAATAAGACACAAGGGAAAGGATGGGGAGTATCTGCTTATTGTTCAAAGTACGTCCCTCCATAATGTGTGCATGTAAAATATGGTTTGTCTTCAAGGGAATATGAGAAAAACTTCCTAGCAATGAAAACAATTCAAAAGTGCAAATTAGCTGCCTCCAGGGACAGCAGGCTCCCCTTCAGCAGAGTTATACAAGTGGAAAGTGGAAGAAATTTGCCAGGTCTGTTGTAAGAGGGATTGTTCTAAAAGCACAGTTTAGACTAGATGCCTTTTGAGGTCCCTGCCAACCACGGACATTTGTGATACTGTTTCTATACATGCATGTAAAGGCTGCCTGGCATAATAGATATGGCACCAACTTGGCATTTAGCAAGAATTGAGTTCAAATCCCCTTTGCTCATAATTAGTAGCTGTGTGTAGTCATAAGGAGTTAACCACTAATGTCCCGTTTTTTTCAAAATGATGATAATACTGTAATACTTACATCATAGGGTTATTATAAAATTGAAAGATCAACCAAACAATTAACAAACATTTATTAAGTACTTTCTATTAGTTACTTGCTCTGTCACTATCCTAGGTCCCTCAGATGTAGATCAACTTGAAATATCTTCAGATCTGGAAGAGTCCATTACATTAGAGAAGACAAAATGTAGACAAATAAGTATATCTATCTATCTATGTAATTGGGAAGGGTCACTATCAGATTGGGTGGGAGGGGCAATAGAAACAATTATAGGAGGGAGAATCCAAGATGATCACTGAAGGAAAACATGGATTCTTTCAGGCAGGGATAAAAAGAGTTTACACTCCAGGCATGAAGGACAACCTGTACAAAGGCCAGAATTCAGGAAGTGAAATGGCATAGGTAAGAAACAAGAATCATTTTGGTTAGGACATAAGGGTAGTAGAAGGGAGTAATGTATAACAAGGGAGGAAAGATAGTTTCAGATCTTGTTGTGAAAGTATGCAACACAGAGGAATGTATATTTTATTCTCAAGTCAATAGGGAGGTAGAAGAGTTGAGTTGAGAAGAAGTAAGTAGGGAAATGATATGATCATAAACTATGGCCTGAGAATGCAATACAAGTAATATATTTTGCAAAATCTAAAGAATCAAATAAATAGAAAAAAACATATATGTGTATGTATGTGTGTGTGTCTATGTATTTATATGTCTCTATCTTTATCTATCTATCATCTATCTATCTATCTGGACCTGTGGCTTTCTTGATTTATGGAACTCCCCTATAGGCAAGTTACTGTCTGGCACAGAAACTCCCTCTACTAATGCAGACTAGAAGTTGTTCTGCAGTTTAAATCATTTGGGTGTTGTCTGGGGGCAAGGAGAATTAAATGACTTTCAGAGTCTCGCCCAGACGGTATATGTAAGAAGTGAGACTTAGACCCAGATCTTCCTGAGAGGAAGGGTCACTCTATTAATTATCCCAAGCCACAATAGACAGAAAAGTGGATGGATGGATGGATAGACAGACAGACAGACAGATAGATAAATAGATAAATAGCTGGATAGATGGTATCTACAGAAATAGAGATACAAATACAAAATATGTTAACTCCCAACAAGCATGATACAATATGCTAATCAGGATTTTTTTTGTTTTCAGCACAAGTTTACAATTGACCCATGGCAATACCCCAAATACCCACTATCCTACTTCCCCATAGTAATACATACATACATGCATATGAACACACACATATATGCACACATATTTACTTGTACATGCACACAATATTTATACATACGCATATAAAAGAAAAGGGAAAATGTTTTAATTTATAGAAAATAGAAGTATAGCTAATGTTCATGTGGCATTTTTAATATGTAAAGTAAGGAATACCCTATCCAAATTCCAGGGGCTATGTAATAGACACTCATGTGATATTATAGCCATTCAGTTCATTTGCATCTCTTTCTTTGTTCTTGGGAATTAGTTCAGTACAGGAGTTGAAAGGATGGCTCTAGGCATTATTATTTTTTTCCTATTTATCACTCAGTCTCTAAGAAGCTTTGTATTAGACCAAATGAAAAAGAAAATTGAAAAGGAGTTAATCAACTGTTCCTGGACTGTCAAATGCAAACTTACTTGCCTAAAAAGGAAAAAAAAATCTTTTAGGTAAATACTAGGAGAATGATGTCAATTTGATTATTTCCAAACAAATGGAAATTCAAAAATACTTGATTGATTCAAAAGGCGTTAGCAACATTGTCTAGATTAACAGGCACTTGAGAGATATAGGTGTTTCCCCCCAGAGTGATAAACTACCTTCCCCCAAATAAAAAAGCTAGCAATTTGAAAAAGTAATTGAAAAAGCTAGTAATTTGAAACCAGCTTCATCTTTCTCCTACTATAATATCGTTTCCCCTCTACACTATGTTGAAGAATATGACAAAAAAGAAGAGAAAATTAAAATGTGCAAAAAATGGGAAAATCTTTTATGTGAAGAGATAATAAGATGAGATGCAATGCGAAGTGGGAAGTTCTCATAACTAATAGGAATGGTGAACTGGAGATATCATGTCTAAAGATAAAAAGTCTAGGAACTAAATTATCAAATACTATTTCTCCGAACTGGAATCAGAGGACCCTTTTAGAATGTATATGGATACAAATCTCTTTGTGTATCTTCTACAAGCTTGTAACTGGTAATTTAATATCTAGGCAAGCTCCCTCAATTAGGAGGTACCTCATAAATCTTTGAAAGTGATGGTCATAATATAATAATGGTGACTGAAAGTCATCAAAATTACCTAGTGCACTATTGTGGAGACAGAGATTAAAACTAAATGATTAGAGCAAGAAGCATCCTCTGTCCCCAAATTCTCACCAATGAGCCCTTTGTCCTTGGCTTGAAGACTAGGTGGTCAGCTGAATGAGACATGAAAAAGAGAAGGTAGACACTATGGTCTGCAGAGTGGGGTTGAATGGTTCACCTGCAATAACTTGCTGATGATTTATATGGCACTTTCAGAATGTGTTCCTCTTGAGTCTTAGTCAATTTATCATGTCATGTTTGAGTAAATTCTTTTGAAGTATCTTCATCTTGAATAATGAGACCTCAGGAGCATATCCTGCTAATTAGATAAACTTGTCAAAGATACAGTCATATTTCATATAGCTTAACTAAACACTGAAGAATTAATTTTAGAACTGCTAAAGTGTTGAGGGATTTGTATTTATTTTACATCCTTATGTCTCCATGAGGAAAAACATCTTGACAAACTGAGTTGATTATCTACCTCCATTGCTGTTGAAGGAAAAATGGGACACC
Organism: Trichosurus vulpecula; assembly: GCF_011100635.1. Taxonomy (NCBI): domain Eukaryota; kingdom Metazoa; phylum Chordata; class Mammalia; order Diprotodontia; family Phalangeridae; genus Trichosurus; species Trichosurus vulpecula. The sequence continues at coordinate 261,099,157 of NC_050578.1, read as the reverse complement.
ACCAATAAAAATTGTTAGCATCTGGCTGCTACTCTAATGTCCTAAATTAAAGATCCAGACTATGGATTTGCATGTATTATGATGGCAACCAAGAATTAGCAAGGATTTGAAAGAATTTTTTAAATAACACAAAAAATACTGAATTCATATTGTAGCAACTTAATTAGAATAAAGGAAGATAGAAAGACAGGTTTAACCAAAGATGGAGGAATTCTACAGGCTAACCAGTCAGTAAGCAGTGGCTTTAGGGTTTAAATCAGGAGTGGGGAACCTGCAGTCTCCAGGCCACATGTGGCCCTCCTGTTCCTCAAATGTGGCCCTATTCAATCAAAGGGCCACACTTGAGGACTTAGATGGCCACATGTAGCCTCAAGGCCACAGGCTCCCCTAACCCAGAGGACAGTTGCTAAAATAATAATTTAATTATAATTTAAGAATCCTCCCCCTTAGATTTAGAAAAGTTACACAGAAGTATTAATTCAGTGGAAGACAAGAATGTGACAGCAGAGAGTTTAATAATAGATGCACAAAATCTACTTATTTAAGAAGATGGCTTCTTAGCTAAAACTTGAAGGAAGACAGGGAAGCCAAAAGGCAGAGTTAAGAAGGAAGAAAATTCTAGCCTTAGAGTAAAGACCCTGATAATTCCCAAAATCTAGATATAGGATTTCTTATTCAACACATTCTTATAGCAAGGTCAATGATAATTGCTGACATTTAGAGGACACTTTAATTATCATTAAGTTTCACATGTATGTTATTTTATTTGATCTCCTTAGGGACCCTGTGAGATTAGAGCTATTATTATCACCATGTTCCAGATGAGGAAACTGAGGCTGGAAGACTTTAAGTGACTTGTTCAAAACCAATAACACAGACAGATTTAAATTCTGGTTTTCTTGAGTCCAAGTCCATAATTATGCCATCACACTGCCTTTAAATAGAAGAATCAAACATGTCTAATTCGTTGTGGTAACCCTATAGTCATAACTGAAAAAATAACAATTTCTGCTCTAATGAATAATCTTTCTAATGGAGTAAATGTCCACAAATTTTTTAAAAATAAGAGAAATCACAAAATGATCATAGAGGGAGAAAAAAGAAATATCTTTCATCTGGGGAAAATGGAAAAGGTTTCATGTCGTTTGGGGCACCTGAGATAGGATGTCAGATGGAAAGGATCTACAGAGATATAAATGTGTGGATAGTACATTTCAAACATGTACAACAGACTGTAACCAGTAGATGAATACATGCATCAGCTTATAGGACATGACTGGGGATGAGGCAGGAGTCCAATGTGGTCAGAAGTTACAATAGAAAATAGTAATCCTGCTTGAGAAATGCACTGAATATGGGATCTATGGGATATTCAGGAACACTAACACCTCTAGTGAAAAGGCTTGCTAAGCCCTCTTCAGAGATACTAATTCAACATTAGCGTCCACCTAATTCACCTAACTCTCACTTGCGGCTCCAAGAACCTGTGTCATGTGCAGTGGTGAAGTGCTGGTAAACCATTTTGGCATATGGGCTAAACCAAGTTGAAGGTAACCAACAGGCCTTAAACCTGATAGTTGGTTAGAGGAATGTGAAAGACTTTCCCTGGTTGAATGGACAGAGAAGAATAATTTATTCCAAAGGTTTAGAGATTGATCAGATATCAAAGAAACCAAGGTCATCCACTGCATCCTGTATAATCACCAGGAGCTTTGTCCTGCCGTTGGACTGTGATGACACAGGAAGAAACAATGAGGCTAACAACTTTGTTGTCATATTAATCATATCCACATATCCATATGAAAAAAATATTTTTATTTAGTAATAAGAAAAATAAAATTTTAAAATTCTGGAATTTCATCTCCTACTGATGAAATTGAAACACCTTATTGTTTTTGATCCAAGCCTAAAATTTCAAATCAATAACTTTTTTTGTAGTTTATATTCTCAAATATTTTACCAAGGAACTGAGAGGTTAAATGACTTATCCAAGGTAATAAACCAAACATGTGAAAGACAGGATTTGAACTCAGGTTTTCCTTTCTATCCACTGTATTATGTTACCTCATAGGGAAAAAAGGTGGAAACAATCAATCTTGGAAGGGCTAAACAAAAATAGTTATGCTGGTAAGTACACCATTTATGGTTCTGTGAAATGTTCAATAAACTTTGGGAAAATATTGGAACTTTCTTATTAGCGTGATGGAGCTATTCCTACTGTCTTCCCCAGTGACTCAACTATTTATCCTGGGAAGAGGTTAAAGAAAGAGATTTTCCAGAATTTGCTTGCATGTACTGTAGCTATATCTACTTAAGATCCAAGAAAGCTCTTGCCACCAATGTCCTTGGCACTGTCAAATGATTTAACATCAAAGAGTGAAAGGTAACTAAGTGGTGCAATGGAAATAGCACTAGACCTGGAATCAGGAAGACTTGAGTTCAAATCCAATATCAGACACTCATTAGCTATGTGTGACTTTGGGTGAGCAGTTTAACCTCTATTTGTGTAAGTTTCCTCAATGGTAAAATGGATTTAATAATATTAGCTATGTCCCAAGGCTGTTGTGAAGATCAAATGAGATACTGTTTATACACATGCTATAATAATAATAATAATGATAATAATAATAATAATAATAATGTCTTCCTCCCTTCTTTTCTACTTTCCTTCCTTCTTTCCTTCCTTCCTTCCTTCCTTCCTCTCTCCAATGCCTAAGTGCGTAGATGGTCCCTAATAACTGGTTGTTAACTGAAAAGATTTCTATCTTATTCATCCCTAGCTTTTTATTGAAGTCTCAGATTAGCAAAGAATATGTTGATTTGGTTTATCAGATTTTGTCAGATTTCTCAATGGATCTATACTACAAAGGTGTTTGTTGAAAAACCAAGAATTCATTCATTTCCAGGATTACTTAAGTTATTAATCAGGAAGTTATAGTTTGATAAATGTTCTTCTCACTGAGCTGCAGGTAGGTGAGTTGGTAGGGAAGGGAAGGATTGAGATGAATTGGATATCAAGATGTTCTTTGAGTTGAACTCAATTTGACTCCTACTTTGGATATAAATTATCTGTGTAACCTTCAGCAAGTCACTTAACCTCTCTGTTCCTCAATTTCACCAACTGTAAAATAAAAGAATTAAATCATCCAAGACCACTAAGGTCCCTTACAGTTCCAAATCTACCATCTGATGGCTCCTTGTTCTGTAACTACAGAGGTATAATTAGAGCTTGTCACCCAGAAAGCTAAAATGATTTGTCCCAGGATTTATAGCTAGCATTTATTGGCCTTGTGATTTGAATATTTTTTTCCAAACTCATATTTCAATGTTATTTCTACTACACAATGCTGAATAACAAAAATAACTGAAAAAAAATAAGATGAATCAAGATGTTTTTATTCAATGGTTGTGACTGGCTGGATATATGGGGTTCGTGGGACTAAATGTGAAGTCATATGTGATAGGAAAAGTACATTAAGTCCAGGGAGTTAGAAAAAAAATAAATTTAAAAAAGACCAAACTCCATAAATAAACATCTTACTTCTCAAATAGATTCTGGCTGTATCTATGAACAAACCTGCTCACACATCTCCAGACCAGTTACCGTGAGTTTATCAAGAAAGAGAGTAACCTAATTTTGAGAGGATCAGCAAAAGTTTGACAATGATAACCGTGTATGATGACAGTGATGACTTAATCTCAATTAAAAAAAGATCCAGCCAGTTACTGGGTAAACATAGCCTAAGTCTTGAGTCAATGTAATTAGCCTCTCTGACACAGAAGTCTCACCTATGAGGCCTTTGAACTGGGATTCAATCCCAGATACCCAGACAGCTGGTGTACAAGGGTCCAGTGAGAAGAGAAAGTGCATCCAGGAAAGTTCTGACTGGCTTAGTTACAATAAGTCCCTGTTGGTTAATAAACATATTCTCTTTGGCACCTTTGTAAAATGCCTTTCTCTGGAGCTTCAAAAGTTTTTCTATGTATTGTGTTTGGGAATACATTCTGCCAAGCATCTTATTGTGCAGTAATGAGATCTCATGGGCACAACTTTCTAATTAGCTACATGTGCCAAAGACACAATTAAACTTCATGTTAATTGAGCATTGGAGAGGAACTTTGGAAGTGCTGACATATTTTTAACTTCATCTTTATCACTTACCTCTCATAATAAAGTAGGTTAAAAAATTCTAATAGACTGATTCAATCTCCAGATTATCTATTTATGTTTAGTAAAATTCTAGAAACTACTAAGCATCTGCAGTGATAAAACCACTCTGTTAAACCAGGGAACTATCAAGCTTAAAGACAATAAGTTAGCTCTTTTCAGATCTTATAATCTAATTAGTGTCTAAGACTTATAAAAAGATTAATATATGGTAGAATGTGGAAAAGCAAAAAAGAGATCCATACTAAGCATTCTAGGAAAACTGAAGAGAGATATGATAATTTTCAAAAGGAAAATAAAGAAAAGTTTCATGATAAGCAGAGAACCTGACAAGGATCTTGAAGGATATTATTGAGTTTGTTATACAAGGGTTAACTCCCTGACCTTCACCAAATATTATATCTGTTATACATTGGAAACTATTGGGATGGTAGGATTCTGGGGTTTTTTTTTATCATTGTTATTAATATACCAGCAAAGGTGAACCACCCAAAAACTGTAGTTGTACTCTAGAAAGATACAAATAGAAAGCACACACACATACACACACATATGTGTGTGTGTGTGCCATATATATACATATATATATATATATGTGTGTGTGTGTGTGTGTATATATACACAAATATGCTCCTCCCTGAGTCCACCATAAATTTATGTAAACTTATTTGTGCTTTCACTATGGCAAGGCAATGGTTCTGCTCTTCATTAATCAATTCACTGTTCCTTTCTCCATAAGTGGCTATTTCCAAGTTTCTCCTCTACCCTCAACTTTCTCACCCCATGATATCCTCCTCATCAAAATATATGGTCTGAACGTTTGGCCTCCTACTTTTTTTCCTCTTACACGGGTACCTGCTTGGTGCACACCCTCATGCTCTCATGCCTGCACTATTGTAGAAAACTACTGCTTGGGCTGTGCCTCAGATCTGCTCATTCTAGTCCATCAGCTATCAAAATGAAATGATCTTCCTGACTCCAGGGCAGGTGCTCTACTCATTGTGCCACCTAGCTGCTCCAAAATGATCGTCCTAAATGGCACATCAGACCGTGTCAACCACCCTGCTATTTCTAGGAACAAATATAAAAATCTTTTGAATAAGTTTTAAAACAATTTATTTATAGCTGATCTCCATCCTACTTTTCCAATCTTCTTAATGATTGCTGCCCTCCAGGTGGTCTACCTTCCAATGACACTTCCCTACTTGCTTTTCCTCATGAAAGATAGGTTGTCTCCTGACTCCAGACATTTTCATTTGTTGTCCCCTAATGCTTTGAATTTTCTCACTCTTTTTCTCCAATTCCTGGATACCCTGACTTCTTCAGGTCCCAACCAAAATGTTACTTTCTACAAGAAGTATTTTTCCCCTTAATGGTAATCCATTTTTTTCTATTTTATCTCCAATTTATCATATGTGCACAAATAGAAAGATAGATTTTTCTATCTATCTATCTGCTTTGGTCAAAGGCTAAAAACTAGTACTTAAAAGTAGTCAGAAAGAAGCTTCCATCAGATCTAAGGAGCCCTTTGCCAAAGTTTTAAAATATTTCTTTTATAATGTCCCTGCCAAAAAAAGTGAGGTTCACAGCTGAGTAAGAGATCTATCCTCTTGTGAATAATTTTAACCTACAGTTTCCACTTTGCTATCCTTGCTCTCAACAATCTCAGCAGGTGTTGAGAGTGTTGAGGTTTGACTCCCCAGGTCCATCCAAGTACTGTCCCACCAAAAATATTCTTAATAAATGCTTGTCAATGGAGTCATTCATTGACAGATGGAATGATGCCCAAAAGAGACACTATGGCCTCATTTTAATAGTCGAGATCACCCAAAAGAGATATGAGGATGAGGAGAGAGAAAATGCACCTGTAACTTAAGATGTATGAAATGGCTGACCAAGTGAATTTCCTTCCTGAACATGTCCTACATTCTCTATATCCAAACTTGTCCTCTGTACTTGTGATGTGTCACCGAATTCAAGGTCTGTGGCCTCATGTTCCTTATGTGCCTTCCCCATATGCATGATCCTTGACTGCATGTACTTATCACTCTTGGGCCCCCTTGGATACACTACACATATGTCACCTCCCTAGTGATAGCAGCCTGTGGGAGAATATGCCATATATGTTCTTCAGAGGTGGAAGAACCTTTTATTATTATTTTACTGGTTGTTCTATTGAATTGAGCTTCAGAAATAAGCTGGTTGGCAAAATTCACATTTTGCTAAGGCCTTATGAGCTATGATTTTAAGTTATACTTATCCAGTCTAGTGTAACATTTCTAGGATATCCATGGGTATGGAAGTGATACATCATAGGTTATGTTAAGAAATGGTTCATTGACAGAAGGAGGAAGACTAGGCCTTGATCTAGGAGTCTGACAATACCAAAGTTGATTTGCGTGAGGAGATATGGGAATTTTCTCTGAAGGTTTCTAATGCCAAAACAATACATTTACTTATAACACTTTAATGTTAAACAGGGTGGGACTTCTTTGTTTTCTTCTCTTTTGGAATGCTAAAGCCATCAAGCACCTTTGATGGATTCTTGTCTTTGTTTGAGTCAAAAGTCTTTGATTGGATCAAGAGTCTTTGACCTGCTTAAGCCACTGGAAGACAAGTCACATGGGTTTGAGGAACATGATTGTGATGCATGTTTGTGAAGCCCTCTGACCCTAAACAGGGTATATAAGCTTTGAGGTAGGTGTTTTGCTTTTGGGCTCTCACTCATTGGAAGAACATCCTGTGATCTGAGCAGATGAGACTCTGGGTAGCAGCTAGACCACCCCCTCCCCCCCACCCCAGCTTTGAAAACCCAGATGTTGGTGCTTCTCTCTGTTAACTGTGTGTCTCTGTGTTTATTTGCTCTATTTATATTGTCTCTGTTTATAATTTCTGTTTATATTTGCTCTGAAGTTCAGCATGCTGGCTTTTCCTCCTGAAATAAGTGAATGGCATATGTTTAATTAAAGTAAGATTGTTAACCCCTTAAAGTATCTTTCCTTAGAAAAGCAGATCAAATAACCTGTGCTAGCAGCCCTCTTGTGTTCTGGTGTTATTGGCCTTAAGCAGCCACAGTAGTGGCAAGCAGCATTGTTGTTACAGACCTGATAAGCAGCTCAGTGATCAATACCCACCACAGTCTTAGGAAAGACAAATTAGTACTTAATATCTGAAATATAGCTTGACACAGAAAAAAACTGAAATGACTTCAACCAAATTGAGGTGTTTTGGAACAAATATTCCATGTTTCCAATGCACAATTATTAAATCATGTCCATTTATGTTTTTTGAATATGCATGGAATGATTATCATTAATTTATTTACTTTTGTTCATGTTATAACACCAATGAATTCTAAAGTCAGATAACGAAGAAAGTAAATAGCATTCTTCCTGAGATGACATGGAGAGTTCCAATACACTAATTCACAATTCACTCCAATTTGCTTTCCCCCAGGGAAAGAAAAACAGAAAAGAAATAGATGAATGTATAAATAAATAGATAAACATAAATAAATGAATGGATAGCAAGATAAATAAGCTAATGAATGAAGGGATGAACAAATGTATGAATAAATAAACTAATAAATCAATACATAAATGAATGAAATAAATTAATGGATGTGTGGATAATGTAAGGATAGGTAGATAAGAAAAAAAAGGGACCTAGAAAGTGAACACTCAAATCAACCTTAGAAGAGAAGCCAACATTAGGTATGTAAAGTTGTCGGAGATGGAACTGAATTCTCAGTGAGGTAGAACTCCAACAGCCAAACACATGGCCTTTCCTAGGGTAACAAGAATTGTCTCAGTCTCCCTAATGCTATTGATGGAATGGTATAGGGCATTTTCAACCAGAGATCTCATCATTCCAGGAAGATAATCCACAATATAGTATAGGATTAGGGAAGATTAATAAGAAGGATAGTAAAATATGTATATATGCTAAAAGTATCCAAGGGTGAGGTTTTTTTGAGGGATGTCAGGTACCAGCCTGTATAGCCTATCCCCATTATATGTGTGGAAAGAAGTAAATCAATATGATCCAATGTAAAAATGAAGGAACCAGAGAAGGTACATTGGGGAAGGAGCTAGTCTGTGGAGGATAAAATCAACAGAAAAACAAAATTTTTCTAGAATATGCATCATTCTAGTTCTTACTACTTCAGAGCGTGAGGCTGGTGGGTCACGTGAATTCAGAAATTCTGAGCTACAATAGGCCTAAAGTAGTTTGGATGTCCATACTAAGTTAGCATCGATATGGTGAGTCTATTATGGGATCAAGGAGTTGGATTTGTGACAGTGGCTCCAGGCTACTCAAGAAGGGGTGAAATAGCCCAGGACTGAAACAAAACAGGTCAAAGTTCTCATGCTAATCAATAGTGGGATTGGATCTATGAGTAGTTGTTGCATTTCTACCACTGGTAAGATAGAGAGAGAGAGCTATTCCTTAAAATAATAATAACAAAAGAGCATTTTCATTTGTTCCACTGAGTAACAAGTAAATTAGTTTTTAAATCTTAAAGTGGTTATAAAGATTCTTTCCCAATTTCTGCTTCCCTCCTAATCTTTGTTGTATTGGCATTGCTTGTACAAAAACTTTTCAATTTAATATAATCAAAATTATCCATTTTACATTTTGTAATGCTCTCTATCTCTTGTTTTGTCATAAATGCTACCCTTCTCTATAGATCTGACTGGTAAACTATTCCTTGCTGTCACAAATAGTTTATAGTATCAGCCTTTATTCCTAAATCATGAACGCATTTTGATTTTATTTTGGTATACAGTGTAAGATATTAGTCTATACCCAGTTTCTGCCATGCTATTTTTCCAGTTTTCCCAGCAGTTTTTGTGAAATGGTCAATTAACCCAGAAACTGGATTTTTTGGATTTATCAAAGAGTAGATTGCTATGGTTACTGACTGCTATATTCTTGTATACCTAACCTATTCCACTGATCCACCACTTTGTTTGTTAGCCAGTACCAGGTAGTTTTGATGACTGCTGCTTTTATGGTACAGTTTAATATCTGGTATGGCTAGGTGTAGCACCAATCTGCTAGCAGCTGCTATAGGGGTGTAAGATCCGCCAACAACCAGCACACAGAAAGCTGCCAACACAGGCTGTTTACTTTGCTTTACTAAGGAAAGTAACTTTAAGGGGTTAACAATCTCAGTTTAATCAAATATATAAATATCATTCACAGTTCAGGGGGAAAAGATCAGTACCCTGAACTTCAAGGCAAATACAAACAGAAATTACAAACATCAACAGACAGACCTTGTCTGATTCAAATCACACTATATAGTTACCAGAGAGGAACCTATATCTGGATTGCAAAGTTGGGGGACAGTTGCAGCTTGCCCAGAGTCTCAAAAGTCCTTCCATGAGTGTGCCCCAAAAGTCAAATGCAAAGGTTTCCTCAATTAAATTCTGTTCAGAGCCCTGAGGGCCCTGACCTCACCCAGGCTGTGGGTGGAAAAGTTCCCCATCCCTAGTATAACATCGTATACAAATCAATGACTCCCAATTGTCTCAGTGCTGAGAAATACTCCAAGACAAAAAGATCCCACTTTACCTGCCCCATTCAAACAAAGGCTAGAATCTTTAAAGGCACTTAGGAGAAAACCAAAAAGCCCCACCTTAATTACTATTAGACTAGGTCACCCTCCCTAGCATTTCTTTCCATTAATTCCTTTGATATTTTGGACCTTTTTTGCTTACAGATGAATTTTGTTATTATTTTATCCAGCACTGTATTTTTTTTTGTCTCTGAAAAAGGCCTCATATCTAAAATATACAGGCAACTGATTCAAACTTGTAGGAATACAAGTGATTGCCCAATTGAGAAATGGTGGAAGGATATGAACAGGCAATTATCAGAGGAAGAAACTAAAGATATGTACATTCATATGAAAACAACATTCTAAATCACTATTGATTAGAGGAAATGCAAATCAAAACAACTCTCAGGTACCACATCTCTCCTGTCAGATTGGCTAACATGACAAAACAGGAATTTGATAAATGCTGGAAAGGATGTGGGAAAATTGGAATATTGTTACATTGCTGGTGGAGTTGTGAACTGATCCAAACATTCTGGAGAGCAATTTGGAAATATGCCCAAAGGGCTATAAAAATGTGCATACCCTTTGGCCTAGCAATATCATTTCTAGGGCTATGTCCCAAAAATATGTACAAAAATATTTATAGCAGCTCTTTTTGTGGCGACAAAGAACTGGAAATCAAGGGAATGTCCATCAATTGGGGAATGGCTAAACAAGTTGTGGTATATGAATATAATGGAATACTACTGTGCTATAAGAAATGAGGAGCAGATGGGTTTCGTTATAACCTGGAATGACTTCTATAAACTGATGTCGAGTGAGGGGATCAGAACCAGGAGAAAATTATACACGATTACAGACACATGGTATCTGTAAGGACTAACTTTGATAGACTTGGCTCTTTTCATCAATGCAAGGTTAAAAGACACCTCCAAAAGACTCATAATTGTAAAAGTTATGCATATCCCAGGAAAGAATTATGGAGGTTGAATGCTCTCTCTTTTTTTTCCTTCTTTTTTGGTTTTGTTTCTTCTTTCTCATGATTCATTCCATTGGTTATAATTCTTCTTTACAAGTGGACTATTATGTAAATAAGTTCAATGCGAAGGTATATGTAGAACCTATGTCAAATTACATGCCATCTGTAACAACAATTTGGCTAGCAGCTACTGTGGCTGTATAAAACTAACAACAACCAGCACACAGAATACCACTAACACAGGTTATTTGATCTGCTTTATTAAGGAAAGAAACGTTAAGGGATTAATAATCATACTTTAATCCAACATACAAATATCATTCACTTAGTTCAGAAGGAAAAGTCAGCACCCTGAACTTCAGAGCAAATTCAAATTACAAACATATCCAATATAAACAGACCAAATCACACTTTATAGTTACCAGGAAAGCATCAGATTCTGGGTTTACAAGCTGGGGGCTCTTAAAATGGCTGCTCAGAGTCCCCCAACACTTCCAGTGACTGAGGGCCCCCAAAATCAAAGGGCAACATTGGATCTTATATACCAGTCTCAGGGACCGCAGGATTCATACCTAATCAGCAAAAGGGTGTGGGCCTGGGGCTTTGCATCTAGTAAGGCTTAATCAAAGGCATTTGATCACTTTAGCATTTCTAAAAGAGAAAATTGTATAGAAGTCTCACCTTAATTACCAATACACTGTCTTTGGGGGGAGGGGGGATTAAAGGGAGGGAGAGAAAATTTGGAATTTTAACTTGTGGAATTGGGTATTGTAAAATAAAAACTAAAAAAAATAAATTAAAAAAAAACTTTAAGGTGGTATTTAAATTATAGTTGCTGCTGCTATCACTGATGATGATGAATGATAGCAAATATTATTTTTAGCTCAAAGCCCTCTGAAAGCACACACCTTCCTCAGGCAGGGCTTCATTACTCATCTGATAGAATATAGTATAAGTTCTTTTTGTCCATCCAGGCCTTTATTATTTTCAAGTAGGGGGAATCTATTCATTCCTGAGGTTCTTCCCTAGTTTGAAATCACTTAATTTCTTAGAAAGTGTTTCTTTTCACTAAGTCTAAATCTGCTTCTTTGTAATTATTTGGTATCACTATTTGTGAACTTAGGAAGGAGATTGGTACATATAGTGAAACAGACATTGCATAGAGATTAAAGAGAAATTTCTTACACTCTTAACTCCATCACATATTAGTTGTGTGACCTTTACAAAAGATCTTTATTTCTCTGGATTTATTTCTCTTATATACAAAATGAAGAGTTTGGACTGGGTGATTCTAATATGCCAGCTCCAAATCTATGATTTTATAAATCAAGAACATTACTATGCATGTTCATACATGGACATATGCACACACAGAGTGCAGAGACTTACAGATATATATATATATATATATATATATATATATATATATATATATATACACATATATGTATATATATAGATAGATATAGATATAAATGCATATAGTCACATTCATATATGTGCATTGCACACATATAAGTATATGCATATGTGTGTTTATATAGACAATGTTCTTCTTGAGATACCATGGTACAATCTATGGGAGGTGATTTTTATCCTAGGTTATGAACAACAGAGGAAAATATATCACTATATAATCTTTTGTCTTTTGGCTTGCTAAGTTAGGAAATTTTGTCAGAGAAATTCAGAATTATGGAAGTATCATATTGAAACTGATCAGATTTCCCTCCCTGATCCCAGGGGTTACAGAAGCAGTGACTTTCAAATTTGATATGAAAGAAAACTCCACTCCAAAGAAAGACATTTTAGCCAAGTCACTACAAAGGTGGGGCCATGCTAGAGAATCAGAGGTTCCCAAAGTGGAAAATACAGCTCCACATCAAGCACTGAAAAGATCAGGGGCAGTAGTAGACTTGGGTACAAATGTGTGGGGCATTGAATAAAAATAAGGGGGCTTTGGAAGCATAAGGAAAAAAGAGAAGAGGAGGAAATTTGGCAAAACCATTTTTACATTTTTCAAGTGCTGTATGACACAGTTAAAGTCATAGTGATTATATTATTTTCTAAATAAACACACTACATGCAAGTTATAACTGACCAGTGGTGAAGTCCACTTACAGGTCTTAACAAGCAAGTGTTGGCAGGCAATCATTGCTCATGGTCAGGAAGTCCAGCAAGCATCTGCAGGAATATGTGCATGTAATGACTTGTTTACAATATAATACTGTATGGTTATGTGACACAATGTTACATCATCAAAATTTCAATGAAGGAAAAAACACATATTTACAATAATTTATTAAATTTAATATGCATCATTTAAATATATGTATACATATTTAATATTGTTTTGAAAGGATGCAAATTTCAAAAAAAAATTAAAGGGTTAAAGAAAGTAGATTTTTCAGGAAGGCATGGAGTAATTATTTTTTGAAAAGGGAGCAGTAGGCCAAATAATTTTTGGAACAACCGATCTAGGAGGTATGCCTTGACCTTACATGCACTCCCTTTCCTGGTTCCATGTGCCCCAAGACTCTTGGTGGGTGGCTTTTGATGGTAATGGAAATTGTAACATCATAAGTGTTAATAGGTCAAGCAAATGATTAGGAAACATACTGGTGAGTGAGACAACCCTGAGTTCCTGACCCTTTCCTCTCCCATCTCTCCACCTCTGATTGTAAGGTAGGCTTCCTTTAATTGTTTCAACATCCAGTTATAAAGACCCAAATGGAGATCTCAAAGCTGTTTCTCCAAAAAAATGGTTCCCGGTCCTTTATGTCCATTAATTTCTAACTGTACATCTTTATGTTCACATGGTGTCCACCAGAAACAAATCTAATCCTATGTGTCTGTTTTCAGGCATATAATTGCTAATATGATTTGGATTTTAATGCAATAGTGTCATTTTTTTAAGTTAAGATGGGTGTAGGAAAGGGCCTTTCATTTTCTCTAGAGAAGACAGAAAAACAAAACATATCCCAATCATCTCCTATACTGGGTAAAGTGATCCATGTTGAAAAAAAAAGGCTCCCAAAAGGCTTCAAACTAGAAACTAACATTGTTGCTATTGAAGGCAGTAAAGTAGTTTCTCTTCCATTCCTGTGGATGTTTATTAATTTGGCATTGTCCAATCAATACCCTCTCTCCCAATTTTTCATTAAATTTTACAAGTGAAGATATGTGTTATTATTTCTTAGCTCCATCATGTATACTCATAAGCTCCATCACAAGAGAGAACTTGTTACAAGTAAGAGCAATATGTTGATTAATGTCTTCATGTTATATGGTCTTTTCTCTAAATAATCACATCTCATTGTAATGAATAAAAGCCTACCCAATACTGATCCCTCTATTCTAATATCATACTTGATCACATGAGACTTCCAGCTGTTTCCAAAGACATAAGTATATACAAACAGTCATGTGCGTTTGTGGGCTCATGCAAGCATGCACACATATACACAAACACATACAGACACACAAGAGATATAGATTAAAAAAAATCTTTGAGGTTAACAAAAAGAATAATTCACAGGATCTAAAGTCAATTTTCAAAGAGAAAGTACAGCAATGTCCTTCATCTTGGATTTATGGGCATTCCTAATGAGGTTTGTAGATAGATTTTTAGGTGGATGTGATTTGGAAAGGAAAAAAAAAATGATTACCTATTTTTACCAATGTCTAAGTCTAATTTTTTTACTTAAATTTCATATGCAGGCATTAAATATTATTCAGAGATGGGGACCATAGACATCACTAGACTGTCAAATGTGGTTTATGATGGAAAATGTTTTATGAACCCTAGGTTGACATATTAGAAATTTTGCATCCTTCCAGATTATTTTCGTTAACTTGGAGTCATACTTGGCATTTTAGAATCCTTAACAGCATGCTTGAGTTCTGAGACAGTTGACCAGAAATAAAATTATCTACAGCCCCAGCATCCAGCAGTTTATCCGACATCATTCAATATAAAGATGAAATGGATTTTTTTCTATGTATAAGTGTGACTGAAATTTGTGAGGTATGTAGCAAGGCAAAATAAAAAAAAAGTGATGGTTGTACAGCACTTCTCTAATAAAATTTATTATTTATTCCACAAACATGGAAAAAATATACAACTAAGTAGATACTTGATTTAAATAAGAATAATTTGCATTCACATAAAGCAAGGTTGTCAAAACATGTGACCATTTGTTAATACATCAGTATCTTAGTAGATATGTTTCCATTTGTCTGTATTTGCAATCAGAAAATAAGACCTTGAATTTGTCACATAAAATGAGGGTAAAAATTTACAAAGCATATATAGTCATTTTGGAAAAAGACTCCAAGAGTATGAATAAAAAATTAGCAAGATTCTTGATATTTAAAATCATTTATAATCTGAAGCTACTTTTCTACTCCATAACTTCCTCATGGCATTTTTTACCTCTTCATTTCTTACTGTGTAGATAAGTGGATTTAACATGGGTGTGACAAGAGTGTAAAATACAGTTACAGTTTTATCCATGGGGAATGTAACTACTGGTCGCAGATACATAAACATACAGGGGACAAAGAACAAGATCACTACAGTGATGTGGGAGCTACAAGTAGACAAAGCCTTGAGTCTCCCTGCAGAGCTGTAACTTCTCAGGGAATGCAGGATAATGCCATAGGAGAACATCAAAACAACAAAACTAATCATTGAAATTAACCCTGCATTGGCAACAACCAACAGACCAATGAGGAAAGTGTCTGTGCAGGCAAGTTGAATCAAGGGAATAATGTCACACACAAAGTGATCTATAATATTGGGCCCACAGAAAGGAAGCCAGACTATGGTGAAAATCTGTCCTATTGAATGCAGGAAGCCCACTGTCCAAGCCAATCCAACGAGGCAACAGCAAAGGCGGTGGTTCATTATTGTCATGTAATGCAGAGGTCTGCAGATGGCCACATACCTGTCAAAGGCCATTACTATGAGAAGGACAATCTCAGAAGTCCCAAGAAAATGCTCTAGAAAAAGCTGGGTCATGCATGCATTGAAGGAGATGGTTTTTTTTTTCATGGAGCAAATCCACAAGCATTTTGGGGATCATTGATGTTGGATACAAAGCATCAATCAGAGACAAGAATGCTAGAAAGAAGTACATTGGCGAGACCAGAGTCTGGCTAGAAGCAATGGTGATCACAATGAGCATATTACTCATGACAGTGATAATATAAGTGATTAAAAATATAACAAATATGACTTTCTGCATCTCAGGATTCCTCATGAGACCCAATAGAACAAATTCAGTTACATTCCTATTTGCCATCTCACCTTTATACAGATGTTGAATTCAGTGGTAATTTCCAGTTATCTTAAGGACATATAGATGTTTCTAAATGTAGGCACTGTCTGATGATTTCAAGTATTCTGACTGTAATGAGAGATTCCTTTTCACAATACACCTATGAAACACTCAAGAAGATATATATTATAGGGTCTACTTTACACAAACAAATATCGATCCTCCAATAAGCATTTATTAAATAACCACATTCTAGATATTGGGGACATAAAGATCGACAAAATATTATCTGCCTTTAAAAAGATTCCATACCATAAGAGAAGGCAACATGCAAGTATACACAAAATATTTATATAATACATAAACACTAATTTTATACAAAAGGCATGAGCAGCTGGCTATGCAAAGGTTTGGAGAAAGGAAATGGATTATTTTTCTAATTTCCAACTGGTGTATTATGACATCACAAGGGGGTGAGAGCATAATTTTTGCCAAGTAAAAGAATAAAATGTACTTTAAGAAATTGCTTCTGACTTATGGGAATTATATGTCACATTTTATAATAGACGTCAATAAGAAAATATTCATTTTCTAGGAATGAGATTTATCAAGTCTTGTTAAACAATATTTTGATGAAATGTGGATAGTTATTCTTAGGTACTTTACAGTTGTTTATGTGGCATTCTCACTTATAAATAAATTAAATTTATCTTATATTGATCTTTGATTTTTATTTTTAGCCTGAGGATGTCTTAGGTACAGGATTTATAAGATGGCCTACAAATTTGCTTATGTTCCAGTCTTGTCAACAGCTTGTCCTGAAATGCAATAAAAATAAACATGGGTGTGAAGGAGCTTATTACTTATTCCTCATTGTGAAATATGACCTTTTATGTTTCCGTAAATTCTACCAAAGCAACTAAGCATCAGTAAAATTTGGATTAGGTCAGTTGGTTGCCCATTGCTTCAGTAGCAAGCTTTCTTTTATTTGATAGTAAATTGATAGTTCAACCCTTATGGAAAGAAATTTTGAAGTTACTAAACTGTTCAAACCTCTGTGTACCTGGTATACTACTATTAGGCATATACTTTAAATAAATCAAAGAATGGTAGAAAACAAACATCTATGCAAAAAAAATGATTTGTGGCAGCTCTTTTTGTAGTTAAAAAAAATTAAAGGGGTACCCTTCTATTGAGAAAGGCTAACAATTTATGGTATACTCATTTAATGGGATATTATAGTGCCAAAAGAAATGATGGAATTAATATTTTCAAAGCAAACTGGGAGAACCTCTCTTAATTAATGTAGAGTGAAGCGAACAGAAGGAGGAAAATATATACAGTTTTAAAATATCTATGTTGTAGAAGGAAAAAAAAAACTCTGAAACTCTTTAGGATTCTGACCAATGCAGTAATAAAACATTTGTCCAGAAGGCTGAAGATGAAACATGCTACATGCCACAGAAGTAGTAACCTTAAAGTTCTAAAGAGACAATATGCATTTGCAGAAATGGCTAACTTGGGAATTTATTTTGATGTGTTATACATATTTATGATGAACGTTAATTGCTACTTTGTTCACTGGTCTATTTATTTGTTCAATATGGTGAATTTTGGGAGTGACACATTATAAATACAGATAAAATTTACTATGTAATATTTATTGTAGAATATTAAATTCAATCAATTTAGTTCTTGTTTGTAGATAGAGCCAGTGCATCACAAGACAAACTCCCAATTGCTAGTTAGAAACCGCTTTCCACAGAGTTAGCCTAAAGTATGTGCAAGCCATGTCTATGTAATAAAATACCTGAGTAATTATTAAAAATGCAACCAATCTAAAAGGACCATAGATTTAGATTTCAAGGTAATTCAGGGAGCAATTCTAGTCAACTACACCATGGAGCATATCACACATTATAGTATTTTAAATTTTGCTACACACTTAATAGATATTTGGTGATCTTGTGAGTAGGTAATATAAATATCATCATCCCCCTAGTAGAGATGAGAAAACTGAGACTCTAACAGATTTAATTACTTACCTGTGGTGAGACATAAAAGGCAGAGTGGTGGCCCATTGGGTAAACACTTGAGTAGTGTATTATAATGGAAATTCCTTTAGGTGTAGGCTCTACTAAATGTACTGAGGAGATGCACTACAACTCACAAGTTCTGTGATTCTGTGTGTAATAAAAAAAGTCCTGGTTTTGAACTCAGATCATAGATCTTTTAAATGTGTTGCATGTTAATAGTTTTGGTTCAGTTATTTCAGATTTGTCTCATTCTTTGTGAACCCATTTAGGGTTTTCTGGGCAAAGATACCAGAGTAGTTTGGCATTTCCTTCTCCAGCTCATTTTATAGATGAGGAAATTGAGTCAAACAGGCTTGAGTCACTTAACCAGAGTCACACAGCTAGTAAGTGTCTGAGGCCAGATTGGAACTCAGGAATATGATCTTCCAGATTCCAGGCCTGGCTCTCTATTCAGTGCACTGCATAAGTGTCCTTCGTAGCTATAGGCAATTATCTTAAGTTCTCATAATGTCATTTTATACTTTGAATGTGGTACTTTATATAGTCCCTCTCATTTTGCATTTTTAGTGCTATGTTATGGTAAGGAATGTTTTGGAAAGACAGCTAAGAAATGGCAGAGGCAGGAATCAACCCTAAGACTTCTGATTCCAAGTACATTTGTTGTGGTTGTTGTTGTTGTGGTGGTGGTGGTGGTGGTGGTGGTGGGTTTCCTACTACAGCACTTCTTAGCCCTTCAAAATGCTGTGGAAGATTACATTCTTTCCAAGTTTGCATCTATCTGAGGGCATGACTGAGCTTAATAAGTTCTATGTTTGATCATTTTGATAATATTTATATAGTAAGACCAAAAGAGACTCTGAGGCATGATCATGCTGCTTTGTCAGTGGAATCTCTTCATTCAAACACATTAGAAAGAAAGACCTGTGCCAACTGAAAAGAAAATTTCAAAAATAGCCTCCAAAGCAATATCTTTTTGTATTTAACGCTTCAACACCATTCATTTTAATCCATCAAACAACTATGGTGTCTGCAATGCACCCATAAGCTCTCTTTATTTCCTAATATTCTTTTATTTGTAAAGGTTGGAAGAGTCAATAGCAGATTTCCCCTTGGGCTTGAGAAGGACACTAATCAACAGATGAGAGAATACAGAGTGAGTCGAGATAAAGTGAGTGAACACTGCTCAGCTACTAGTAAAAACATGCTGATAAAGCACTTTGGTAATGTACTGGTAAATATGGATAAGCAAATATATAAAATTGATTTTATATATATTTATTGTGTTAAAGAAGCATGTGTCATTTATTCCACATTTTTCCATCCTTAATTAAATACCTTTATTTTATCTTGGAATTCACTATGCTAATTTGACTGTTTTAATGGACCTTCTAAAAAAATACCTAAGCATAGAACATATATCAGAATCTGTCCCACCTCCTGCTCCTTGGAGAAAGGCTCATGGGGGAGGAGAGCTTGATTAAAGAAGTTTTCAGTACCAAGAGAGCAAAATACTATATTGTTGTTTTGCTCCAATGGTGAGAATGACAGAAAGTCCTAAAACAGATTCCCAAATGATGAGGATGTACATGCTGCAGGTCGAAACTCAAATATGTCTTAAATGAAAAGATATAAAACTTACTTATATCAAGAATAGTGAATAGATATATTCATGCATTCCATCAAAATACCCCCAGAAATTTTATTTATCTGTGTAGGAAGCAATCAAGAGTTCATCCCCTTAACCTTTTACTTCGCTTCACTCTCAAATGATGATAAAGTTGAAAAAATAGCTTGAGATATGCTGTACAGGAAGATTCCACTACAGCCACCACCCCTAACCCCAGACACCTAATAAGCTATTGGACACAAACATATACTCAAAAAAGAAAATCATGATTGGATAATGAAGAGAAAAATGATTAACTTTTTTTTGCCTTAGACTGATTTTTTTTAAATTTTCAAATATATTTATCTATATTTAGTTTATAACTTTCAGTTCCGCAAGCTTGTGAGTGTTCAGTTTTCTCCCGCTTCTTCCCCTCCCCCTCCACAAAATATGGTGCAAACTGATATAGGCTCTTCAGATTGAACATAAAATGACTAACTTTTAGCATGTTATCAAATGTTCTCTAAAAGAAAGGATCAGAGCTCTATTTTTTCAAGGCCCTATGATCTAAAAGATGCAACTATTCCTTTTCTCTACTATGTAAGACATTAAATTCCCTTTTCCATCATTCCCTCCACCATTTTCCTCCTTTTCTTCAGTCCCTGATCAAGAGGTATTTCTTCTCTTTTTCAAAGCTAACCCTTCTACATAATCTCTTGATAATACCCTCTCCCATTTCCTCTGAGAGCTTGCTGACTTCATCATGCCTTAATTTCCTCTTATCTTCACTTAATCCTTAGGGTTATTTCCTTCCCTACACTGACATGTATGTTCAAAACTCTTAATCTTTAAAAAAACACACCTGAAGTCTTCATTCAATCAAATTATTTTCCTATAATAGCTCTTTGCATAGCTAAACTCCTAAAAAAGTTTGTTGATATGGATTCCCCCCCCTTTTTTCATTGTCTAGTCCCTCCACTCTTATGTAAAATAGTTTTAGGTGCTGTCAGTCAGGTAAAACTCAACTATTAAAGGTTATCAAAAGATTTTAAATTCTGTGATTACTTTCTCCACTCTTATTATAATTTGTTTTTCAATTTTTAGTATGGTTTACCCACCATTCCTACTTAGCCATTATACTTCCTTGACTTCTGTGAAATTGATCTGTCTTGGTTTTCTTCACATATTCTTGCTCTTCATTCCTGGAATATTGGTCTTCTTTTGTGCACTGCATGCACATTGTGAAAATGATCTATCTAGGACCTTCTTATCTCCTCTATCTTAAAACTCTCATGATGATTTCATCAGTCCTCATGAGTTTAATTATCATACTAAGATGGCTGCTCTCAAGTATGCATAACCAAGTTAAATCTATCTTTCGAACTTTAATCTCTTATTACTAAATTCCAACTGGACATCTCTAATACAAAGTGATATAGGCATTTCAAATTCAACATACTAAAAATGTAATTCATGTTTTCCCTTAGTTATCCTTATTCAAACTTCTGTTTTGTTGAGGGCAACACCATCCCACCAGTATTAAAGATTAATATTCTTAGAATAACTTTTTTATTCTTTCTTGTCTCTCACCACTATTATCAAATCAGCTGTTAGAACATTATGTTTAACTCCACAATATCTTTTACCTTTCCCCTACCTTTTTAATTTTAGAACATATAACCAAATTCAGATCTTTATCCTTTTCTTACACCATAGGATTAATCTTCTATTAAATCTATGCTTCTTATATCTTCATTTTCCACTCCATTCTCACATAGCTACAAGTTGATATTTCTAAATCACACATGACCCATGTCATCCTCTACTCAAAAATCTTTAGGGGCACCATGTTACCAATCGAGAAAAATATAGCACAACACAGTAAGAATAACACAATTCAATTATTCTTTTTGACATTTAAATCCATGCTTACTATGTTTCCAATGTACTTTATTAGACTTATTTACTATTTTTATCCTTAATATAATTGCCCTTTTGGTAAAAAAATGGCATCTGGGTTATTTCCTGTAAATGACTTTTCATAACTATGGTATATACCTTTGACCAAGAAGCTTCATATGATGGGAATATATCCCCTTGCTTCATAAACTACATAGCTTCCTTCAAATCATAAGCTAAATCTTTGTTTCATTGGATCTTGTCAGATCTCTCCTCCAGTTTTTGGAGGTCATCTTTATTTCTAGAAATTTATTTGTGTTTCTCCACAATTTTGTGACTATTTTGTAATTACTAATCTTTTAATTGGTTGTTTTCCAAATAGAATATGAGCTCTTTGAAGTCAGGTATTATTTGGTTTATTATTTTCTATTCCCAACACTTACTATAATTCCTTACACAAAAGGCAATGAATGGATTTGCATTGTTTTGAATTGCTAAGGAATACATTTCTAGATGCTCCTCAAATTCTTCCTGTTCTCTAACCCAATCTCAAACATCTGGCAAAGATTGATTCTTCTATTAAATGATGAGACTCCTTCAAGTAGAATATCAATAAGGCAAGAATCATAAGCTCTAAGATGACCATGAACATGCCTGTGTAGTGCAGAATCACAAAGTATAAGAGACTCTCTAGGTAGAAGGCAGAGAAGTATAATATTTACTTAGACACCAGAGAATCAAATCCCAGAAGCAGTAATTCCAATTTGATATAGCAGTAATTGTATTTCAAAACTATTAAGTCCACTTCAATGTAACAACAAGGAAATTATAAAACAGTAGTACAGCAAGGAACCAAGTCATCTTGTAACCTCCCCCACTGCTGGGGCCTTTCTGTAGAAACTCATGAATTCCAACTGTCTACCTGTGTTCTCTCCCTCCTCAGTTCTCTGGTCTCTGTAGCAACATGGTTTCCACTCTGTGCTCTGCATTCTTTCTGCAGCCCTGTTGACTCAGAGTTCTTGCTTCTCCTCCTTGGGCTAAATTCTGAATTCTCATTGGCTGCCTTCTGGTTATATATACTCTTTTTAGGGTGTGAGGGCTTCACGCCCAATCAGGTAAAGAGTGTAGGCCTGGGGTTTAGCACCTAGTAAGTAAAGAGTGTAGGCCTACCTACAAACAAACCTCCAATCAAGCTTCCCTTAACTGGCCCCACCTGAGGCCTGTTGAATGAATGGGAAAGGTGTTTAATCACTGATTGGTATCACAAGTAGTCCAAGTATTTTTCATCAATATTTCACAAAAGTTCTTTTAGAAAAATAAATATTATTTCACATACAAAGATACATTTATAGTCATTTAAAAAAAATCTCGGGATTCACATGGCTTCAAGGTTAGAAATTTTATCCTGTGCTAAGTGAACTGTAGAAAGACCTTATAATGATATTCATACTACATAAGCACTCTGCTTGAGTGGAAAGAGCATAGAAAAAGCAAATAGGAGACTTTGATTATAGGTCTTGCTCTGTAATGAATTAGCTGTGTATACTGTAGGCCACTGAACTACCATGGGTCTAAGCTTCCCCTCTCATACAACCATAATAGAAATAGTAATATTTATATTTTCTTGTATGAAGGGCTATTTTGATTAAAATATCAATGCAAACCATAGAAAACATACTAGAATTTGACCCTATTGACAAAATGACCCTGCAGACATTGGGACCTGGATAAAGTTTTGGTGAGGTCTCCCACAGAGCTCTCTGGATCATTACCCTGGGAAATGCAACATAAAACTCATTTGACTTCCTGTGAAAGATCCCCAATATTCCCAGTAGAATGACTCAGGCTAAAAAGATCATTAACCTTAAAAATAACTTTTTTTATTAAAGTTTTTATTTATACAACTAAAATACAGAAAATATTTGTTCCCAAATGTATTAAACTCTGAATCACTTTCTATAGAGACTTACAAAAGTCCATTTGAATTATAGTTCTTCTCTACATGGCTTAGCATTACTAAAGACTCAACCTTCCCCCTTCAGCCTCACGTAGTGTATAAATTTTACATTACTCGTGACAGGGTCTAGGTTTGCTCCTATATGTCATGATGCTGTACCTTACAGCTCTTCAATATTTGTCCTTCTTTTGGTTCTTGGTTCTGTTTTTTAATAGATTTTTTTTTCTTCCATGAGTCTTTTGTTATTCTGTAAGTGGTGAGGCTTTTCTGTTATGTATGGGTTCCTCCTCACTGAATAATCATGAAGATGCAGTCTCTCCAAGTGTTTCTGTCTATACTGGCCCCTAGCAAATATATCCTTTGGTGGCTTATATCAATATTGTTTGTGGTCTTTAGTGCAGGCCATGTTGCAACTCTGAATGTGGTTCAATAACCCTTAAAACTCCTGGACTCCTTTTTGTCTATCATTCCATGACCCACTTGTTCCCTCTTACATGAAAACAATTTTCCCATTCAGTATCTTCCCATGGGATGCCTAACAAATGCTTGGGAATAGTTGGCCAGATTCATCATGGTACATTCACATTTTGTTCCTTTTAATTGAAAAATAAATCATAATCTATAAAATTCAAATAATGCTTCCTAATTAAAACTGCAGGACAACTCAGGGTCATCTAATTTAAGTCTGTCTTTACTAATAAGGAAATCAGGCTCAATAATATTAAATGATTTTCCCAAGGTCACAAAAGAAGTAAACAGTATTGACACGATTTGAACCTATTACTTGACCCTTGACAGCCAGTGTTCCTTCTATTGTATCACAATGCATGTAATGTTTTTATAAGTACACCCAGTATGCAAAGCAAAATATTTCATGCATCTATGTGTTTGGTGTTATTCTCATTGGCCCTGATATTCACCAACTTTTTATAGTTTTTGATTATGTTTTTATTTTTATTGAAGTTCCTGGGAGTAGCATATTACACCTAAGATTTAAATGCTATGGAAACTATTACTAAAGGAATCTTTATTACCTAAGGTTTTTCAAACATCCTACTGCATAATATTAGAGAATTACCTGATAGTACTTAAGGGGGCGGAGCCAAGATGGCGGCTGGTAAGCACCGACTAGAGTGAGCTCCGTACCCAAGTCCCTCCAAAAACCTATAAAAATGGCTCTGAACCAATTCTAGAACGGCAGAACCCACAGAACAGCAGAGGGAAGCAGGGCTCCAGCCCAGGACAGCCCGGATGGTCTCTGGGTGAGCTCTGTTCCACACGGAGCTGGGAGCTGGGAGCTGGGAGCTGGGAACGGAGTGGAGCAGAGCCCAGCCTGAGCGGCGTGGACGATCCAGACCGGAAGCCGGGCGGAGGGGGCCCTAGCGCCCTGAATATGTGAGCTGCGGCAGTTACCAGACCCCTCGACCCACAAACACCAAAGACTGCGGAGAAGGTTAGTGGGAAAAGCTGCGGGAGTGGAAGGAGTTCGCGGTTCGGCTTCCAGCCCCGGGGGCAGCGGAGGTGGGGCAGCTACAGCTGTTGTTACTTCCGGCTCCAGGCCCACCTGGTGGGAGGAATTAAGTGGCGGATCTCAGCAGGGGTGCACAGCCTGCCGAAGATCTGAGCCCAGTCTGGACTGGGGGTCCTTGGGGAAGGAGGAGTGCGGCTCTGACAGAGCTGGCACCTCCCCCCCAAACGTAGAACATAGAACTCTGTAATCTACAAGCAGTCATACCCCACTGAAAAACTCAAGGGTCAAATTAGTTAGTTGGGAATATGGCCAGGACGCGAAAACGCGCCCAGATTCAGTCTCAGACTTTGGATTCTTTCTTTGGTGACAAAGAAGACCAAAACATACAGCCTAAAGAAGACAACAAAGTCATAGAGCCTACAACCAAAGCCTCCAAGAAAAACATGAACTGGCCCCAGACCATAGAAGAACTCAAAAAGGATTTGGAAAAGCAAGTTAGAGAAGTAGAGGAAAAATTGGGAAGAGAAATAAGAAGGATGCGAGAAAACCATGAAAAACAAGTCAATGACTTGCTAAAGGAGACCCAAAAAAATACTGAAAAATACACTGAAGAAAACAACACCTTAAAAAATAGACTAACTCAAATGGCCAAAGAGCTCCAAAAAGCCAATGAGGAGAAGAATTCCTTGAAAGGCAGAATTAGCCAAATGGAAAAGGAGGTCCAAAAGACCACTGAAGAAAATACTACTTTAAAAATTAGATTGGAGCAAGTGGAAGCTAGTGAATTTATGAGAAATCAGGATATTATAAAACAGAACCAGAGGAATGAAAAAATGGAAGACAATGTGAAATATCTCCTTGGAAAAACCACTGACCTGGAAAATAGATCCAGGAGAGATAATTTAAAAATTATTGGACTACCTGAAAGCCATGATCAAAAAAAGAGCCTAGATACCATCTTACAGGAAATTATCAAGGAGAACTACCCTGATATTCTAGAGCCACAGGGCAAAATAGAAATTGAAAGAATCCATCGATCGCCTCCGCAAATAGATCCCAAAAAGAAATCTCCTAGGAATATTGTTGCCAAATTCCAGAGCTCCCAGATCAAGGAGAAAATACTGCAAGCAGCCAGAAAGAAACAATTTGAGTATTGTGGAAACCCAATCAGAATAACCCAAGATCTGGCAGCTTCTACATTAAGAGATCGAAGGGCTTGGAATGCAATATTCCGGAGGTCAATGGAGCTAGGATTAAAACCTAGAATCACCTACCCAGCAAAACTGAGTATCATGTTCCAAGGCAAAATATGGACTTTCAATAAAATGGAGGACTTTCAAGCTTTCTCAGTGAAAAGACCAGAACTGAATAGAAAATTTGACTTTCAAACACAAGAATGAAGAGAAGCATGAAAAGGTAATCAAGAAACGGAAATTGCAAGGGACTTACTAAAGTTGAACTGTTTTGTTTACATTCCTACATGGAAAGATGATGAGTATGATTCATGAGACCTCAGTATTAGGGTAGTTGAAGGGAATATGCATATATGTATATATGCATATATATATATATGTTTAAGTATACATATAAGTGAATGTGTATGTATGTATGTATCTATGTGTATATGTATGTATGTGTATGTATGTGTATATATATATATGTAAAAGAGAGAGAGCAGACACAGGGTGAGTTGAGGATGAAGGGAAGATATCTAAAAGAAATAAAATGAAATTAAGGGATGAGAGAGTAACATACTGAGAGAGGGAGATAGGGAGAGATAGAATGGGGTGGATTATCTCGCATAAAGGTGGCAAGAGGAAGCAGTTCTATGGGAGGAGGGGAGAGGGCAGGTGAGGGGGGAATGAGTGAACCTTGCTCTCATCAGATTTGGCCTGAGGGGGAATACCATACATACTCAGTTGGGTATCTTACCCCACAGGAAAGAAGAGGGAGGAAGATAAAAAAAAATAAAAGGTGGGGGGATGATGGAGTGGAGGACAGATGGGGGTGGAGGTAATCAAAACAAACACTTTGGAAAGGGGACAGGGTCAAGGGAGAAAATTCAATAAAGCGGGATGGGTTGGGAAGGAGCAAAATGTAGTTAGCCTTTCACAACATGAGTATTGTGGAAGGGTTATACATAATAATACATGTGTGGCCTAGGTTGAATTGCTCAACTTCTTAGGGAGGGTGGGTGGGAAGGGAAGAGGGAAGGGAATTTGGAACTCAAAGTTTTAAAATCAGATGTTCAAAAACAAAAAAACTTTTTGTATGCAACTAAAAAATAAGATACACAGGCAATGGGGCGTAGAAATTTATCTTGCCCTACAAGAAAGGAAGGGAAAAGGGGATCAGAGGGGAGGGGGGTGATAGAGGGGAGGGCTGACTGGGGAACAGGGCAACCAGAATATACGCCATCTTGGAGTAGGGGGGGAGGGCAGAAATGGGGAGAAAATTTGTAATTCAAACAGTTGTGAAAATCAATGCTGAAAACCAAATATGTTAAAGAAATAAATTGCATTTAAAAAAAAAATAAAATAAAAATTAAAATAAAAAAAAAAAAAAGAATTACCTGAGTAACTGAAAATTTAGTGACTCAATGTCACACAGAGTGTATCGGTCAAAGACAGCCCTTGAATCCATATCTTCCTCATGCTGAGGCAGGTTTTTCTACTCATAACACCATGCTGCCTCTCACTACATTAAAGACAAAAATATAACCACATATTCCTACTGACTCCAGTTAATATGCACTTAAAACTTGAAGCAATGACATATCCACATCATTAGAGAAATTATCTTATTTGCTCCCTAAAGAAGTACATTCTCACAAGCCTGCCCATCCATAATCAACTCATAACAACAACCTTGATCATTATCAGCTATCGATTACATCTTCCTTCTTAAAGGAAATAATAGAACCATTTCTCATGAAAAAAAATACCCCAACCACAAAATGAGTAGATGTTATCCTAAGGAGCTCATGGTACCCTTAGAGTAGAGTTTTAGCAAAATCAGCTTTAGAAGCCATAAAACTCATAATAAAATAAATTTTGTCTACTGACTGATTGACAGAAAAGAAATAGTCTCTTCATTAACGACTCCTCCCCAGCCCACCCCGAAAATAAGTCTGAAGTATGAAATGCATTTACTGTTCCCCTTGGGGGCAATCAGCGTTTGATGGGGTCAGTGATTCTTTTCCTGAGCTTCCTCATGGCATTCTTCATCTCTTTATTTCTAAGAGTATAGATTAAGGGGTTCAACATAGGGGTGATAACAGCAAAAATTACAGTCATGGTTTTGTCAATGGAGAAGGTGCGAACAGGCCTAACATACATAAAAATGCAAGGAACAAAGAATAAGACAACAACTGTAATGTGGGACATGCAGGTAGAAAGAGCTTTGCGTTGGCTTTCTACAGTGTGGGTCTTCAGGGAGTGTAGGATGACCCCATAGGAGATAAGCAACATTGTAAAGATGACAACACAGATTGCTCCTCCATTAGCAACCACTGAGAGTCCAATGATATAGGTATTGGTACAAGCAAGTTCTAATAAGGGGTACATGTCACAGATGAAATGGTCAATGATATTAGGGCCACAGAAGGGTAACCTGGAAATAAAAAGGAGCTGAATCACTGAATGAAGGAAACCTCCAACCCAGGCTACAACCAGCAACAGAACACAGACACGGCGACTCATGATAACCAAGTAATACAAAGGCTTACAGATGGCCACGTAGCGGTCATAAGCCATTACCACCAAGAGGAAGACCTCTGCACCACCAAAGAAGTGTGCAATAAAAAGTTGGATCATGCAAGCTTGGAAGGAAATAGTCTTCTTCTCATAAAGCAAGTCTATTATCATTTTGGGAGAAATAGCTGTGGAATAGACAGCATCCATAAGAGACAAATAGGCAAGGAAGAAGTACATGGGGGATTCCAGAGACCGGCTAGAAATGACTGTTATCACAATCAGAAGGTTACCCCCCAATGTTATAATGTAGATGGTTAAGAAGACAACAAATAATATTTTTTGAATCTCAGGATTCTGAGTGAGTCCTAGGAGGACAAATTCAGTCACATTGTTCCTGTGTTCCATTATTTTTTTCTTCTTTCTGTAATATATGAATTTATAGGTCAACATTGATTTACCTGTAAAGAAAATTATTATTAGTTTTAGATTTGAGGTATAAATGATCATATATAAAAGTGATCTTCCCTTTAACTCTTTTGTTTTCACAAAAGCCTTTTGGAAAAAGTAATCTTATTGAATGAAAAACTAACACATAACAATGTCAAGCCTCTTTCCAACCTCTAATAATGAACAACATGGAGTAGACAAAGTAGGTAGATATGTTCATATTTTAATCTTGGATGATGGTTGTGGTGCTAAATGTCATATACCCAAATAAATTCCCCTAGTCCTTCAAGCATGAGTTGTGGGCAAGGGAATAACCATAAGAAAGTCCAAGGAACCCCTTTCTTGGGATATATGTTCCTTTACTACAAAGCCATGAGAGGGATGAGGCATATTTAGATCACTAGTACTCTTTGCACCATTACCTGGCACGAGCATATGCCTGAGCTTTTGAAAATCATTCATAAGTGTGCTTGGAATCTACGCATGCATAATTTTCTATACAGTCTGATTGCTCTGATAGTTTTTGTTATTTAAAAAAAAACCATGACTGATATTTGATCAAGGCAACAATAATAAGAAAATCCTACACTCATGATATAGAGGTGACCCTGGGTACTCAAAAGCTATGCCCACACAATTATTAGCACTGGCCAGTCAACAGAGCAATAACAGTGGTATGGGGCTTTAGATTGGCCAGTTGTATATTATCTTATGATAAACCTAACAATAAGAAAAATTGTTGGAATTTTACATTATGCCTACTCAAGTAATTTACAAAAGGTAATATGATTTGCATCAGTGAATGGAGTACCCAGAAAGAATGCTTTTGAAGTTCAGCAATTAATAATATTTATAATACTTTTACAACATTTTGTAATTTACAAAATGCTTTAATGTAAATAGCTAGGCAAAATTTACTTCATATTGCCATAAAAATGATTTCATGAGTGAGGGAATTGCTTTTGTCAGATAAATCAAAATTCAAGATATCTATGTATATAACTTAATGAACTATGACAGCTTCTCAAACAAATGTTTAAATATGTATGTCCATATGATATGTGATATAGGCATTTATTTATAGAGAGATTCAAAATATCTATAATATAGTCATATAATACATGTATACATGCATATTCCAAAAGGTGGTCAACCTCCCCATATGCACAAACATATACACATGAAAGGAGAAGCAACACACATATATACATTTGTGTGCATACATGAATGTGTAGATATATGTGTGTATGTATATATGTGCGTTTACATGCATGCATACATACATACATACATAGAATCGCAAGTCATGTTTCAATCAAGGAAATCTAAATGAAATCCCAAATTGCACTTGATTAAAAGAACTCCAGACAAAACTAATGGACAAAATTATCTCAGTAATATCACAAACATCACAGACAATGACAAGACTGTTGTGCCTTCATACCATGTAAAACTTACAGTGCTCACTAACCTTTTAAGTAGGAAATGGTGAAGAAGCTTTTCTTTTTTTGTCCAGTGTTCCTGTCTTTCCACCTGATTACTCCAAGTGGACAGATCTTCATGAAGATTAGAGGTAAGGAACTACAATTTTATCATGTAACCTATTGTCTGACTTTTTCATTTAAAGTACATATCATACAATCCTCTTCTAGCTCTTTGGTAGTCTTCAATTTCTCCAAAAAGTATGTGAATTAAAACTTTGTGTACTTCTTTCTTATTATCCTACTAAACTGTGCTCTTTTAGTGTATTATATAAATTCCGTGCCTCTAATAATGTTTCACATTCTACTGAATAAAGCATTTGTTTAATGAATATTGTCTCCTATTTGAATGATTTTCTCTTTTCCTTTCATGCTATTAATTTGCCTCAGGAAAAATTTTATTCATTCATTCTATTAAAATATATAAAATACAACACTGTGTTCAGTGTACTATCCAATATCTACTGACTATTAGAAGGCAATGAAATTTGGATATTAGTATATTGTATATCATATGTAATATTTCACAGGGCAGCAAGGTAGTTCAGTGGATAGAATACTGGTTTGGAATCAGGAAGACTTGTAAATCTTCATGAGTGCAAATCTGGCCTCAGACACTTACTATCTCTGTGACTCTGGGCAAGTCAGTTAACCCTGTTGGCCTCAGTTTCATCTGTAAAATGAGTTGGAGAGCTAAATATCAAACTGTTCTAGTATCATTGTCAGGAAAACCCCAAATAGGGTCACGTAGAGTCTGACATGACTGAAATGACTGAAGACAAACTATTTCTCAAGTTTCTGGTTTTCCTATAAACATACATAACTCATCATATACAAAGAGAATATTTCATTGTTTTAGGAATTTCTACAGTTCTGGGATTATATAAATGAGAATTCAATAACAGTAATCACACAGATCTATCTATAACCCATCATAAATATTGTTTCCCTTTCTCAAATTTAAATAAATTCAATGGTGTTAAATAGATAACCATATTAACAAACAAGAAAAAAATTACTCAGTTAATGCCAAATAAAATAAAAACATCATAGCTCATGTCTCATATTTTCATTTCCATTTCTATTTTTCAGCTTAGAATAAATATTTTATTACTTTTGCAAGACAGAATTAAAAATAGTCAGAATAAAAATTAAAAAAATCATGACTATGAATGATGGTTAATTCTCAAGTGCCAATACTTTGCCTTTCCCAGTTCTGACTTACTCAGGTTGCATCCAAAACTTAATCATGAAAAAAAATCATAAAATCATTTCCAAATAAATTTGAAGTATGTCTTATTATCTGAGTAGTGAATTTTTTACACTTAAGTTCTAAATATATTACCTGAAATATAGTCCTCTTCCTTGAGAGACAAGTTGTTTGGTTTTGTTTTAGTCTTGGATATTGATAACTTGTTTTCGGTGCCAAACTAACCCAAAAGTAGAAGCAACTGATTAGTAAACAGAGTGCTTCATAATCCCACTCTAGCCAGCCAGTTTAAGTTGCTTGAAGCAGGAAAGATTATGTTAAGTCACAAGAGTTATGGAAAACCTACATGGATCTTGGTAAGTTCTTTTTTTCTTAAATTCTGTCCCCCATCTCCATCTTTTAAGAAGTCATTTGCCCTTGAATGGTAGAAGTGATTCTATTAAAGTGCAGAATTTAAAGAAGGCCCAGCCCCAACCATTATAATACATAGAAGGATAAACTTATTCTTGTCATTGAGCCACTTAAATTACTTGTTCTGTTTTAACTAAATTGGCTCCAGGGAAAAGGGACTTTTCACACAGACCTTCAAGTACATCCAACATCTCCAGAGATGTTCCAGAGCTAATTATAATGCCAGGGTCAGGAAAATGTCTCTGGGAGTGGGGGTGGGGGTGGGGAAAACACCCTAATTCCTAGAAAAGAGGGCAATAACTAAAGCTATGTTTCATACATAGGAAGGCTATCTATTTTAGATATAGAAATGGATAGATAGATAGATAGATAGATAGATAGATAGATAGATAGTCAACTGACAACCTATAACAGAGGTTTGGTTTAAGAAACAAAAAGAATCAGATTGACCCCTAAAGGTTAGATCAAAAGAACAAACAAAATTATATCACACGAACATGTTTATTTCTCTCAAAGTGGATGATGTGTATATGTCCATACATGAAAGCCATTAGAATGAGCTCAAGGAAAGGACAATTGAAGAGGAACTTTTATCCTCCAAGGAATTCTCACAAAGGATTCCTGCATCACTCAAGATTATAATCATAAAATGTGTTAACCATAACTTGAGAAAGAAATTTCTTAATAGGACAGAATCCTGAAACATGAATGCAATGACAGGATAGAGTTCACACATATAAAAATAAGAAAAGTCCCATTATTCAAGACAGTGTCCAGTTCAAGGTGCCTAGTCCTTGGCAGAAAAATGGTCCCAGTCAGGAAAATCCAGCTGGAGAGTTTGAGTTCACTCAGAGAGCAAGGCAAAGTATGTCTGTTATGCCAGAGTGCACAAAGTGTTATGGTAGGTTAAGCTCAGTGTGGGCCAAAAATGTCTTTCAACATCTTAAGTATTCCAGTCTGTGGCGTACACATATTTCTTCTGTATCATTGAGATTTTGGGCTATATTGACAGTCATAGTGTTCAGCTAAGAAGGAAATACATAATCTTGGTTAATTCTATCCTGATCAGATCACATCTGGAAGTGTATTTACCTTGGCCTGGTCTATATCTTGAAGAGTATAATCAAGTAAGAGAAATAATGAGAATTTCATAATGTGAATTGTGTAATAAATTAGAGATGTTTAGTCTGAAAGAAGCCTTAGAAAAGAAATGCTTACTTTCTCAAAATATTTGGATAGACGTCATACAGAAAAAGCAAAGTTCTCACTGATTTCGTGTGATAATCAGCTTCTGCTAAATAATACTAATTGTTAAATTCTAGATGTTCAAAACTAGGTTTACTGTGTTAAAGCATGAGTTCAAGATTCAGAAAGATAACCGTGAACCAAAGTTAGCATTTGGCCCTGAGTTTTTATAGAGAAACAAATTATGAGACAGAGATAGAGCAATTATATTTTAACATGGTTAGTAAGAGTTTGAGGCCAGATTACAGGAACTCAGGTCTTCCTGGATTCAGGCCCAGCATTCTATCAATTGCTCCATTTTTCTGAGGTACTAGCTTTTACTCTCTGTGATGCCCTGGGTTCCCCATCACCACCATCAATTCTCCTTTTTCAAGGTCCTAAAGTCCATCAAGGCTATGGAAGAAAATCTAGAAAATTCTTCTAATTTCTCTAAGAATTTAATCCACCTTTTCAAAAGAAGTACACTACTTTCTTTTCTTTTTTTTTAAGTGGTATTTGTGAAAATGAATATTGCAGAAATGAAGGATGGGTCTGGGGAAGAAATGATAACAGGTACAAGTGGTAAAGTTCTTTTATGTTTAAAAGCACCTCATTATTTAATTATGATTCTGAGCAATTGTTACAGGGTACTGGGCCTCATCCATCTCTTTAATAGGAATATGGATTCCCAATTGTATGTCTTAGCCCATCAAAATCAATTTCTCTAGATATTTTTGAACAATAAGAGGTGATTCCTTAGCCTCACAATTATTTTCTTCACATAGTGCTTCCATGTCCATGTTGGACATTTCTTGTTATTTCCCAACCCAGACTTTTCTGGAAGAGAAAAGCAAAGCCCCCCTGCTTCCCACCCCTTAATTCCTACGTGAGGAAAAAAAAAACCTTTATTTAGGACCTTTCAGGATAAGTCTTATTAATGTTTCAAGCATTCTCCTTTATCATCAATTTATGAAGTGTTTCATACTCTAGGGCAGCTAGGTAGCACGGTAAATAGAGTGTTGGACCTGGAGTCAGGAAGACCTGAGTTCAAATGTGACCTCAGATGCTTATGAGCTGTATGACCCTGGGAAAATCACTTAACACTGTTTGCCTCAGTTTCTTCACCTGCAAGTTGAGCTGCAGAAAGAAATGGTAAATCACTCTGGTATCTTTGACAAGAAAACCCCAGATGGGGTCACTAAGAGTCAGACATGACTGAAAAAGTATGACTGAACCACACTCTATCTGCTTATATTTCTGCATCCTATTCCCTTGTCTCCACTTCCTTTCTCTCATCTCCACTCTTCTCTCTTCTCTTCTTCTCCATTCTCCCATTCCTTACTCTCAACTCTAACCTACCCAGCATCCCCCTCTGAATCTATTTGTTCCTTCCTTTCTGCTCACAAACATTCCCATTTCACTCTCACCTTAAAACAAATACAAATCCCCCAAACCTTATTTGATCTGAACATGCACACTGATTGTACTATTTTCTTCTTCCTTCAAGACTAATCTCAAATTCCATTTTCTATAGGAGGCTTTTGCCTCTACTCCCTCCCTGATCTACAATAGTGCCTTCCTTCTGACATTAGCTTCCACTTCTATTGTATGTGTATGTGTAAATATTTATGTATGTGTATGGATGTAGTCACACATATCATTGCATACTTTCTCCAGCATGAAAAAAATAAGTTCTTTGGAAATAGAGGATTGGGTTTTGTGGGGGTATTTTTTATATCTCTAAATTGTGCACATTTCAGTAATAACCATTTATTCGTTGGTTATTGACTTGCTATATAAATATGCTTCCTAAATGCCCACTGAAAAAGAAAGTCTAGTAATATGAGGATTGCAACTGAAAAATTTCTTTAAAGATCTTAAAACTCTCCTTGGTGTCAACCAGAGTTGTCAGTTTAATATGACTGCAACAAAGATAGGAAGGTTCACAGACAAGATTTATGATCATCTTTGTTCACTTCTTTTGTGGCACAGCTGATTAAAACATTTAGAAACAAAAGCGCCATGGGACCTCAGACTGAGGCAGCCTGTTGGAAGCTGCTCCCAGGGTCCAGGCTGGGAAAGCAGGGGGTGTGGGGCCCACTCACTGAGGCCATGGACAAGGACAGGCATAGACCTGACTAAGGTGCCAGCAATTCAACAGAATAAGACTTTTGTATTTCTAAACCAGTTTGTGGTACATACTGTACAGTTCCTCAACCAATTTTCTACAGTTTGTGAAGAGAAGCTGTCAGCTTCTGTCTTTCTCTTTGGATCCAACAAATTGAAACAACTCTCAACATTTTGGATGCAAAGCTATCATCTATTCTGGTTCTAGAAGATGTTAAATTTGAAATATCTACTGCAAATGTCAATGGTGTTACAAATGGTCCTGAAGTCCCCTCGGGTCAATAGTCATCTCTGTCTCCTCAATCTGAGCAGAAAAGTACACAAGACACTAGATCACAGAAATGTGAATCGGCCACAGAACATATCTAAACTGTAGCCAAGGATCCAAGAGATGCCAGGTATCTCAAAATGGTTCAAGTGGGTGTTCCTGTGATGGCAATAAGAAACAAAACTATATCTGAAGGACTGGACACAGATCTTCTTGAGAGACCAGACGTCCCAGTGCCTGATGCGGAAGGTAAAACAAATGCCAAAGAGAGTTCAGATAGTGAATCTTTTTAGTGACTGAACTTCATGTTGACCATACAGAATTTTTATATCTATATAATACATACATGCATAGGAGGGATGTTTTGACAGCTCATATGCTTTAGACTTAATGTGAAAACCATTTCTATTATATTGGAGGGTGACAACTTTCAGAGATCACCTCTCTTACAATATATTTACTAGCCTAAGATTTTTCAGCTCTTCATAATGGCTTCTTATCACAAGTTGAAAAGTGTTATCTAGGAATCATCTTAATTTGTGTAAATATTCTATAATTACTAACTTGAATTTTGTCTGACCCATAAAGGATCTAATAATCAGCCACACAATAAGCCAAAAATTATTTCTGTGTTTTAAAACTGCCAAGGATTTTTTTTTATTATGATGGTAGATGAGTAACTTAAAAGTGTGCATCTGATTACCAAATGGAAGAATCTATAACCCCAGTGTACCTGAATAAGTAAAAATTGAATAGCCTAATTAAAATAAAGCATAATGGTATTACAGGCACTAAGCTGTGATAACTTGAGTGATGCAATGGAAGTTGAAAGACAAAAACCATTTTCTTTGAATTTAATAGCAGGTAATATGCTTCCTAGTTAGCTAACCATTGAACTTGGTTAAATTGTGGAGGCTATTTGTACTAATTATTTCAGCATGAAAATTTTCATGTTGAGTTCACTTCCATAACGTTTACTAAATAATTCTCTGTACAAAGACCAACACAGTTCAAAATCGCCGAATTACCTATTGAGACTTCAAGGTGTGGCTGTGAAGAGGTTCTAGAGAACTAGAGAACAACACCTTTCAACACTTGGTCATCATATATCACCAAGGTCAGAGGTAGCAGTCAACACTGACTGTCAATGCAATATCCTCTTGAAAGAGCTAGCTACCTAAGCATCTGTGTTACCCCCTATGATTCACTGCTCCAAAAGAACAATTAATTTGCACATATTGTAGGAGCCTCTCACCTGTAGAGACAATCCTCTATAAACAATGGTGCACAACAGGGAATAGTTTAAGAAGTCTCTAACACATCTGCTACATGGAGAAATTGAGAAAGTTAGTGGATAGTACTATTTCCCAGTCATTGAAATAACTTAAATTTACTGTTGTACTCTAGAAGTATAAAATGGTTCTATTTATTCTTTGATCTGAAGCTAAATTTGATGCTAAGCCATACTTAAGACTTGCAGAATTTTTCTATGTGAAAATTTTTTTAAAAATAATGAGCCATGGATCAACAATAAACTAATCTATATCTTTATAGTCTATCATAATTATGATATAAATTTTAAATGTTTCCCGTGACACACAATCCACCGAATTTCCTTATGTCTGTAAGAAAAACATGGCTTCTCTTAAAGGATGAATGGTGTCCACGTGCTCTTAGGAAGTACCACCCAGGCAACTCTGTTTAGTAAAACTGCTTTGTTCCTGAACAGGTTGCTCTAAATAACAAGCTCCATCTTCAGAGTTCACAAAGTATGGAAATTCCCACAATTTAATCTTGTAATGTAGCCATGTTACAATGTTGCCAGTATGGCGGTCATTAAAAAAAATTGCCTGATTCTTCTTAAAATGTCATAGTGTTTCTCTAGATTTTTTTAAACACCTGAGTGAACAGCTAAGAAGGCTCAAATGTAAGCTGACAAACCTCAATTTACTGTAAAATGGGTTCAGGATCTCAGCTCTTTGTGGTCTTGGTCAGCTCAGCCTTCCTCTTTGAGCCTCAGCTTCCTCTTTTTAAAAGAAAAGACTTGAACCAGATGATTCCTGAGGTCTCTCCCCACTTAAGCAATATCATTCACAATCCACATTTTGTTTCAACAGAGACATTTTACCTTAAGCATCTCTCCTATTCATACTGAACAGACCATTTTCTGAAAAAGCATGATGTGCTTAAACTAATTATTTCAGCACAACAGTCCAGGGGGGAAGGTGTCAGGCAAGGCACATTATACAATTGATTAGAAAGCTATATCCTTCTGTACTTATTCAGGTGCCACTTTTTTGGCCTCAAGAAAACAACATCTAAGAATTAAATAGTCTTCCATTATTTCCTTACATGACTGCTTGATTGGAGTAATCACCGCCTTATCATTAAGTGATTGATATACAAATATTAACTAACATTATGCTAATTATCACCATTACTGCCACCAAAACCACCATCATCTAATCAAGTCCCAGGTCTATTTATGCATTTTTGGGGCAGGACAGAAGAACAACAAAAGCTCTTGGGGTATCCAGAAAGGAGATCATGGAAGGACATTATGGAAACAATGAAACACATTACAAAAGCCTTTTAAAAATAGCACCTATGAAATACTCATTTAGAAATGTTTTGGTGGCCAGAAACTGACAAATAAACAGAGTACTTGAATTCTCACTATTCTAGGGGAAGTTTCTAGTGGTAGGAAATCAAATGAATTGTTGAGCACAATCACTCAGATACAACTTTGATCAATAAAATGGTTAACGGCAAATTTCTATTAGATATTTACATCTCAAATGCTCATAATTGAGTATTTGAGCAGTTTTCTAACATTGAACAGTTTTCCAAGTATAAAAACCTTGACAGAAGGATCAAAACTCTGTGGAAATAGTACAACTTACAGAAACATTTCTGTTGTCTTCACTGCTTTTGGAGTTGTGTGGTTATTTCATTGAGATATTAATATTTCTCGAGCTCAATTATTCATAGTCACAAGCTCCATTAGAAGAGAGAGCTTTTACAAGTTAAGAGCAATATGTTGGTTAATGTCTTCACATTGTATGGTCTCTTCTCTCAAGAATCACATGTCATTGTAATGAATAACAGGCTACCCAAGATTGATCCCTCCATTGTAAAATCACACTTGATTCTAGGAGATTTTCAACTGTTTCCAAAGATATAAGTATACAGAAACAAGCATGTGCAGGTGTGTGCGCATAAATAAACACACCTTAAGAGATGTAGATTAATGAAAAATCTTTGAAGTTGTCAAAAAGAATAATTCACAGACTTTGAAGTCAATTCTCAAAGAGGAAGACCAGTAATGTTCTTAATTTAGGATGCACAGGCCTTCCTATTTAGGTTTGCAGATAGATTTCTAGCAGGATGTGATCTTGGAAAGAAAAAATGATTATCTATTTTCCCCAATGTCGAAGTGTAATTATTTCCTTAAAATTTGTATGTGTGCATTAAATATTACTCAGAGAAGGGGTCCACAGGTGTCATCAGACTGCAAATGGGGTTTTTGATGGAAAACATTTTAAGAACCCCAAGTTGACATGTTAGCAATGTTGGTGTCCTCCCAAATTATTTTCATTATGTTGGAGTTATACTTGGCATTTTGAAATCCATAGCATCTTGAATTCTGGGACAGTTGACCAGAATTCAAATATCTACAGATCCAAGGAGACAGCAGTTTATACAGCATCATCAAATATAAAGATAAAATAAACATTTTGTATGTACATATGTGATTAATCTTTGCAAAGTATGACATGAGGCAAAATGAAGTGCTTATTATCTAGCATTTTTAAACTTATCCCACAGATTTAGAAATCACATACAACTGAATAGGTGCTTGATTTAAATAATAATAATTTACATTTACATACTGTAAGGCATGACCATTAATGGTCATGTGTCTTCCCACTACATATGTTTCCATTTGTCTCTATTTGCAATCAGAAAATGAGGATTTGAGTTTGTCATATGAAATGATGACAAAAGTGTACAAAGCACATATAATCAATTTGGAAAAAGCCTCAGATCTTAAATATATTTGCATTTTTTCTAAAGAAAACTTGAGACCCTCCAAGAGTATTGATAAAAAGTAAGACAGTTCTTGATATTTAGAATCATTTATAATCTGATGCTAATTTTCTACCCCATAACTTCCTCATGGCATTTTTTACCTCTTCATTTCTTACTGTGTAGATAATTGGATTTAACATTGGGGTGACAAGAGTGTAAAATACAGTTATAGTTTTATCGATAGAAAATGTAGTTACTGGTCGCAGATACATGAAAATACAGGGGACAAAGAACAAGATAACTACAGTGATGTGGGAGCTACAAGTAGACAGAGCCTTGCATCTCCCTGAAGAGCTGTAACTTTTCAGGGAACACAGGATTAT
This sequence comes from Trichosurus vulpecula, assembly GCF_011100635.1. NCBI lineage: Eukaryota > Metazoa > Chordata > Mammalia > Diprotodontia > Phalangeridae > Trichosurus > Trichosurus vulpecula. Next base: position 261,058,915 of record NC_050578.1, on the reverse strand, counting down.
GACATAGGAAAATATCAAAACAACAAAACTAATCATCGAAATTAACCCTGCATTGGCAACAACCAAGAGACCAATGAGGGAGGTTTCTGTGCAGGCAAGTTGAATCAAGGGAATAACGTCACACATAAAGTGATCTATAACATTGGGGCCACAGAAAGGAAGCCAGACTATGGTGAAAATCTGTCCTATTGAATGCAGGAAGCCCACTGTCCAAGCCAATCCAATGAGGCAACAGCAAAGGCGGTGGTTCATTATTGTCATGTAGTGCAGAGGTCTGCAGATGGCCGCATACCTGTCAAAGGCCATTACTATGAGGAGAACAATCTCGGAAGTCCCAAGAAAGTGTTCTAGAAAAAGCTGGGTCATGCATGCATTGAAGGAGATGGTTTTCTTCTCACGGAGCAGATCTGCAAGCATTTTGGGGATCATTGATGATGGATACAAAGCATCTATTAGAGACAAGAATGCTAGAAAGAAGTACATTGGCGAGACCAGAGTCTGACTGGAAGCAATGGTGATCACAATGAGCATATTACTCAGGACAGTGATAATATAAATGATTAAAAATAGAGCAAATATGACTTTTTTCATCTCAGGATTCCTCATGAGACCCAATAGGACAAATTCAGTTACATTCCTATTTGCCATCTCACCTTTATACAGATGTTGAATTCACTTGTAAATTCCAGTTATCTTAAGGACACAGAGATTTTTCTAAATGTAGGCATGGTCTGATGATTTCAAGCATTCTGACTGTACTGAGAGATTCCTTTTCACAATATACCTATGAAACAGTCAAAAAGATATATATTATAGTGTCTGCTTCACATAAATGAATAAAAATCAATCCTCCAATAAGCATTTATTAAACAAATACATACTAGATATTGGGGATACAAAATGGATAAAATATTATTTGCACTTGAAATGATTGCATTCCATAAGAGAAGACAACATATAAGTATACACAAAGTATTTAAATAATACATACATGCTAATTTTACACACAGGGCACTAGCAGCTGGCTATGCAAAGGGTGGGAAATAAGAAGTGGATTGTTTTGCCTATTTCCAACAAGTATATTATAACATGACAAAGAGGTAGGATATGAGGGTTTGTGTATATGTATGTATGTGTGTGTATGTGTATGTATGTATGTATGTATGTATTTGGACAGGCCATCACGGTCAAGTTTCTTGCACAGGGTCACACAGCTAGGAGGTGTCAGGTGTCTGAAAGCAGATTTGAACTCAGGTCCTCCTGACTCCAGAGTTGGTACTCTATCCACTGTGCCACCTAGCTGACCTAGGGGTTTATAATTTTTATCAATTAAAAGCATGTAATTCACTATAATAAATTTCTTCTGACTTACGGGAATAATATATCCACAACAGCAGTATATGAGAAAATATGAGTCATTTTCAAAAAATTAGCGTTATAAATAGTCTCATTAATCACCTTTATTTCACTGAAATGGGCATAACTGTGCTGAGGTAGTTTACAACATATTTTATGTAGTACTCTCACTTCTAAGTAAATTTAATTCATCTTATATTTTTCTTTGATTTCTATTTATAGCCTGGGGATCTCTTAGTACAGGATTTAAAAGACTGCCTCTAAATTTACTTATGTCCTAGTCCTTTCACGAGTTTTTCCTGAGATAAAATGATAATACACATGGATATGAAGGAACTTATAAATTATTCCTCATTGCGAAATATGACCCTTTATGCTTCTACCAAAACAAGTAAGCATCACTAAAATTTTGGTTAGATCAATTGGTTGCCAACACATGGGGATAGGTTGCTTTAGGAGCAAGTTTTTTTAATATAGTAAATTGATAGCTCAACCATTATGGAAAGAAATTTTTAATTAAACCTCAGAGTTAATAAACTGTTTATACCTCGGTGTATTCAGTTGTACTGTTAGTAGGTTTATACTTCAAATAATCAAAGAAAGATAGAAACAACCATCTACACAAAAAAATATTTGTGGCAACTCTTTTTTTTTGTTAAAAAAGAAACTAAAGGGGTGCCCTCCTATTGAGGATGGCTAACAATTTATGGTGTATGCATTTAATGGGACATTGTAGTGCCATAAAATGTGATGGAATGGATAGTTTCAATGAAAATTGGGAGAAGCTCTCTCATTTGATGTAGAATGAAGTGAACATAAAGATGAGAATTGTATACAATTGTAAAATATATATGTTCTGGGGGAAAAAAATCTTTAGAAATACTTTAGGATTTTGATAAATGCAATGATAAAACATGAGTCCAGAAGGCTGATGATGGAACATGGTACATGGTAGAGAAGTCATGAAGTTAAAATTCTAAAGAGAGAGTCATGCATTTTCAGACATGGCTAAGTTGGGAATTTTTTTTGATGCTCTGTACATGTTTATGGGGAGCTTTATTTATTTGCTAGTTTATTCACTAGTCTATTTATTTATCTATTTACTTGTTCAATATGGTGGATTGTGGGAGTGACACATTATAACTGCAGGTACAATTAAATTATTTTTATTATGAAATACTAAATTCAATTAATTTATTTCTTGCGTGTAGACATAGCCAGTAAATCACAAGACAGAAACTCCCAATTGCCAGTTAGAAACCCCTTTCCACAGAACCAGCTTAAAATGTGTGCAAATTAGTGCTATTTACTTAAAAGCCATGTCTATGTAACAAAATAACTGAGTAATTGTGAAAAAAGGCAATCAAGCTACTAGTAACAGGACCATATATTTAGATTTTAAGGCAATTCAGGGATCAATACTAGTCAACTGCATCATGGAACACATTATAAACACTTTGAATTTTGCTACACACTTAATAGATATTTGGTGACCCTATGAGCAGGTAATGTAAACATCATCATCCCCCTTGTAGAAATAAAAAAAAACTGAGCCTTTATCAGATTAAATTACTTACCTGTGGTGAGACATCAAAGGCAGAGTGGTGGCCCATTGGGTAACCACTAGGGTAGTGTATTATAATGGAAAGCCCTGTTGGTGTATTTGCCTGTAGGCTGTACTAAATGGACAGTGGAGATGCTCTACAACTCACAAATTCTGTGATTCTGTGTGCAGTGAAAGAAAAGCCCTAGTTTTGAGCTCAGATCATAGCTCTTTCTAATGCCTGGCATGTTCATTGTTCTTGTTCAGTCATTTCAGATTTGTCTGGTTCTTTGTGAACCCATTTAGGTTTTCTTAGCAAAGATACCAAAGTAGTTTGTCATTTCCTTCTCCAGCTCATTTTATAAATGAGGAAACTGAGGCAAACAGGGTTAAGTAACTTGACCAGGCTTACACAGCTAGTAAGTTTCTGAGGCAAAATTGCAACTCAGGAATATAATCTTCCTGATGTCAAGCCTGGCACTTTATCCACAGTACCACCTACCCGTCATATATAGCCATATAGACAAATTCCTTATATTCTATGGATGACAGTTTATTCATTGAATGAGATACTTTATATAATCCCTTTCCATTCTGCATTTTTAGTGCTATGTTATGGTAAGGAATTTTTTGAAAAGACAGCTCAGGAGTGGCAGAGCCTGGAATTAACCCTAAGTCTTCTGATTAAATACATTTTTTCCTACTACAACACTTCTCAGCCCTTCATAGAGCTGTGGAAGATCACATTCTTTCCAAGTTTCCATATGCCTGAGGGAAAGAGTGAGCTTAATAGAATCCTATGTTTGATTATTTTGATAATACTTATATAGCAATTCCAAAAAAGACTGAGGCTTGATCATGCCACCTTGTCAAGGGATCTTCTCATTAAAACAAGGTAGAAAGAAAGACCTGTGGTCATTGAAAAAGAAGTTTCAAAAATAGCCACTAATTCAAAATTCCATTTGTATTTAATGCTATAATGCCATTCATTATAATGCATCAATGAACTGCTGTGTCTACAATGTACACATAAGCTCCCTTACCATTCTAACATTCTTCTATTTGAAATTGGATGGAAGAATCAATTGCTGATTTTCACCTTGATCCTGAGAAGGATATTAATCTACACTTGAGAGAATACTGAAGGAGTGGAGATACAAGTGACTGAACACTTGCTAGTTATTAGTACAAAAATGCTGACAAAGCACTTTTGGTAAAGTGTCAGTGAATATAAACAAGCAAATATATAAAATGCTTTTAAAACAAACAAACAAACAAAAAGAAACACTTATTGTGTTGAAGAAACTGGAGTCATTTATTCCAGGTTTTCCCATCCTTAATGGAAGATGTTGATTTTACTATGAAATGCATTATTCTAATATGAGTGTTTTAATGGACCTTACAGAAAAAAAATACCCAAGCCTAGGAGACATATCAGAATCTGTCCCATCTCTTTCTCCTTGGAGAAAGGCCCACGGAGAAGAAGAGCTTGATTAAAGAAGACTTCAGTGCCAAGATGGCAAATTGCTATATTTTTATTGTTGTTTTGTTTCCAATAGTGAGAATGACAAGAAGCCCTAAAGTAGGTTCCCAAATGATATGGATGTATATGTTGGCAATCTAAACTTCAAGATATCTTCAATTAAAAGATACAGAACTTAGTCATATGAAAAATAGTGAATAGGTACATTCCCGCATTCTATTAAAAATAATCCCAAGAAATTTTATTTATCTGCATATAGGAAATAACCACAAGCTCATTCCCTTCACCTTTTACCTACCTTCACTCTCAAATGATGATAAAGTTGAAAAAATAGCTTCAGATAAGCTATGCAAGAAGATTCCACTACCACCACCCATACACCTAATAAGTTATTGGACATAAATGTATCCTCAAAGAAGATAATCATGATTAGATAATTAAAAGAAAAATAATGATTAACTTTAACTTTTAGCAAACTCTCCCCAAAAGAAAGGATAAGCACTCTAATTTTTCAAATCCCCGTGATCTGAAGTGATGCAACCATCCTTTTTCTCTCCTGTGGAAGATATTAAACTCCCTCTTTATCATCCCCACCCCCATTTTCCTCCTTTTCTTCAGTGCCTTACCAAGAAGTATTTCTTCTCTTTTCCAAAACTAAATTTTCTATTTAATCTCTTGATAATACCCTCTCCCATTTCCTTGGAGAGCTTGCTGCCTTGACCATTCCTTAATTTCCTCTTATCTTCAATTTATCCTTACAATTAATTCCTTCCCTACACTGACATATATATTCAAGACTCTTTTTCTTGAAAAAAACAGGCACCTGAAGTCTTCATTCATTGAAATTATTTCCTTATAATAGCTCTCTTACTTTACTTATCTAAACTCCTAAGAAAGCTTGTTTTTATAGGTGCCCCCCACCCCTTTTCATCATCCACTCCTTCCACTCTTCTGTAAAATAGTTATTGGTGCCACCAGTCAGGTAAAACTCAACTCATAAAAGTTAGCAAAAGATTTTAACTTCTATCTGTGATTTTTTTCCTCTACTCTCATCTTAATTTCTTGTTCAACTTTTAGTATGGTTTACCACCATTTCTACTTAGCCACTATACTGCCTTGATTTCTGTGAAATTGATCTTTCTTGGTTCTCTTCACATATTCTTGCTCTGCATTCCTGGGACATTGTTCTCTTTTTTCAACTGTGTGCACATTGTGAAAATGCTGTATCTAGGGCCTTCTTACCTCCCCTCTCTAAAAACTCTCATGATGATCTCATCAGTCCTCATGAGTTTAATTATCATTTTATGATGGTTATTCCCAAATATGTATAACCAAGTTTAATCTCTCTTTTGAACTTCAATCTTTCATTACCAAATTCCAACTGAATGTCTTTAATACGAAGTGCTATAAACATTTCAAATTCAACATACTAAAAATGGAATTCATATTTTCCCTTAGTTATCTTATTTAAACTGCTTTTTTGTTGAAGGCACCACCAACCCTCCAGTACTAAAGATTAATATCCTTAGAATCATTTTTTTCTTTCTTATCCCTTACCACTATTATCAAATCAACTGTCAAACTGTTATGTCTAACTCTGCAATATCTCTTTTATCTTTCTGCTATCTTTTCATTCTTACAACATACCACCAAGTTCTGACTTTCATCCCTTTCTTACACTATGTGAGTAACCTTCCAATTAATCTACACTTGTTGTATCTTCACTTTCCAGTCCATTCTCACATAGCTTCCAGTTAAGTTTCCTAAATCACAGATGACCATGCCATCCTCTACTAAAAAATTATCCAGGGGCACTATATTAGTGATATAGAAAAATATAGCACAACAGAGTAACAATAAAAAAAATTCAAATGTTCAGTTTGATATTTAAAGCCATCCTTACTATGTTTCAAAAATACTTTGTTCGACTTATTTAATGTTATTATGCTTAAGACACCCTTCTTTTTCTTTTAATTTCTTTAATATATTTAGTTTTCAGCATTGATTTTCACAAGAGTTTGAATTTTGTTTTGATTTGAATTGGTTTGAATTGACACCCTTCTGGTTAAAAAAAGCCATCCTCGTTATTTCCTGTAAATGATTTGCTATAACCATGCTTCAGCAATCTGGCTAGCAGCTTCTGTGGGGGTGTAAGATCCACCCACAGCCAGCACCCAGAAAGCTACCAACAGCACAGGTTCTTTTGATCTGTTTAACTAAGGAAAGCAAGGTGAAGGGGTTGACAAGCTTACTTTAATTCAGCATACAGACAGCAATCACTTAGTTCAGGGGAAAAAGCCAGTACCCTGAACTTCAGAACAAAATACAAACAAAACAAACGTCAACAGACAGACACAATACAATTCATAGTTACCAACATCTAGGTTCAGCCCGGGAGCTCAGAACAAGGGCTGGTCCAGAGTCACTCATGCCACCACTGCTGCAGGTAGAGGTCTAAAGAAGAGACAGCCAACACTTGGTTTTTATATCTTTTTCAGCGTCAGGGGTGAGTCACACATGCGACTCACCCACATGACCTAGAATCGTCACAAAGAGGCGGGCTTAAACCCAAGTGGTCTAAAAGCCTCTGCTCTCCCAGACATGTAAACTAGGCCCTCCCTGGAGTTAGCCCCACCTTGGGCCCCACCTTAGTTGCCAATCCACACCCACTAAGGTTTTACACCTAATAGGGGTTTGGGCCTGGGGCTTAGCACCTAGTAAGGCTCAATGAATTACTCAAAGGGAACAAAAGCCAAACTATTCAAGGGCACTTGTTGAACTAAGTGCTAAGGAGCCCATTTTTGCTTACCAACACAATACCATTGGTGAAGAAGTTCCATATGGTGGGAATGCATCCCCTTCTCATGTCTTGTTTGATAAAACACCTAGCTTCCTTCAAATCATGTGATAAATACTTCTTTCTCTTTGGTCAGTTCTCTTCTTCTCAAGTTTTCAGAGGTCTTTCTCTCTAGAAATTTCTTTGTATTTCTCTGCATTTTTATATATATTTTATATTTATTAATATTTTAATTAGTTCTCTTCCAAATGTTAAATGATTTTCCCAAGGTCACAAAGGAAGTAAATATCACTGACATAATTTAAATGTATTACTTGACCTTTGAAAGCCAGTGTTCCTTCCATTGTATCACAATACATGTGTTGTTTTTATAAATACATCCATTATGCAAAGCAAAATTTTCATACATCTGTGTGCTTAGTGTTATAATCACTGGCCCTGATGTTCATCAACTTTCTGTAGCTCTTCATTATGTTTATGTTTTTGTTGATATTCTTGGGTGTAGCATATTACACCTGAGATTTCAGTGCTATGGAAACTACTACTAAAGAAATTTGTGTTACCCAAGGGATTGTTAAATATCCTTCTCCATCATATTAGAGAATTACCTGAGTACTTCAAAATTTAGTGACTCAATGTCACCCAGAGTGTATGGTTCAAAGACAGTACTTGAACCAATATTTTCCTCATTCTGAGGCAGGTTTTTCTTGTCTTAACACCATGCTGACTCTCACATTATAGACAAAAATATAACATTGTTCACAAAAAAATAACCACATATTCCTACTGACTCCAGCAAATATGCACTTAAAACTTGGAAGGATGTCATATTTAAATAAATAGAGAAATTATCTCATTTGCTAGGTAAGGAAATACATTCCCCAATAAGCTCTCCCCTCTATAATCAGTTATCAACAACATCCTTGATCATTATCTGTTAAAGATTACATCTCCCCTCTCCATGGAATCAACAGAACCATTTCTCCGAAAAAAATTCCCAAAGCACAAAATGAGTAATTGTTTTCCTGAGGAACCCATGGTACCTTTAGAGTAGAGTTTTCAGCTCTAGGAACCATAAAACTCTTGATAAAATAAATGGTTGTCTAAGGAATGACTGACAGAAAAGATGGTCTCTTCATTAACCGCTTCCCACCCCCAAGGAAATAATTCTTAGGTATGAAATGCCTTTACTGTTTCCATTGGGGCATTTCATTGGCTCATTGATTCTTTACCTGAGCTTTCTCATGACATTTTTCATCTCCTTGTTTCTCAGGGTATAGATTAAGGAGTCAACATAGGGGTGATAACAGCAAAAATTATAGTCATTTTTTAAATATATAGGTGATAACAGACCTAACAAAACATGAAAATTAAAGGAAGAAAGAATAAGAAAACAACTGTGATATGGGACACGAAGGTAGAAAAAGCTTTCTAGATTGTAGGTCTTCAGGGAGACTAGGATAACCCCATGGAACATAAGCAGCATTATAAAGATGACAATACAGATTACTCCTACATTAGCAACCAGTGAGAGTCCAATGATATAGGCATTGGTACAGGCAAATTTTCAGGGGTACATGTCACAAATGAAATCGTCAATGGCATTAGGACCACAGAAGGGGAGACTGAAAATGGAAAAAAAAAGGAGCTGAACCACTGAATGAAGGAAACCTCCAACCAAGGCTACAACCAGCTATAGAACACATACACTGTATCTCATGATAACCAAGTAATACAAAGGCTTGAAGATGGCCAAATGGTGGTCATAAGCCATTACCACCAAAGTTGGCTCATGCGAGCTTGGAAGGAAATAGCCTTCTTATAGAGCAAGTCTATGATCATTTTGAGAGAAACATCTTTGGAATAGATAGCATCCACAAGAGACAAATAGGAAAGGAAGAAGCATATGGGAGATCCCAGAGACTGGCTGTAAATTACTGTTACCACAATCAGATGATGGCTCCCCCATTGTTATAATGAAGATGGTCAAGAAGACAACAAACAATACTTTCTGAATCTCAGAATTCTGAGTCAGTCCTAGGAGGACAAACTCAGTCACATTGTTCCTGTGTTCAATTATATTTTTTTCCCTTCTTTCCATAACGTATGAATTCAGAGGTCAAAATTGATATATCTGTAAAGAAAATTATTATTACCACTTAATTAGTTTTAGAACTGAAAGATAAATGATCATATTTAAAAGTGGTCTTCCCTTTATTTTGTTTTCATAAAAGCCTTTTGGAAAAGCAATCTTATTGAATGGAAAACTAATGCATAACAATATAAAGCCTCTCTCCAATCTCTGATGATGAGCAACAGGGAGTAGGCAAAGTAGCTAGATATGTTTGTTCACATTTTAACCTGAGATGATGATTGTGGTGTTAAAGGTCATATCCCCCAAAACAAATTCCTGTAGTTCCTTAAACCATGGGTGATGGGCAAGGAAATAACCACAAGTAAGCCCAAGGAACCCCATTGTTGGGATATATATTCCTTTATAATTCAAAGCCATGAAAGGGCTTTGGATCCCAAAGTGCTCTTTGCGCCATTACCTGGCACATGCATATGCCTGAGCATTAGAAAGTCATTCATACATGCCTTTGGAATAGTTATTGTTAGTAACAACATGGCTGATAGATGATCAAGGAAGAGATAATAGAGCCTTTTCATTCTCATTGTCAGTCTACATTAGCTACAAAGTAATTATGAAATTAAAATAAGCAAAAAATATTGTAGTAACAATCCAGCTAGCAGCTGCTGTGGGAGTGTAAGACCCAACAACAACCAGCACCCAGAAAACTGCCAACACAGTTTCTTTGATCTGCTTTACTAAGGAAAGTAACTTTAAAGGGTTAACAATCTCAGTTTAATCAAACATACATACATCATTCACAGTTCAAGGGGAAAAAATCAACCCCCTGAACTTCAAGGCAAATAGAAATAGAAATTACAAACATCAACAGACAGACCTTATCTGATTCAAATCATAATACATAGTTACCAAAGAAACACCAATATCTGTCTGGATTATCAAAGCTGGGGTTGGGGGTGGGCAGTTAAAACTGCTTGCCCAGAGTCACAATTCACAGTTACCAGAGAACCATCAACATCATATCTGTCTGGGTTACAAAGCTGGGAGGCAGTTGCAGCTTGCCCATAGTTTCAGCACTCCTTCCATGAGTGTGCCCCCAAAATCAAAAGCCAAGCTCTCCTCAATTATATCCACTTTGGAGCCCTGAGGTCTCTGACCTCACAGAGGCTGGGTGTGGGAAAATTCCCCATCCCCAGTATCACATCATATACAAATCAATGAGTCCTAATTGTCTCAGTGCTGAGAAATATTCCAAGACAAAAAGATCCCACATTCAAACAAAGGCCAGAATCATTAAAGGCACTTAAGAGAAGAACAGCAAAAAGTCCCACCTTAATTACCGTTAAAATGATCTACAACCAAAATAAGCTTGCCATAATATTATCACTGAATTATACTAATTAACATCAGCTACAATAATAACTTTAATAAAATCCTACACTCTTTATTGTAAAGAGGTGAGGGTGGGTACTTAAGGGCTATGCCCACTGGCAAGTCAAGGAAGCAAGAAAAGCTTACAGTGTGGGGCTTGGGATTGATTAGTTATATATTTTATTATATTATAATGAGCCTAATAATGACAGGTAAAATTGTTAAAATTTTACTTTATAGCTACTCAAATATATTTTACAAAGTTAAAAAAGGGAAAGTGATTTACATCAATGAATGGAGTACCCATAAAGAATGCTTTTGAAGTAAAGGAATCAATATTTTTTTTACAAAATTTCTATAATATTTTGCAAATTACAAAATGCTCCAATGGAAATAGACATGCAAAATTAACTTCAATATTTCATAAAAATATGATTTTATGAATGAGGATATTACTATAATTATACAAATTAAAAACCAGAGGATTTCTATCAGAGGATAGCAGAGGATTCTAAGAAGATGGCTGAGTAGGTCAGAAAATTCCAAGCTCTCAAGATTTTTCCCCACAAGAGATAAAATAGCAATTTAGGGTAAACAAAGTACAGTAAAAATAAATAAGAATAGAGGCAAAATAGGGGTCTTCCTGGAACCATTGGAGAAGATCTGAAGAAAAATTCGAGGATAAGGTTTGGTGCCTGTGAGGTTGTAAACACCTGCAGTGTAGGGTCTGTGTTAACAACTAGAGACAAACCCTGGAGATTGCTGGGTTGGGAGGCTCCCTAGGCCTCAGGCACCAGAACTTTTACTACTCCTGGGATAGTGAGAGAAGTTAGGCCTCTGAGCAGGTGAAGATCTAGGAAACCTCTTCTAAGAAGGAACACCACACTTGGTTATACTGCAGAGAGCAACAGGTGTGAAAAGGAACCATTGTAAGCCCAGGGAGTACAGAAGCAGTGAGGTGAGGACCCTTCTGACTGTTGGCCCTTAGAGGAGTCTGGAGGTTTGACTTTGGTTCCAGGCTATAGGGGAGAAGTGAAGATCTGGGGCAAGAGGCACCATCCATCATAACCCAGGGCTAGAGGTGATTACAAAAATTAAGCTAGTACTATAAAAAATGCACAAGCAAAGGAGAAAGAACCCCAAAATATAAAGTTATAGGAATAGAGAAGATTGGAATTCATCTTCAGAGGAGGATATTGAAACAAAGAAACCCTCTTCTACACCCAAAGAGTAATATTAAATGGCCTCCTGCCCTAAAAGAATTCATAGAAAAACTTAAAAGACTTTAAAAATCAAATGAGAGAGATGGAGGAAAAACTAAAAATAAGAGTAATCCAAGAAAAACAAGAATATGAAAAGAAAGTCAACCAATTAGAAAAGGAGATTCAGAATCTTGAGGAAGAAAATGACACCTTGAAAGTTAGTATTGGGCAAGGTGAAGGAAGTGAAGTTATTTTTTTTTTAATTTAAATTTATTTATTTAACATATTTGGTTTTCAGCATTGATTTTCACAACAGTTTGAATTACAAATTTTCTCCCCATTTCTACCCTCCCCCCCACTCCAAGATGGCTTATATTCTGGTTGCCCTGTTCCCCAATCAGCCCTCCCCTCTATCACCCCCCTCCCCTCTCATCCTCTTTTCCCTTCCTTTCTTGTATGGCAAGATAAATTTCTACGCCCCATTGCCTGTGTATCTTATTTTTTAGTTGCATGCAAAAACTTTTTTTTTCTGAACATCTGATTTTAAAACTTTGAGTTCCAAATTCTCTCCCCTCTTCCCTTCCTACCCACCCTCCCTAAGAAGTCGAGCAATTCAACCTAGGCCACACATGTATCACTATGTATAACCCTTCCACAATACTCATGTTGTGAAAGGCTAACTACATTTTGCTCCTTTTCAACCCATCCCGCTTTATTGAATTTTCTCCTTTGACCCTGTCCCCTTTCCAAAGTGTTTGTTTTGATTACCTCCACCCACATCTGCCTTCCCCTCCATCATCCCCCCCCTTTTATTTATTTATTTTTTTTTTATCTTCCTCCCTCTTCTTTCCTGTGGGGTAAGATACCCAACTGAGTATGTATGATATTCCCCCTCAGGCCAAATCTGATGAGAGCAAGGTTCACTCATTCCCCCCTCACCTGCCCTCTCCCTTCCTCCTACAGAACTGCTTCCTCTTGCCACCTTTACGTGAGATAATCCACCCCATTCTATCTCTCCCTATCTCCCTCTCTCAGTATGTTGCTCTCTCATCCCTTAATTTCATTTTATTTCTTTTAGATATCTTCCCTTCATCTTCAACTCACCCTGTGTCTGCTCTCTCTCTTTTACATATATATATATATATACACATATATAAACAGACATATATATACACATATATACACATACATACATATACACATAGATATATACATACATACACATTCTCTTACATATATATACATAAACATATACATATATATATATGCATATTCCCTTCAACTACCCTAATACTGAGGTCTCATGAATCATACACATCATCTTTCCATGTAGGAATGTAAACAAAACAGTTCAACTTTAGTAAGTCCCTTGCAATTTCCGTTTCTTGATTACCTTTTCATGCTTCTCTTCATTCTTGTGTTTGAAAGTCAAATTCTCTATTCAGTTCTGGTCTTTTCACTGAGAAAGCTTGAAAGTCCTCTATTTTATTGAAAATCCATATTTTGCCTTGGAACATGATACTCAGTTTTGCTGGGTAGGTGATTCTAGGTTTTAATCCTAGCTCCATTGACCTCCGGAATATCGCATTCCAAGCCCTTCGATCTCTTAATGTAGAAGCTGCCAGGTCTTGGGTTATTCTGATTGGGTTTCCACAATACTCAAATTGTTTCTTTCTGGCTGCTTGCAGTATTTTCTCCTTGATCTGGGAGCTCTGGAATTTGGCAACAATATTCCTAGGAGATTTCTTTTTGGGATCTATTTGAGGAGGCGATCGATGGATTCTTTCAATTTCTATTTTGCCCTGTGGTTCTAGAATATCAGGGCAGTTCTCCTTGATAATTTCTTGAAAGATGGTATCTAGGCTCTTTTTATGATCATGGCTTTCAGGTAGTCCAATAATTTTTAAATTATCGCTGCTGGATCTATTTTCCAGGTCAGTGGTTTTTCCAATGAGATATTTCACATTGTCTTCCATTTTTTCATTCCTTTGGTTCTGTTTTATAATATCTTGATTTTTCATAAAGTCACTAGCTTCCACTTGCTCCAATCTAATTTTTAAAGTAGTATTTTCTTCAGTGGTCTTTTGGACCTCCTTTTCCATTTGGCTAATTCTGCCTTTCAAGGCATTCTTCTCCTCATTGGCTTTTTGGAGCTCTTTGGCCATTTGAGTTAGTCTATTTTTTAAGGTGTTGTTTTCTTCAGTGTATTTTTCAGTATTTTTTTGGGTCTCCTTTAGCAAGTCATTGACTTGTTTTTCATGGTTTTCTCACATCCTTCTCATTTCTCTTCCCAATTTTTCCTCTACTTCTCTAACTTGCTTTTCCAAATCCTTTTTGAGTTCTTCTATGGCCTGGGGCCAGTTCATGTTTTTCTTGGAGGCTTTTGTTGTAGGCTCTATGACTTTGTTGTCTTCTTTAGGCTGTATGTTTTGGTCTTCTTTGTCACCAAAGAAAGAATCCAAAATCTGAGACTGAATCTGGGCGCATTTTCGCTGCCTGGCCATATTCCCAACCAACTAACTTGACCCTTGAGTTTTTCAGTGGGGTATGACTGCTTGTAGACTACAGAGTTCTATGTTCCATGTTTGGGGGGGAGGTGCCAGCTCTGTCAGACTCGCACTGCTCCTTCCCCAAGAACCCCCAACCTGAACTGGGCTTAGATCTTCGGCAGGCTGTGCACCCCTGCTCTGATCCGCCACTTAATTTCTCCCACCAGGTGGGCCTGGAGCCGGAAGTAACAACAGCTGTAGCTGCCCCACCTCCGCTGCCCCCGGGGCTGGAAGCCGAACTCCTTCCACTCCCGCAGCTTTTCCCACTAACCTTCTCTGCAGTCTTTGGTGTTTGTGGGTTGAGGGGTCTGGTAACTGCCGCAGCTCACTGAATCAGGGCGCTAGGGCCCCCTCCGCCCGGCTTCTGGTCTGGATGGTCCACGCCGCTCAGGCTGGGCTCTGCTCCACTCCGTTCCCAGTTCCCAGCTCCCAGCTCCCAGCTCCCAGCTCCGTGTGGAATAGACCTCACCCAGAGACCATTCAGGCTGTCCTGGGCTGGATCCCTGCTTCCCTCTGCTGTTCTGTGGGTTCTGACGTTCTAGAATTGGTTCAGAGCCATTTTTTATAGGTTTTTGGAGGGACTCGGTAACGGAGTTCACTCTAGTCCGTGCTTACCAGCCGCCATCTTGGCTCTGCCCCCAGGAAGTGAAGTTATATCAAGAAATAATTAAACAAAATATGAAGAATGAAAAAAATAGAAGAGAAAGTGAAACATCTTATGAGAAAAACAACTGATATGGAGAACAGATCAAGAAGAGAAAACATAAAAATAATCAGACTACCTGAAAGCTATGATGAAAAAAAGAATCTTAATACAATAATACAAGAAACAAATAAAGAAAATTGTCCTGAAGCATTAGAACCAGGAGGGAAAGTAGAAATAAAAAAAAATCCATTGAACACCACTTAAAAGAGATCCTATGCGGAAAACTCAGGAATATTATAGCCAAATTCCAAAACCCCCAGCTCAAGTATAAATTATTAAAATCAACTTTAAAAAAATCAATTCAAATATGATGATGCTACGATTAAAATCACAGAAGACTTAGCAGTAGAGACACTAAAGGACCCCAGGTCTTGGAACGCTATGTTTCAAAAAGTAAAAGAACTGGGGACCTGTCTGAAAATATACCCAGCAACTTTAAGCATAATCCTAAATGGAAAAAAATAATGGACATTTGATCTACTGTTAGACTCTCAAGACTTTGTTAAAAACAACTGAACTTAATAGAAGATTTGACATACAAGAGCCAAAAAAATACAAGATACATACCAAAAGTTCAATAACAGTTTCAATTAGGACAAACTGTTTACTTTTCATATATGTAAAATGTATATCTGTCTAAGACTGTCATTAGCAATTGGGTAGTTTGTAAGAAAGATTTAGGTAGATCTGAGTATGATATGACTTTAAAAATAAAACTAGGAACAGCTAAAAAGAGTAATTATTTTATACAAATGAGGTGCACAAGAGGAAGAATTTAAGAATTTATGCAAAGGAATTAGATGGGAGAGGAGAGATAGTAGTTCTGGTAACCTACAATACATACATACATACATATATATATATACATATGAATATAAAAATCTTCTAAATTCAGGAGAAATTAAATAAAGGGATAGGGAGAGGGGAGAGAGGTTGAGGGAGCGATCTCTAGAGCAGAGGGTGAGGGAATACACTACAGCAGGCTACAGAAGGGTGTTTAGATTTATGGGAATGAGAGGATAGGGGAAAGATACTTGCAGAGGGGTAGGCTAAGTAATAGTAGGGAAAGGTAGCAGGTAGAAATAATGTAGAGGAGTCAGGAGAGATAGGCAACAAGAGATAAGAACAAACATAAAATCAAAGATCGGAAGCAAGATTTGTTAGGAAAAGTATATGTCTATATATGTATATATATATATATATATATATATATACACATATATATATATTTATGTGTATGTGAGTGTATGTGTGTATATGTGTGTTCATGTGTGTGAATATATATGTGTGTGTGTATATGTGTATGAATATATCCATATTTATATAGTAATATATCTGTACTTAATTGTAGCCTGGGGTGGAGGAGAAAGGGTGAAAAAAGAAGAAAGTGAACAGCCTACAGCAGAAAACAAAAGAAAACTTACAAGGAAGTAAAGAAAAGAAGAAAATGTCTTAATACAACTTGAAGTACTTATCATACAGGCTTTCTTAAAATGAAAATGAATCATTAGATATTTTAAATCTCTTACATTCTGCTATGCACATGACCGGCTTTTTTTTTTCTTTTCTTACTTTGTATTTAAGTTCCAATATTTAAATTCATAATGCTTTTTTTCTTTCCTCTATTCTGTATTTGTATTCTGCTGTTTGAGTCTAAAATAATTTTTTTAAAAAAAATCCAACATATCTGCATATATAACTTAATGAATAGTGATAGCCCTTAAAATAAATGCCTATATATGTACACACATATTATATGTAATATAGACATATATTTATATAGCAACATTCAAAATATCTATGGCATATTCATATGCTATCTGAATACGTGAATATTTCAAAAGGTAGTCAATCTCCATATAAAAGCAGAAACACATACTAACATGTACATTTGTGTGCATACATGCACATATAGACATAAAATGTCATTGTGGTTCAGTTAAGGAAATCTAAATGAAATCTCAAATTGCACTTGATTAAAAAAAAAGCTCCAGACAAAACTACTGGACAAAATTATTTCAGTAATATTACACATATCATAGAGAATGACAAGACTGTTTTGCATTCATACAATATAGTACTTATTGTGCTCATTCACCTCTTGAGGAAGAAATGGTGATGAAGTTTTTCTTTTTTGTCCAGTGTTCCTGTCTTGCCACCTGCTTATTCCGAGAGGAAAGATCATCATTATGATGAGAGGTAAGGAACTACAATTTTATCAAGTAAACTATTATCTGACTTTTTGATTTGAAATCAATATCATATAATCCTCTTCCATCTTTTTAGTAGTCTTCATTTTCTACAAAAAGTGTGTGAATTAAAACTTTGTGTAATTCTGTCTTATTCTCCTACTAAACTGTGCTCTTTTAGGAAACAGTTGGTGTTTTATATAAGTTTTGTGCCACTAATCATGTCTCACAATCCACTGACTAAAGCATTTGTTTAATGAATATTGACTCCTATTTGAATGAGTCTTTCTTTTCCTTTCATATTAGTTTGTCTCAGGAATAATTTCATTCATTCATTCTATTAAAATATATAAAATAAAACACTATGTTCAGTGTAATATCCAATATATACTCACTATTAGAAGGTAATAAAATTCGTATATTAGTATGTTGCATATGATATATAATATTTCACAAGGCAGTGAGGTGGCTCAGTGGATAGAGTACTGGTTTTGGAATCAGGAAGACTTGTGAATCTTCATGAGCTCAACTTTAGCCTCAGACACTTATGAGCTCTGTGACCTTGGGCAAGTATCTTAATGCTGTTTGACTCAGTTCTTCAAATGAGTAAGAGAAAGAAATAACAAACCACTCTAGTATCCTTGCCAGAAAAACCCCAAATAGGGTTTCAAAGAGTCAGACATGACCACAATGACTGATCAACAAACTATTTCATAGGTTTATGGTTTTCACATAACCGTACATAATTCATCATAGGAAAAAGGGTCTAGTTCATTGTATTAGAAATGTCTGCATCTCTGGGGATAAATAAAGGAGAATTCCATAGCTATAATCATACAAATCCCTCTATAAACCATTGTAAATATAGTTTTCTATTCTTAAATTTAAATAAATTTGACCAGGACAGATAACCCAATGAACAAACTAGAAAAAATTACTCAGAGTTATATCAATAAGGCAAGATTCATGATCTCAATAATGACCATGAAGATGCTTGAATGCTTCTGAATCCCGAAGTATAAGAAATTCTCTAGAGAGAAGGCAGAGGAAGCATAACATTTATTTAGACATAGGACAATCCAATCCCAGGACCAGTAATTCGAATTCCATACCTGTAGCAACAATGTTGTTAGCAGCTACTGTGGCTGTGTAAGACCAACAACAATCAGCACACAGAAGGCCGCTAATACAGGTTCTTTGATCTGCTTTTCTAAGGAAAGTAACTTTAAAGGGTTAACAATCTCAGTTTAATCAAACATACATATATCATTCACTTAGTTCAGGGGGAAAAAATCAACCCCCTGAACTTCAAGGCAAATAGAAACAGAAATTACAAACATCAACAGACAGACCTTATCTGATTCAAATCATAATACGTAGTTACCAAAGAAGCACCAATATCTGTCTGGATTATCAAAGCCGGGGGTGGGGGTGGGGGCAGTTAAAACTGCTTGCCCAAAGTCTCAACGCTCCTTCCATGAGTGAGCCCCCAAATTCAAACACCAAGCTCCCCTCAATTATATCCTGTTCGGAGCCCTGAGGGCTCTAACCTCACCCAGGTTGTCTCTGTAAAAGTTTCACATGCCAAGTATCCATATACAAGTCAATGACTCCTGATTGTCTTAGTGCTGAGAAACATTCCAAGACAAGATCCCACTATACCAGCCCCATTCAAAGACCAGAATCATTAAAGGCATTTAAGAGTAGAACAGCAAAAAGCCCCACCCTGATTACCATTATAATACTGTAGCAATTATATTCCAAAACCTGTAAGCCCACCTCAATGTAGCAACAAGGAAATTGTAACACAATATTATAGCAAGGAGCCGAGTCATCCTGTTTCTCCCCTGCTGGGGCCTTTCTGTAAACAATCACTCAAGAATCCTAACTCTCTGCTCAGCACTCTCTTCTGTAGCTCTATAGATTCAGATTTCCTGCTCCTTCTCCTTGGACTGAATTCCAATTCCTGCAGCTCTTGCTGCCTCAATGTCCTCTTGACGTCTGCTTCTGAATCGTGCTATTCTCAGTTCGGCTGCTCTCAGTTCTGCTATTATCTGCACAGTGAATTATTTTATATGTATATTATCCACAGATGTATTACCTGAAATATATTCCTCTGCCTTTAGAGCCAAGTTGTTTGATTTTATTTTAGTTTTGGATATTAATACCTTATCCTTGGTACTAAAAATACCTGAAAGTAGAAGCAACTGGTTAGTGAACAGAGTACTTCAGGATCCCACCTTCGTCAGACAGTTTAACCACCTGAAGCAGGGAAGACTATGTTAAGCCACAAGAGTTATAAAAGGCCTAGATGGACCTTGGTAAGCTTCAATTTTCTTGAATTCTGTCCTTTATCTCAATCTTTTGAATACTTGTTAGCCCTCTAATGGTAGAAGAGAATCCATTAAAGTGTACAAATTTAATGAAGGCCCAGCCCTAAGCATTATAATACATGAAGGGGTAAACCTATATGTGTCATTCAGCCAATCAAATTACCTTTTCTGGCTCCAGGCATATGTGTATGGGAATTGTCTTAGATCATTTCATTGCTGAGGAGAGCTAAGTCTAACATGGTTGGTCGTTGCCCAATATTGCAGTTAGAGTATACAGTATTCTCTTGGTTCTTTTCACTTCACTCAGCATAAGTTCATGCAAGTCTTTCCAGGATTTTTTGTTTGAAGTCCACCTGTTCAGCATTTCTTATGGAACAACAGTATTCCATTACATTCATATGCCACAACTTGTTCAGCCATTCCCCAACTGATGGGTATCCCCTCAATTTTCCTTTTTTTTATTTTTATGTATTTATTTAATATTTTTAGTTTTCAGCACTGATTTTCACAAGAGTTTGAATTACAAATTTTCTCCCCATTTATACCCTCCCCCCACTCCAAGATGGCATATATTCTCATTGCCTCGTTCCCCAGTCAGCCCTCACTTCTGTCACCTCACTCCCCCCCATCCCCTTCTCCCTCACTTTCTTGTAGGGCAAGATAGATTTCTATGCCCCATCACCTATATATCTTATTTCCAAGTTGCATGCAAAAACTTTTTTTGAACATCTGCTTTTAAAACTTTGAGTTCCAAATTCTGTCCCTTCTTCCCCTCCCCACCCACCCCCCCAAGAGGGAAAGCAATTAAACATAGGACACATATGTATCACTATGTGAAACCCTTCCACAATACTCATGTTGTGAAAGACTAACTATATTTTGCTCCTTCCTATCCTGTCCCCCTTTATTCAGTTATCTTCCTTGATCCTGTCCCTTTTCGAAATTCTTTGCTTCTGATTACCTCCTCCCCCTATTTGTCCTCCCTTCTATCATCCCCTCTTTTTTATCTCCTTCCTCCTTCTTTCCTGTGGGGTAAGATACCCAATTGAGTGTGTAAGTTATTCCCTACTCAGGTCAAATCTGATGAGAGCAAGATTCACTCATTCCCCCTCACCCATATATTCCTCTCTCGTCCCTTAATTTGATTTTATGTTTTTAGATATCGTCCCTTCATATTTAACTCACCCTGTGGCATCTCTCTCTGTGTGTATGTGTGTGTATATGTGCTACCCTAACACTGAGGTCTCATGAATTATACACATCATCTTTCCATGTAGGAATGTAAACAAAACAGTTCAACATTAGTAAGTCCCTTATGATTTCTCTTTCTTTTTTACCTTTTCATGCTTCTCAGGATTCTTGTGTTTGAAAGTCAAATTTTGTATTCAGCTCTGGTCTTTTCAGTGAGAAAGCTTGAAAGTCCTCTATTTTATTGAAAATTCATATTTTGCCATGGAGCATGATACTCAGTTTTGCTGGGTAGGTGATTCTTGGTTTTAATCCTAGCTCCATTGACCTCCGGAATATCATATTCCAAGCCCTTCAATCCCTTAATGTAGAAACTGTGAGATTTTGTGTTATCCTGATTGTGTTTCCACAATATTCAAATTGTTTATTTCTGGCTGTATGCAGTATTTTCTCCTTGATCTGGGAGCTCTGGAATTTGGTGACAATATTCCTAGGAGTTTTCTTTTTGGGATCTTTTTCAGGAGGTGATCTATGGATTCTTTCAATTTCTATTTTACCCTCTGGTTCTAGAATATCAGGGCAGTTCTCCTTGATAATTTCTTGAAAGATGATATCTAGGCTCCTTTTTTGATCATGGCTTTCAGGTAATCCAATAATTTTTAAATTCTCTCTTCTGGATCTATTTTCCAGGTCAGTAGTTTTTCCAATGAGATATTTCACATTGTCTTCCATTTTTTCATTCCTTTGGTTCTGTTTTATAATATCTTGATTTTTCATAAAGTCACTAGCTTCCACTTGCTCCAGTCTAACTTTTTTTTTAAAAAAATATATGCTATTTATTGCTTAATCTGAAGAGTGTTTAATCTGTGACTCTGTAGTTCTTATGGATTTCAGGTTTCAAGTCACAAACCATGCTCAGAAGCTGCTTCATCACATTTTCCAAGCTCTCCTTGTAGTTACCAGTAAAGTTCTGAATCTTTCCTACTGTCTGTTCATCTATTTCAACAGAGAGGTTGCTTTGGGAACCCATTATCAAAGATTGTTTTTCCCAAAATTCCTTTTCTTTCTGCATCCTATACTGATCGATTTCAGCCATTGTGTCTTCTTTTGCTTGTTTTAGCCTTTTACCTTTTCTCTTCTTGGTTTCATCCAGCTTATCTTTGGCACGTTTTTCTGCCTGCAAGAGTTGCTAGATTCCTTGAGACTGACTGGCTATCATTGTCTCCTTGGGATCAGGCTGTCTTGAGGAACTCTGTCCAGTCTAACTTTTAAGGTAGTATTTTCTTCAGTGGTCTTTTGGACCTCCTTTTCCATTTGGCTAATTCTGCCTTTCAAGGCAGTCTTCTCCTCATTGGCTTTTTGGAGCTCTTTTGCCATTTGAGTTACTCTATTTTTTCAGGTGTTATTTTTGTCAGTATTTGTGGGGTCTCCTTTAGCAAGTCATTGACTTGTTTTTCATGGTTTTCTCACATCACTCTCATTTCTCTTCCCAGTTTTTCCCTACTTCTCTAACTTGCTTTTCCAAATCCTTTTTGAGCTCTTCCCTGGCCTGAGACCAGTTCATGTTTTTCTTGCAGGCTTTTGATGTAGGCTTTTTGACTTTGTTGGCTTCTTCTGGCTGTATGCTTTGGTTTTCTTTGTCACCAAAGAAAGATCCAAAGTCTGAGTCTGAATCTGAGTTTATTTACACTGCCTGGCCACGTTCCCAGCCAATACTTGACCATCGAGTTTTTCATCGGGGAGTGACTGCTTGTAGAGTAGAGAGTACTTTGTCCCAAGCTTGAGGGGCTGTACTGTTGCTTTCAGAACTATTTCTACCCAGCAGCGTCTGCCACACCCATGTTCCTACTCCCCCAAGAACCACCAACCCAGACAGAACCCAGATCTAAGCAGGCTTTGCACTCCAGCTCTGATCTTCCACTTAATTCCTCCCACCACGTGGGCCTGGGGCCAGAAGCAACTGCAACTGTAGTTCTGTAGCTGCACCTCCTCCTCTACCCTCGGGGTGGTGGCTGAACTAGGAACTCCTTTCACTGTCCCCCACAGTTTTTCCCATGAACCTTCTTTTTTGTCTTTGGTGTTTGTGGGTTGAGAAGTCTGGTAACTGCCACAGCTCACTGATTCTAGGTGCTAGGGCCTGTTCTGCCTGGCTCCCGGTCTGCTTGGTCCAGGCGTAGCCCAAGCTGGGCTCTGTTCCACTCCCCTCCCAGCTTTGTGTGATAGACCTTACTCAGCTCTCCAGGCTCTCCTGGGCTGGAGCCCTGCTTCCTTCTGCTATTCCTTGGGTTCTGCATTTCTAGAATATGATCAGAGCCGTATTTATGTGTGTTTGGAGGGTCCTGGGGGAGAGCCCTAGGCAAGGCCCTGCTTTCCAGCTGCCATCTTGGCTTTGCCCCCATCCCATCAATTTTCAGCTCTTTGCCACCACAAACAGTTGCTATGAATATTTTTGTACATGTGGGTCTTTTTTCCATTTTTTTTAGTTTCTTTTGGGTACAGATTTAGTAGTGTTATTGCTGGATTAAAAGGTATGCAGTTTTATAGCCCTTTGGGCATAGTTTCAGATTTTTATCCAGAATGGTTGAAGCAGTTCACAGCTCCACCAATAATGCATTAGTGTTCCATTTTTCTCATATTTTCTCCAACATTTATCATTTTCCTGTTTTGTTATCTTCAGCAATCTGATACCTCAGAGTTGTTTTGAATTTTGTCTCTGTAATCAATAGTGACTTATAGCAATTTTTCATACGGTTATAGATAGATTTAATTTCTTCCCCTGAAAACTGCCTGTTCTTATCCTTTGGCCATTTACCAATCGGGGAATGATTTGTATTCATATAGATTTGACTCAGTTCTCTATATAGTTTAGAAATGAGGCCTTTATCAGAGACACTGGCCGTAAAATTGTTTCTTAGCTTTCTGCTTCTCTTCTTATCTTGGTTGCATTGGCTTTGTGCAAAACCTTTTTAATTTAATGTAATCAAAATTATCCATTTTGTATTTCATAATGTTCTCTATCTCTGGTTTAGCTATAAATTCATCCCTTGTCTATTGATCTGATATGTAAACTATTTCTTGCTCTCCTAATTTGCTGATATTTTCACCCTTTATGTCTATATCATGTACCCATTTTGACTTTATCTTGGTAAACGGTATAAGATGTTGGTCTATGCCTCGTTTCTGCCATACT
Organism: Trichosurus vulpecula; assembly: GCF_011100635.1. Taxonomy (NCBI): domain Eukaryota; kingdom Metazoa; phylum Chordata; class Mammalia; order Diprotodontia; family Phalangeridae; genus Trichosurus; species Trichosurus vulpecula. Next base: position 261,034,916 of record NC_050578.1, on the reverse strand, counting down.
ATTTTCAAATAGAAGTTCTAGATATTAAAAACTATGTTTTATTGTGTTTAAGCATCAGTTCAAGATTCACAAAAATCACCCAGAACCAATATTAGGATTTGGACCAAAGTTTTTATAGAGAAAAGTTTATGTGAGAGAGACAGAGCAATTATATTTTAAGATTACCACATAGTAAGAGTCTGGGGACAGATTTGAAGAACTCAGGTCTTCCTCAATTCAGGCTCAGAACTCTTATCAATTACTGTGCCTCTCTGAGGACCTTATAGCTCTCATTTTCTGTTATGCACTGGGTTCCACACCAGTACCACCAATTCCTCTTTTGCAAAGTCCTAAAATCCATCAAGGCTATGGAACAAAGATTAGAAGATTCCTCTAATCTCTTTACCACTTTTATCCACCTTTTCAAAAGAAACACAACACTTTTTTTAGTGGTACTTGTGGAAATGAATATTGTAGGAATAAAGGATGGGTGTGGGAAAGATCTTCTATGTTTCAAAGCACCTCACTATTTAGTTCTAATTTTGAGCAATCGCTACAGAGCACTAGGCCTCACCCATTCCTTTGATATGAATATAGATTCCCAATTTTAGATCTTAGCCAATTAAAATCAATTTCTTTACATACTTTTGAAAAACAAGAGGCAGTTCATTGACCTAGCAATTTCCACTGAAGTTTCTTCTACTTCTCACTCCTTCATGCCCAGATAGGGAAACAAAACAAAACAAACAAACAAACAAAAAAAACAACCAAGCAAACTTCTTTATTTAGGACCTTTCAGGATAAGCCTTGTTAAAATTTCAGGCTTTCTCCTTTATCAGCAATTTATGGAGCATTCTATACTCTAGAGAAGCTAGTTAGCCCAGTCCATAGAGTGCTAGGCCTGGAGTCAGGAAGACCTGATGACCTCAGATACTTAATGGCTGTGTGACTCTAGGCAAATCATTTAACTCTGTTTGCCTCAGCTTCTTCATGTGTAAAATAAGCTGCAGAAAGAAATGGTAAACCCCTCCAGTATCTTTGCCAAGAAAACTCCCAATGGGGTCACTAAGAATCTGACATGATGGAAAATGGTTGATTGAACTATACTCTATCTCCTTATATTTCTGCATCCTATTCCCTTGTCTCCACATTTTTTTCTCTCATCTTCATTCTTCCCTTCTTCTCAATTTTCCTATTCCTTCCCCATCACCTCTAACCTACCCAGTATCTCACTTAGAATCTATTTGTTCCTTCCTTTCTGCTCACAAACATGCCCATTTCACCTTCACCTTAAAACAAACAAAAAAAATCTAATCTGATATGTCCATGCTCCTTGGTTGTACTATTTTCTTCTCTATCTCCCCTCCCCTGAAGGATAAACTTCTTGAGAAAGGATTTACATTTTTGTGCCTCCACCTCTTGCCTCTCTTTAGATTTTAGACCATCTGCAATCTGGCTTACAATGTCATCATTTAATTGAAACTGATCTTGGTTACCACTTATCAATAATCTTTTTGATGGGGTGCTTGGGTTCTTGTTCTTGGACCCAAATTTTAAAATCACATTTCTCCTGAGCTTCCAAACAACATCTCTGACAGTTTTCTCCCCAGCTCAAAGACACTATGCCTAGCAATAACTCATAGGTGGGCTCCATTAAGATGAACTACCTTTCCCCATCTCAAGAACAAGCTGATCTCTGAAGAAATTCACTTGTAAAAAAAAGGTCTGTCTTGTAATCACAGAATTATCATGTATTGACTCCCAAAGTTATCATTTTCAATCCAGAGGTCAAGCTATAGACTTCAACTCTCAAAGTTGTCATAATACAGACATAACAGACCAAAAATACACCCCTAAGAAACCCTTCCCCTGGTTTCCAGTAGTGAATGATACCTGTGACCAAGGTTGTAAGTTGTCCCCTAATTAGTATAACTGCCAGATAATCCACTACTTTTCCTTTATGAGCTTTAGCATAGTTCCTGTTAGATTGCGGGTTCCTTAAGAACTCTTGCCCACTGAAAAGCATAGCAATACATCTTTGCCTTCTTGATTTAAAGAATGCTTGAGTCCATAAATTCATTCCAAATGACCTTTTCCAGTACTCAGATCCTAAAAGAGTCCCTGAACCTCTCACTCCCCACCCCCAAAAAGCATCATCATTTTAATTGTCAAATCTAAAGGCCTCTTTGTTTTCATATGCATATGTAATATGTATTTTTAATGTCCACAGTTGAATCAGAAACAAAGGAGATAAAATAAACATTTATCATGGTCATTCACAGTCTAGAAGAACAAATGATTAAATTGACCATGCCCCAACAGGTATGTCTTTTGTTGCATTTTAAGTTCATCTCTTCCAGGGTAGGAGGTAAGTGAAAAGCTTCATCTTCATTCCTCCAGATTTATGATTGATCAATACATTAATCCACGTTCTGCATTCCTTAAAAGTCAATTTGTCTAAAATGTTATGAACTTTTTATAAATTATTTTTCTGGTTCCACTTATTCCATTCATCATCTGAATGGTTTTTCATGTGCTGTCCTTCATGCTTAAGATGAACTGTCTACCCATCTCTGTCTACAAATTTCTCTGGCTTCCTTCAAGACTAATCTCAAATTCCATTTTCTGTAGGAGGCTTTTACCTCTACTCCCTCCCCCATCTACAACTAGTGCCTTCCTTCTGACAATAGCTTCCACTTACATTGTATGTATGTGTTTACATATATATGTATATATATACACATGTATATATATACATATATATATGCATGTGTATGCAAGTATTCACACATGTTATTGCATAATGTCTCCAGCATGAAAAAAAAATAAGTTCTTTGGACATGGTAATCATGGTTTGGCTTTGTTTTGTTTTTCTTTGTATCTCTAAATTTAGCACATTTCCTTGCATGTAGCCAGTATATTAAAAAGCATTTATTGACTGACTTGCAACAAAAATCTGGTTGCTAAACACCCACAGAAAAGTCTAGAAAGATGAAGATTGGAACTGAAAAAACATCTTTAAAGATCTTAAAACTCTCCTTGGTGTCAACCAGAGTTTTTTTAGCTGTATCTGACTGCAATCATCCTTCTGATTCATCTTGACCTCATAGTTTACTGGAACTTCTTGATTTTCCTACATTAATAGTTGTCTAGCCACTGTTAGACCAATCCACACAAATCACACTCTCATCAACCTATATTCATGCCATATTGCGATATGTGTAATCTTCCTTTCTGCTGTTTTCCTAGATACTTTCTCCCTCTAGCTCTGAGATCAGAAATCACAGTATCACTAACCTTGCTGGAAATATCATTACAATTATTTGCCCTATCATCTCACTTATCATCTTTGTGATATCCCAGGCCAAAACATCTCTGCTTGGTGATAATCCTCCCTCTAATGCTGCCTTCCCCTATAAGAACATAAGTTTGTTGAGGACAATGATTATATTAATCTTTACATTCGTGCTTCCAGCATTTATTTTGTTTTCTGAAATATAATAAATGCTTGTTAAATGATTTGCCATTCATTCATTATTTATCCGTCCAATCCAGTTGCATGTTTTAGCTGAAATGTAGTAAACACGATATGTTCTAGCCAACCAGGCCAAATGGTTCTTTTTAAATGTCATTACATCCTCCATCTCCATGCTATAACATAACCCTTTCCCAGTTCCTAGACCCTAGGCATATAGCCCTCCTAAGGTTGAAACCTCAGAATTTACAGTTCCATTCAAGTTTCATGTTAAATATCATCTCCCATAAGGGATCTTTCCTAATTTCATTCTAAATGTAAATGCTTCCTTTAGTACTTTGTATTTACTTGTCTGTTTATATATTATTTCCTCCCAGTATAATTTAAGTCCCGTAAAGTTTTTTTTTTTCCTTTTTGTGTCTTTTGTATCCACAGAAGTTCGCATTTTCATTAGAATATATTAGATCCTAAAAAACTTCTAACTCTTTTTACATTTATTGCTAATGATATTTATCTAATTCGGGCTGTTCTAATTTTCTTATGTTTTAAGATCTTTTGGTATCCTACTTTTTTCCTACAACATATTAGCAGTCTTTCTCAGCCTCCTGTTTTCTCCACTTTGATAAATTTGATGATTCCCCACATTGTCTATGCCTTTCTCTAAGTGACCGATATAAGTACTTAAGAAAAAGTAAAGGTCTAGGGGTCACTTCAACAGAAGCTCTCCAAAATTGTACTGAGCAAATAATGTCCACTGTTTTGAAGTAGTGCTTAACCCTGTTCACAACTCATCTAAATGTAATATCATTCAACTCACATCTCCCACATGTCACCCAATTCATTGTGTGGTGTGTTTATAAAATGCAATATTACCATGTTGAAAACATTGCATTATTCTATCCATCAGGGAAAATCTAAAGAAAAAAGTTTTATGTTCACTTTATCTAGTAGAAATAAAATTTCAGCAACATTTTTATACTATTATCATGCATGTTAATATCCACTTCCAATTATAGTGTTTTTTTTTATCCTAAAACATTCTTTGGCTCCACAATTTTCTCATGGCATTTTTTACTTCCTCATTCCTTAGTGTGTAGATTAAGGGATTTAACATAGGGGTTATCATTGTATAAAACACAGCCATGCCCTTATCAATGGAGAAGGTGGTCATAGGTCGTAGATATGCAAACATATATGGCACAAAGAACAAAATGACTACTACAATGTGGGACACACAAGTTGAGAGAGCTTTGCGCTGTCCTTCTGAGCTATGCATTTTCAGGGAGTTGAGTATGATGACATAAGATGTGAGAAGCATGAAAAAAATTAGTATGCACATTATTCCTCTATTGGCAGCAACACAAAGGCCAAAGGGATTGATATCAGCATAAGAGAGTTTCAGCAAAGGAAAGAAATCACAAATAAAATGGTCAATGACATTGGGACCACAAAAAGGTAGCCAGATGATGAATAGGATCAGTATCATGGCATGAACAAAGCCTCCCATCCAGGCCAAACCCACCAAAAGAATACATACTGGTCTGCTCATCATAGTCAAGTAATGCAGGGGCTTACAGATCGCCAAATACCTGTCATAGGCCATCACCATTAGCAGGATGACTTCAGCCCCAGCAAACAAATGTTCTGCAAAAAGCTGGGTCATACATGCATTGAAAGATATTGTTTTCCTGTCAGAGAGTGAATCAATTATCATCTTGGGGCCCATGGAAGAAGAATAACAACTATCTAAGAAGGACAAGTAGGAAAGAAATACATACATAGGGGAGCTTAGAGTCTGACTGGTTGCAATGGTGATGACAATCAGCATATTTCCCAGCAAGGTCAATAAGTAAATGAGTAAAAATACCACAAAAAATATTTTCTGCATTTCAGGATTCTGTTTGAGGCCCAAAAGAATGAATTCAGTCACATTATTTGCACCATTCATCTTTACATTTTTGGCGATGGTCACATAGGTGAAAGTTGGCTAACCTTGATAAGAAAAAAACAGTTATAGTTAGAAAAACATTGAAATATATTGCCAAGGAAGATGTAATCCAAATAACAGAAATTAATCAAATCAAGATATCACTAAGTAGACATTAAGTAAAACCTATACCTCAAAAAGACTCCCTTCTGCACCATTACCAAACAGGGTCATTTAGATTTTTTCTTTGTTTAATGATCTTCAAAGAATTGGAATCTGTTTGCTGATGAAGCATCACATTCCAAATAAGAATTATATAGTCTCTTTATCTGTCTGTCTCTGTTTGTAGAAGATAGGTATTTTTTTTTCAAATGGAAAACATATATAAGTAAGAAAAAAAAAGTTGCTCTCAGAATTCCATTGCTGGATAAGTGGGCTGTGGAGGAATATTACTTGTAGGTCAAAGTTCCAATTTCACCTCATTATGTACCTTCAGTTTTATAATTTAAATTATGTAAATTCCTTGACTTTCTGTCCAGGGAATAAATCATATCAACATTTACAATTCTGATCTGCTAAATGAAGAAAATAATCATCAGCCAAATGAACTTTGAATTAAAAAACATACATATTTAATTGGAAGGGCATTGTATCATCACTGAGCCTCATTCCCTAAATTTGCAAAAGAGAACACTAAGAGTTCCAGAAACAGCATGATTCTTTAACAGTCACCCAGGTATTGATAAGAACTTAAAATTTGTAATCAAGTCTTCTGACCCAAAATCCAGCACTGTACCATTTCTATCTCTCATGGTTCATTTCAAAACCAAATATATATATATATACACATACATACATACATAACCATTTTATCTTTCTTCTATTTTTAAATCACTGAAATATTTTGAATTTATATAACTTCCTTTTTTAGATTTTATCATTTTTTCCTGTCCACCCAGTGAGCCATACATTGTAACAAAAAAAATCAAGTGTAAACAATAAAAAGAACTATCCATTTTAGTGGGTCTGAGAGTACATACAGTGCTCTTCACTCTCTGAAAAGAAGTGAGAGAGATCAACATTTTCATCTTTTCTTTGGAGACAAAAGTGGCTGTAATTATGCAGCATATATTTTTTTCTTTGTTGTATATCACAGTTTTAAATTTATATATCCAATATCAAGGTCAATAAATTTTAAGGAAGATATGTTATCATCTCTCTCTCTCTCTCTCTCTCTCTCTCTCTCTCTCTCTCTCTCGGTCTTGCACACAGAAACACAAATAATCAAACATATGAGAACAAATTCATTGTAAAGTAGCTATGATGCAATGAATAAGAAAAAAAAACTCCTTTAAAATCCAAGAGAATTTGGTGCCTTCCCATCCCAGTGTAAGCATTAAAAAATTAATTTATCTTCCCAAGTGAATTGATGATTGGGCATAACTTTTTTCAATCTATTTTTTTTAGACCAGTGTTAATTACAATCAAGCAAGATCACTTTCAAATACTCCTAATGCTAATGTGCTGTGGTCTTCAAATATATTTGCATTAATACTTCAAATGGACTTTGATTTCATTATTTTTATTTAGGTATTTCCTGCTCTGGAAAATTTGCAGGTTATTCACAGTTTAGTAGAAATATCTGTAAGTTATTGTCTAAAGTATTTTCTCACTCAGTGCTATTAAAACCAACCTTTACTACTCAACAATACTTTGTTAAGCATCTCATGCCCTTATGATTTAAAATTATGCTAGACTGCTTACACTTTTGGCAAAGCCTTCAAGAAGGCTGACTTTATCCCAATGCTAATGCATGAAGCAGAGGAAGGTTGAGTAGAAGAAATGTTGAGTATAGATTTTTCCATATAGAATAGGATAAGGAGACATTCATAGCAAACATTCTTGTAGGTAGCAGCTATCAACAATTGAAAGAAAATTATGCTCAATATATTTAAATTACATATATAGCTAAATGTTGGTTCTGGTAGAGGGTTGGAGTGGGGAAAGTCCCTGAAACAGCCAGTTAGCTTGGAAATAATATACTGGTTGCCACTGGTTACAAGTGGCTTTATACAAATGAAACAACCCTGAGACTGTTAAATCTTTTATTAATGCACAATAGAAATTGCAACTTCAAATAAATATCAAAATCCATTCAATGGAGTGGAATTGGCTTTGAAGACAGGGCTAGATTCAAATGCAGATGTGGGAAAACCTATGTTAGTTACTCTGCTTGCTCAAAACAACAACAAAAAATAGATTATCATTACATTTACATATAATTTTAAGGTTTACAAGTACTTTAAGCATATTATTTCCTTTGATTCTTACAACAGCCCTGGGAGTTAGGTGCTAAAATTATCTCTATTTTACAGATGGAAAAACTGAGACAAATAGTGAATAAGTTACTCTCCCTGTACCACATAGCTTGTAAGTAACTGAATCTAGATTTAAATGCAGCTCTTCATGCCACATGCTCTATCCACTGTAACATTTAACATCCTGTAGGCTTACAGAAACATTCATTCAGATGGTATCTATAACTTCAAAAATAAACTTTTACCTTTACGATGAAAGAAAACAAAAATAAGATAAAAGATAAATCACCTTATGTGATTTGCCTTCTTTTTCAGTCCCTCAAAATAACCCTGTTGTAAGGCTTGGCCTTCTCTGGGACTACATGTAATAAATCACTGATAAAATGAATAGCTTAAAAAAAAAACTACCGAACTACAGCATGCATATGGTGTGATACCAGAGAATACGAGATGTGTTTTTAAAGCAAGAAGTCAGGGTAATTGGTACCTTGAATTTAACAGTGGGTCATAGTTTCCTGGATTGAAAATCACCTGAACACATCACCTCCAAATCCTTTTTTCAGAACATCAATGCTGAGATTGGAGATATTATTTTAGTACTAGGGCTTTGGTTCTACTTTCTCTTCTTCTGTCCCCTATAGGCAGTATCAGAGTTAAGAGACAGAGAACCTTCTGATATAATTTTGAGAGTTACTTCATTTATGGTTAATTCTTTTTTTTTGTGAAAACTCCCAGCCTCTCTTTTATATATTTCTCCTCTAAATGCAGAGATACTTAATGCGCTCTTCTGGCACTACAAAGACTTGGTGATGCAATGACCACAGAGGACCCCAGAGTATACATAATGGTTCTTGTTAAGGATTTTGCCAAAGTTGTGGCAAAATTCTTTCATTCTCTTGCAAACACTGATATCCATACATAAAGAATAGATCTTATGCTTTGCCCCTAAGCAAAAAGTTTCATTGATACTCTTTACCCTTATGATAAAATATAAGCTCCTCCAATGTGGAAATCCTTTCATAATTTGGCTATCTCTTGGTTTTCCAGACTGATAGAATATTTGTCCTCTTCACACTCTCAAACAAGAAATCCTTTAGACATCTAAAAGACACAGTGTCAAAATGTAAGCTCAGGGCAGCTAGATGGTGCAGTGAGTAGAGTACTGGCCCTGGAGTCAGGAGGACCTGAGTTCAAATCTGGCCTCAGACACTTGACACATGTACTAGCTGTGTGACCTTGGGCAAGTCACTTAACCCCAATTGCCCTGCCAAAAAGCAAAAAAAAAAAATGTAAGCTCATCTTTCTACTCTAAACTCTTCTTAACTCTCCTACTACTATTGAGGAGTAGGAATCATCCTCCCAGTCACTCAGATTCATAATGCACGTATTGTAATTGATTCCCCATTCTCTCACTCCCTATGTCCATCTTCTTCTGAAGAGTTGCTGATCTTTCTTTTCTTTCTTTTTGTTTTTGTTTTTGAATGGGGGTAGGCAGGATATTTGGGGTTAAGTGACTTGCCCATGGTCACACAGCTAATAAGTGTGTCAATTTCTGAGGCCGGTTTTGAACTCAGGTCCTCCTGACTCCAGGGCCGGTTATCTACTTATGCTGCCACCTTGCTGCCACTGCTGATCTTACTTTCATTTCATGATACATATATCTATATCAGAGGCCCTCATCCCCTCATGGCTGGATTATCACCATACCTTATTGGCTGGCATCCTTGCCACCAACGTCTCCTGAGTACAATCCATCCTTTACTCAGCTGTCATATTGAGGTTCCTACATTACAGGTATGACCAGTTCACACCTACCCTTGCTCAATAAATTTCACTTCTAGAATTTACTATATTAAGTTTGGTATTCAAAGTTTCTTCATAATCTACTTCTCTTTCAACATACTAAGATTTAGATACCAGAAATTTACACTTACACAGAGACACACACAGACACGCCCCCCCCCCACATATATTCTATGATCCAGTGTTTCTCATATAAAACATTCCATATTCCTACTTCAGGCATTTTCACTTATTGATCCTAATTCCTGGAATTATGTTCTTCTTTATCTCTGTATCTTGACTTCCTTCAAGTCACAACTAAAATTCCTTCTCCTCCAGGAAGTTTGTCCTGAACTCTTTTAATTTTAGTATGTTTCTTTCACTGATTATTCCATATCTGTCATATATATATATATATATATATATATATATATATATGTACATACATATATATGCATTGTTTATAAAGGTTGTTTGCATGTTGCCTCTTTTATTAGAATGTGAGCTCCTTGAGAGTAGGGAGAATATTTTTCATATTTTTGTGTACCCAGAGTTAATACTGTGCATGGTAAAATGTAGGTATTTCATGAGTGTTTATTGACTGACTATACCCCTTCCAAACTGGATAGTTGCTTTTTCTTATGCACTAGATTCCCTCTCCTGCCTCCTTAATTTTGAACAGCCTGATCACCATCATTAATATTGTTATTGTTCATAATTTGAGTTTTGTCCAACTCTCCATGATGCCATTTAGGATTTTCTTGAAAAAGATATTAGAGTGATTTGCCATTTCCTTCTCCAGCTCATTTTACACATAAAGTTTCTGAGTCAAACAGGGTTAAATGACTCGACCAGGATCACACCACTAGTAAGTTTCTGAAGCCAGTTACAAATTCACAAAAATGAGTCCAGGCCCAACACTCTCTCTACTGCACCACCTAGCTGCCCACTATCTTTGTCTCTGCCTTGAGGAATTTTTAGGTAGGTCTGTGCAAGACTAAGTGCTCATTCCTACACGAAATATGTCAGTATGGCTCCAATTTGTTAGTGTTCTCCTGCCTCCTTATTACACTATCTAAGTAGATAGCTATGGACACACACACAAACACATACATGTGCACATATACATACACATATATACAGATATGTATGTGTCTATATATGTATTATATGTGTATTGGTCTATATAGATGTGCGTTTATATGTACATATGTATGTGTGTGTGTGTGTGCGTCTACATCTAATTTTATCCAAAGAAATATAACATTTTTAAGGTCAAGGATAATCTTTTTTTTGTTTGTTTGGTTTGTTTTTGTATCATTAAAACTCAGACCAACATTTTTTCTATTAAAAGCGCTTGTTAAATGTTCATAGAATTGAAATAAATTGAACTGAAATTAATTGAAATGTATTCTTGAAATAATCAATGGTTAGCATTTGTACAATGGCTTAAGTGTCTTGGAGCTCCAGCAGGGATGATCTAGTTTATGCTTTCATATTGTGTGTTGAGTAGGGCTAATATAATGCAATGGTAGAGTTGGAGGTGTATTAGTGGTAAAGTTGTGTCTCAAATTAGGAGCCATCTATGCCTAGGCTGAGGGTTGTCCTATAATCTTTAGATAGATTCATTGTCAGAATAGGGGTTGAGTGGTGAACTGCTAACTAGTGTCGAAGTCAAGGATATGATTGGGGCAAAATTGTTGACAGGGGGAAACTTGTGACCAAGAATTCAATGTACAAGTTGAAATGATTCAGGAGGTTATTTTTAATTGTTTCCTTCTCTTTTTTGGAATCTAACGACAGGAAAGAAAAAAAAATCTCTTTTTGATGTTATTTGACCTATAAAAAGGATCAAAAGCCATGATACTGTAGTCTGCTAAACCAATCTGATAAAAATACCCTTGGCTTTTTTGAGATTTATAGATTCAAAATATCTTTTTTCTTTATAATTACAAAAGATCTTTACAAAAAGATCGAGGAGAAACTACAGCAAGCAGCCAGAAAGAAACAACTTGAGTATTGTGGAAACACAATCAGAATAACACAAGACATAGCAGTTTCTACATTAAGAGATTGAAGGGCTTGGACTATGATATTCCGGAGGTCAATGGAGCTTGGTTTAAAACCAAGAATCACCTACCCAGCAAAACTGAGTATCATGCTCCAAGGCAAAATATGGATTTTCAATAAAATAGAGGACTTGCAAGCTTCCTCAGTGAAAAGGCCAGAGCTTAATAGAAAATTTGACTTTCAAACACAAGAATCAAGAGAAGCATGAAAAGGTAATCAAGAAAGAGAAATCATCAGGGACTTACTAAATTTGAACTCTTTTGTTTACATTCCTACATGGAAAGACAATGTGTATAATTCATGAGACCTCAGTATTAGGGCAGCTGAAGGGAATACACACACACACACACACATGTGTATATATATATATATATATATATATATATATATATATATATATATATATATATATATATATATATATTTACACATACATACATACATTTATATATATAGACAGAGGGTACAGGGTGACTTGAATAGATGGGACGATATCTAAAAAAAAATCAAATTAAGGGATGAGAGGGGAATATATTGAGAGAGGGAGAAAGGGAGAGATAAAATGGGGTAAATTATCTCACATAAAAGTGACAAGAAAAAGCAGTTCTGTTGGGAGTGAAGAGGGGGCAGGTGAGGGGGAATGAGTGAATCTCGCTCTCATCGGATTTGACCTAATGAGAGAATAACATACACACTCAATTAGGTATCTTACCCCGCAGGAAAGAAGGAAGAAGGAGATAAAAAAGGGTGGACAATAGAAGGGTGGGCAGATATGGGGAGGCAGTAATCCAAAGAAAACACTTTTGAAAAGGGACAGGGTCAAGGGAGAAAATTGAATAAATAGGGATATAATGGGAAGCAGAAAAATATACTTAGTCTTTCACAACATGAGTATTGTGGAAGGGTTTTACATAATGATACACATGTGGCCTATGTTGAATTGCTTGCCTTATTAGGGAGGGCAGGTTGGGAGGGAAGAGGGGAGAGAATTTGGAACTCAAAGTTTTAAAAGCAGATGTTCAAAAAAAAGTTTTTTGCATGCAACTAAGAAATAAGATATATAAGCAATGGGGCATAGAAATCTATCTTGCTCTACAAGAAAGTAAGGGTAAATGGGATGGGGGGAGTGGGGTGACAGAAAGGAGCGTTGACTGGGGAACAGGGCAATCAGAATATATGCCATCTTGGAGTGGGGGGAGGGAGAGTAGAAATGTGGAGAAAATTTGTAATTCAAACTCTTGTGAAAATTAATGCTGAAAAGTAAATATATTAAATAAATAAATAATGATTTTTAAAAAAATCACCATGTAAGTGAATCACATTGGGATCTCTCCCATGGGAAGGATGCTTTGCCTGGGACCACTTTCCCTTTTGGGACTTTGATCGAGCTTTGTCAACCAGAACTCCACAGCTCTGAGAGGATCAAGTGCTGGAGTTCCCCCAAGAGGTGATGAATCTATATGGTCTGTGTCTTTGTCTTTGTTGTGTTAACTGTGCTCGTTAGAAATTGTTGATTAATATGGGTGTGGGTTTGATAGAGTATTTCCCCTCTCTTTCAATAAAACTTTATTCTGTTGGGAGTGTGTGTCATTGCCATCATGAATCCAAATCTGAACCTAACATAGCTTAATCATACGTGGATTTACATTCATAAATATTGTTGCACAAATACAAAAATATGTTATGCAAAATAACAAATGTACCCTAATCTGTGTAACATCAAATATAAATTTTAAAAAATACTCCTATAACATTTTGTCTGGGACAGTTTCTATTAGAATAAAAAATAGAAATGAATTATTTTTGTCACTATTCCTCATCATAAAAAATTAAAGGCTAGAGGAGGTTAAAAATTCACAAAGAGTCAGAGTTGAATTAAGCCTTGTTCTTCTATACTACAGCTACAAAACTCTATCTACTATGCATGCTACCTTTCTCATTGAAAAAAAATTAAGAAATAATAATATATGATTTAATATTTGATATTATTATTTGAAACAACTTGAGCATGTTATTTGATTTTAAAAGATCAAGTCATTTTTTGCCTGTTTAGGATATACACAAATAATAAAAAAATTTCCCAGTTAAAAATGAAATACTCTTATATTCCCAGGTTTACATCACATCATAAGCCTTGAGATGGAGTTTTAAGATGATAAAATTAAATATTGCCCATAAACCTGGTTGATTTATATTAAAAACTTAGGGCAAAAATAACTTCGAGTTAACAGAGAAATTGACTATTTTTTCCAACTTTCTCTAGAATATCCCACTGCCACATAAGAAACTCATTCTATGACATATCAATTGTGATCATTAAACATATTTTACCAATATTATTCTCAGCATGACCTTTGTATCTTTGTTAGCAGAGTTAATTGCTCTTATAAGTGTCACATAATTAAGGTCAATTCGTATTTTCATTGTGAACCGTGATGCTCTTTTAAAAAAATTTATTTTTACTTCAAAATTATCTCCCTACATGCATACCCTCCCTCACCCACTGAAAAGACAAGAAACACAATGTCCATTATACATATGATGCTATGCAAAATATTTGTGTGACATGTTACAAAAAAAAGAGAAGAAAAGAAACTAAGGAGAAAAAAAAATGTGCTTCAGTCTGCAATCAGAAACCATCAGTTGTCTATCTGGATATGGATAGCATTTTTCATCTAACCATCATCCCCTTAAAGAAATAGTTCTAAAAAGAACAACAAAAGTGTAGTTTCTAATGCTCATTACAGAAAGTTTACCTCTTTCCTTACTTATTCAGGTTCTGCTTTCTCAAACTCAAGAAACCTCAGAGTTTTAGGAATTTAAAAATCTTTTCTCATTTCCTTTCTTCTTATCACTGCTTGTCCAGTATATCCATTAACTAAGAGCTGGATATCCCTTTTCTGTTCCAAAGTTTCTTCATTGCATTTTTCATCTCTTTATTTCTCAGGGTGTAGATCAAAGGGTTCAACATGGGAGTGATGATAGCATAAAAGACAGCTAGGGATTTATCAATGGGGAAGGTATAGACAGGCCTATCATACATGAAAATACAAGGGACAAAGAAGAAGACAACAACTGTGATGTGGGAGATGCAAGTAGAAAGGGCTTTTTGTCGGCCTTCTGAACTTTGAGTTTTCAAAGTGTGTAGAATGACCCCATAAGAGATAAGCAATAGTACAAAGATAATTGTGCACATTGCGCCTCCATTGGCAATCACTGAGATGCCAATTATATAGGTATCAGTACAGGAAAGTTCCAATAAAGGGTACATGTCACAACCAAAGTGATCAATGATATTGGGTCCACAGAATGGGATACTAAGAATACAAAGGAGCTGAACTAATGAATGCATGAAACCTCCAATCCAGGATACCACCAACAGCAGAACACATACACGCCATCGCATTATGACTAAGTAATACAAAGGTTTACAGATGGCTACATAGCGATCATAGGCCATAAAAATGAGGAGGAAAACTTCAGCCCCACCAAATAGGTGTTCCAAGAAGAGCTGCACCATACAACCTTGGAAAGAAATGGTCGACTTTTCATAGAGCATATCTATGGT